>NW_024609884.1:54412747-54452747 GCF_016920785.2 Ixodes scapularis
CAATCAATATTTTGCTACACCGTCACATATATTTTTAATAAAGTCAAAAAAGCAATCGCTCGAAACCGGAACTGGACTGGAGAGGAAGAAGAAATATAGAGGAGGAGGCAGTTGGCGGAAATCACGTGGCTGTGCAACTTTTTTTTTCTTCAATCAACGTATTTGCGGGTTTTTAGAAGCCGCAGAAAAATTAGTATTATATTTCATTTCTATATCTGAATTATATTATCCGGCAGTGACGGACGTCAAACTGTCAGATGGAGAAGGTTCAGCCAAGTTCGTTGTGTCTAACTTTCGGACGTAAAAAAAGAAGAAAAAAAAAGTTTCTTTTTAGATTTTACATCTTTCGGTGATGAGGAAACACAAGATCATTTCCAACTTGCTATCGACCTCGCGACAATATTGAAACATAGCTCTTATTACAGTTAACCTTGTGACTGTTTTGTTTGTACAGAAACACACACGCGCTCTCCGGTAGGAGGGACGCTATCTGAATTGTGCATGACGACGCGGGCAAGTAATACAATCAAGAGGGTAGTACCACCGGCGGTTTCATATCATGCTTCAAACTCGTCATATAAAAAGGTTTTATTGCATGCATTTTGCAAGAAAAAAAAAAGACTTTCATGTGAGGCGCAGCGCCGGTCTACAGATCCCTTGTCGGCGTGTGGGAATCCTGGCCGAGGTGCCCAGATGTCTGGGGGAGGCTTATATTGCAGAAAAGGCGCCTTGGGGGGGGGGGGGGGGGCAACTGAGCTTTTGTTTGCACGTTAAATGATCCCAGTCTTCTCTCCGTTGGGGCGTGACTACGGTCTAAGGATAGAGATTTTCGAAATCCTTCACTGAAACACCCAAAATTGGTGTTTCAGCCAAGGCTGAAACAGCGGCGAAGGAGAAGGCTTTCGAAAATCTCTAAAATACGATGGCTAAAAAACAACAGCAACTTTTTTTTTTTTGGAACGAACTGCCAGCCACAACAAACGTCAAGAATTGAAAAAATAAAATAACAAAATACTATACCCGTTTTTACTTTAGGAAAAAATGAAGTTTTGCGCCTTGTTCATACGCCGCGCTATAGGTATAGTTCTTACGAAATTTGGTCGTCGGAGGAAGAAGCGATGCTTGTGGCCGTTTGAAACGTTCATGTCTTGATAAGAAATCATATATCTAATCTAAAAATTACCTACGTATATCTTAATCATCTATAGAAACTTGCTATCTTAGAAAAGCAATAAATCCACTAATTTTACAAATATATAAAGCTAAATCATCCATTTTACGGTGTTTAAAAAAAAACATTCAATTTGGGCGCGTTTCCAGCTTTCGGCTTTCTATCGAAGCGCACCTTTGCGCCAGCGGCCCTGCTTCCCGGTGGCCGAAAGGCGAAGCCACCGCTTCGCCTTTCTCGTACGATGGAGGGCAGTAGGGCAGCGTGGTAACACAGCGCGAAAAGACAACTGACGACGAACAGGGACTGACAAGACACAGCGCTTATCAAGTAAATGTTCATTGGGGAAGTCTCGGCCGCTCCGATAAATACTAGCACAGCCGGTCTGGCCTGCAAGGTAAATCACATCATTTGGATGCAAGTGTGCCGGCGAGAATGACAAGTTTTGGATGCAAACAATAAAATAAATATAAATAAATAAATGAAAGTACATAAATAAGAATAAAGTAAATATAAATAAAGTAAATAAAGTAAATGAGTGGGCACAGCAGCCACGCTGGGAGCAAGTCGACAGAAATGCCGCTCTTGTTTTTCATCGAGCAGGTATTGCTGACGCACGCATTTGGCTTGAGCTCGTCAGCAATCTCCGGTCAAGCAAACACTGGGACTTCAACAATCTTCGTCACGAGCCACGGCAGGCAAGGATTCCCATCATGGCCTACCGTCGAACGCAACCAATGGGAAGATCGGGAGTTTGGAACCATGGGATTTCCCAGCCGCGGCATAAACCTGGATCCAGCAACGCCGTCCTTCAGTGGGCACAGCAGCCACGCTGGGAGCAAGTCGACTCAAATGCCGCTCTTGTTTTTCATCAAGCAGGTATTGCTGAGCAGGTATTGCTGCAATTCTTAAAAAATCTATCGTGTGCCTTGTGATGGATGATCTTTCAGATAGCGAAAGTGTATGGTGCAAAATTACTTTCTGTGACAAAAAGTATGTAATAGGAGCGGTTTACAGACCTCCTGATTCCCCACTGTCCACGATGGAAATAATTTACGATTTCACAATTGCTAACTTCATTAACGAAGATAACTTTATTCTTGCGGGTGATTTCAATCTGCCCAAAATAGATTGGAGCAACCTTGAGGTAGGCGACGTAGACGTCAAATCATCTGAATTGCTTCTTGGTATGATGTTTAACCTGAACCTAACGCAAGTCGTAAATGAGGCTACCCGAGCGGAAAAAACTGCAAGCTCCGTACTGGCCTTAATATTTGTCGGTACGAATTTGAGTGACAGTGTTGTATCTTTGCACGAGGGTATTTCAGACCATAAATTAGTCCTGATGACTTACAATGTTGTATCGTCAATGGCGGCCTCTAAGCGTCCGGTAGTTTATGTGCATGACTTTAACAACGCCGACGACGTCGTTATCTTGGATTATCTAGAATCATCGTTATCTAGATTCGATGACGCGAAGGACGTCGATGACCTGTGGTGCCGTTTTAAAGACATTATCAACCACTGCTTAGAACGATTTGTTCCTAAAAGGAAAAAACGTATTTATAGGCAACGTCCGTGGATTACAAGGGACATTATTCAATTACAGAGTAGAATAAAAAGAAGGCGAAAGCAAAAATGTACAAACCAAGGTGACGCTTCCCGTTTTTCAGATGAATTGAAATGCAAATTAAATCAGTCTAAAAAGCATTATTTTACTTCCGTTTTACCACAGTTCTTGAGGACGGCACCACAAAAATTCTGGCGATATCTTGCACCTTCAAAGGGGAAAATACAGTATATTACGGAAAATGGTAAAAACATTTTAGACCCGAACACTATAGCCAGACGGTTCAACGCATATTTTGGCTCGGTATTTGTTGAATCGAATATCACCGCGGATTTGAGCACTGGAGGTACCGACTCGCTTCGGTCTATGCCGGAAATCACTATCACCGAACAAGGAGTATTTTCACTATTACTAAATATTGATTCCAAAAAGTCACCTGGACCAGACAATATTTCTAATGAATTTTAAAAACGATATGCAGAGTGGATTTCTAAATACTTAACAAGTATATTTCGGGTCTCTTTAGAACAGCATAGCGTTCCCAGGGATTGGTTGTGTGCCAGGGTTGTTCCAGTTCACAAATCGGGAGATAAGCATAATGTAACAAACTACAGACCTATTTCATTAACATGCACTTCCTGTAAGCTTTTTGAGCATATAATTTCCAGAAGTCTTTACGACTATTTTGAAAGTTCAAAAGTTTTTTTTATAAAAACCAACATGGATTTCGACGAGGGTTGTCCACAGTAACGCAGTTGCTTGAGACGTTTCATGATTTTTCGTGCTCGTCAAACGAAAGAGGGCAAATAGACGCGATTTGTCTAGACTTATCAAAAGCATTCGATCGGGTATCTCATGAAGGACTTATAAGAAAACTAACTAGTTACAAAGTTAATGATCACGTCACTCAGTGGATTAGCGCTTACCTTAGATATAGGAGACAGTTTCTAGTTATTGATGGTGTTGCGTCATCTGTCTGTAGGGTGCCGTCGGGAGTCCCCCAAGGGTCAGTTCTGGGACCAGTGTTATTTTTATGCTACGTCAACGATTTGGCGGAAACAGTAAGCTCAAGTATTACACTTAGGTTATTCGCAGACGACTGCCTACTCTACATTAAAGTTCGTTGCCCTGTAGACCAAGAAAACTTAAACTTGTCGCTCGCCTCGGTAGATAATTGGTGTCAAAAATGGGGAATGAAGCTGAACCCGGAAAAGACTATATTTCTCAGAATAACAAGCAAAAAAAAAAAAAACATTCTTACTTCCAATAATAAAATAGGAGATGTGTCTTTAACAGTAGCTGGGGTGATTTCAGATAAGATCGACCAAAGGGTGGCTGGTCGACATTTTAAAATCAACTGATGTTTTTATATGACATTGTCTAGTGTCTGGTATAAACGAATCCACACTTAGTTTTGACCAGAAAAAAAATTTGGAGACAAGAAAAATCGTAAGGCAGGGAGAGGTGGACAGTTGCAATAACGCGCACTGATGGAGGGGGCAAGTTTGAAAGTGAATAATTAAAACAATAAAATTAGGAGAATTTTAAAACGTTTTACAAACAAACTATGGGTACAACTTGCGTGTAATATAAAGTAATAATATTTATTAAAAATTTATTTAGTTTTCTAAAAATTGCCAAACATGCCTGCTCGAACGACAAATGGCTAACTTTGGAAATCTGTATCTCATGAAATAATTTAATCATTATTACATAACTTGCAGACATTATTTTACTAATATATGGCTATTATTGAAAAAATAAATAAGGTATCTGAGTGACACAATAGTTACAATATATTTAGGCAAACATGGGAAAAAAATCAAACAAAGAAAAATTCCGATGCGAATAAAAAAAAAACACCACCTTCGATTTTTTTAAAATTTGGGTACCCTGTTATACTCTATTTCGGCATTCATTTCTATTAAAAACATGTTGCATCATTGCACTGTGAAAGAAGAAACAACTCCCCAAAGTAGAGTCCTTTTTCAAAGCCTACACTTAGCAGTGTCCTATACAAGAAGTGACTCTGAGTTCCAGTTTCATGAAACTTGCACAAATCTTTTATATACATTTATTCAGATGAGGTCATTGATAAAAAGAGCGATCGGTCACACAGTAAAAGGAAGGAGAAACTATATACAGCATTTTACATAAGCGTACAAAGTGGTATCATATTAGAGACTAATGATTTGAGAAAAGATGATGCAGTGTGAAGTTGTACCTTCCGGTATATTTTACATCTAGAGTAAAATAAATAACTTTACTTCCACACACAAAAACAACGATATAATAGTAAGATATTTAGGTTGGCTGTGTATTTACGATTACAAACAATTTCAGGTGACGGATGCCATAGTGCCTAACTGGAGCAGCTTCGATGCTCTCGGTGTATGAATGAATCGTGGCAAGCCGATATATTTTATCCTGCTGGAGGATAACATTTTGCGATTTTTTTTTATAGTGATCAGATAAAAATTATTAGTAACCACCAACAAAAACAGTAGGTTAAATACCCCGTGAAGAAAAATGTGATAAATAAGATGTCCCTGCATTCAAAATGAGCAGTCCTTGGGAAATCAAATTCGGCACTTTACGCTAAGGTTTTCCTCGCTGTACCCATTTAATAAAGTTGCTTCCAAGCAGATCCGACTGTCCGTGCTACATATACGTCACAGGTCCCTTCTGTTGATGACTTGCTGAGCCGCCACGCGTGCCAAGACTGAATGCCAGGGAAGGCGCGCACCGTCAGCCACTCTTCTTTTTTTTGTTCACGATACCGAACAACCTCATTTTCGTCCAGATATACAAGATGCACGCCTTTCAGTTTCTTTGATAGAAAGCTCACCATTGTCCTCGCCGTCTGAATTGCGCTTACTGAACGTTCTCTCAGGTTGTTCAGCGTGGCCTGGTGCTTCACGAGTCCGCCAACTCCGTCACATGCATTTTTCCCATGTCCAGATGCAGAAAATAACCACTGGGCTTGTGGGCAATCGTCCTTTGCAAATTGGTGAAGCTGGTAGCGATTCTTGAAATGACTGGCGGCGCCGTCACTTACGTACGTCACGTACGAGTATACCGCAACGTTGTCTTCAACCCACTCCTTCACTTTTTCTAGAGCCAAGCAAGCGTGAGCGGCGTCGTGACACAGGTCCTCACTGATGATGGCAAAGCTGTTTGTAGATTTTCTTGTCGTCACTACACATGTAAATATCGAAACTTGTTTTTTTTTTTTCCAGTGATATGCTTGCACTTCGTCAGGAAGCACGATGGTCCAGTTTTCAGCAAAGTCAAAATGAAAGACAATGCTCCCGCGTTGCATGCACTGTTTTTCATCGTAGATCGCTTTACCTTGCGTTTGCCGGATATGGTTGTGAAGTACCCAACTTCCAACCGTCAATTGGATGACTTTTAGGAAAGTGTCAGGTTCCAAAGTTTTTTTCACAAGGTCGCCGGACTCCCATGTTGCAAGCACAATCTCTTCATCCTCCGGGATAGCAAGTTCCTGGGGTGTAAGAAACTGGCCTTTTGGGCAGTGATCACAGTCTCCTTGAAGGCACAGTTCTGTTGCTGGGTCGCACAGAAATGCCGAGTTCATTTCACCAGCGTTGAATTTTGAGCCTGTAACGTTCTCTAGAGCGGCAATACAAAGATAATAATTGGCGCAGCGCACACAAACGCACACTTCCTGGTGTGGAATACATTGGACCCATCTAGGGCGCAACGAATAAAATTTCGTTAGCCCAACGCCGGAATCGGGATGCTTGTCTTTGTATATACGGAAGGCCTCTCGTATTGAGCGTGTCATGAAGCGCTTTGGCACGAACGTTTTCTCTCCGTTGAGCATGACAGAGATGACGTCCTTCTGGTTGGGACTTTGGCGCGAACATTGTAGCTCGTCTTTCGTGAAGTACTCTAGGGCAGCAGACAGGTTCTCAGGGCTCACCTTGCACCTCGTGTAAGGATCCGGCTCATACCACACGCCATGCTTTTCCTTGAGTTTTCGGGATTTCCTGATGAGGTACATTGAGGCCTGTGGAATCATCTTTTGAACCTCATTCTTCGTCAGTGTTGACGGCAGGAGTGTAAGCAGTTGACAACGTTCCCGGAGAGAGGTGGCGGTTTCAAAGGCCTGCCGAAAGTTGTCCACCCACTCAGTGCATGTGGAGCATGTTGGTTCGGACGACCCCGATGGTGCGTCCCTGTCGTACGCAATACGTAGCCTTGAGCGTATATTCTTGACAGCAACCTGCTCCAGTTCTGTCTGATTTCTCTTGACATAGGCAGGCCTGTCCCGACTTCTTACGACGCTTGGTTGTCTCAGCGGCGACACATCTGTAGGTAGTATGCTGCGATTTAGATCTTCAATTGCTTCTTCAGCTGGCAAAAATATGTCAGGGCACTGCTCTGAGCTTCGCATCGAGATCTCCTTAGTGATGTGCATGAAGCAATGGTAGCACAGGTAGTCCGTCGCACTCACTTTGGTGGAACAGTCAGGCGGAAGAATTTGCTTCAACGAGTTTAGGTCCAACTCGCCAACACTTCGAAAATTCCGCTGCTTTGGTATAGTCTTTTTGTGTTTGCAAAAGTAATCTGCACAAAACACTCGTTCGGAGCTCCAGGACGTCTTCATAATGTATACATAAATAATAAAAATTAAACCCCAACTGATGGCATATAATTGCCAAGTGAAAGAACTACTGGGTGCACAAGTGACAAGTCCGAGGCTGAGGAGCTCACTCACTGCAAACGTACATTTGAAAAGAGAGGTCACAACTGAGGCTGTCGGCAAAGCTTGATCCACGTCAAAGGAAGAAAGAGGGAAAGTCTCCAGACAAAAAATTGTGGTCAGCGGCCTTCGAAAAAGACTTTCCGGAATCGCACTGTCGTCCCTCCACGCGCTGATATGAAAGCACCCGAGCTTCTACCACGTGGTTCATGACACAGCCTGAGCCATGTCGGCGACCGGTTCGCGAGGGGTTGGCGGTGGGGTTACGTTGATGGTCACTCGGATTAGCCCTTGCTGTACTGAGCTACCGCCTGCAGTGCCTTATCGCCGGCTGGTGTCAACAACGAGAACACACACACCCTGTCTACACCAAAACTACAAGCGTTCACCGCACACGCGTCGCCGCCGCTTTTAAGCTTTTGTGAAATTGTTTTCTTTTGCCGCGGAGAACCGCCTTATCTTAACTACGCGCCTGAAATCCTTCCAGGCGGGCGTACACGATATCAAGCGTTTCGAGAAATGCCCGTGGAGTAGAACTATGGGAAAATTCGGAGCCCGCGATGTCGATATCGTCGCCGTTGTGTTAGTACGCCGTCGCGTACTGCAGTCCCCCGTTGGGGGAGGGGGGGGGGGGGCGGTCTTACTACGATAACATGGCGACAGCGTTTACACTCTATGTATTTACGCGAGGTTCGAGTATTTGGGGATAATGCTGCCGGTTGGTGTGCCCCTTTGTGCCTGATATTATCGCCCGTGACGCCAGCGAGTGAGATGACGACAGGCATGACTGCTGAGTAAACAGGCGTCGGCGGCCATGTTTTGCTGGCTGAAGCGAACCCCCTTCTCCTTGACAGCGAGCGGGGAAATGCGAAAAAAAGATTGTATCGGCCGTTTTGCCAGAACTAGCGACGAGTGTCGTCTGCGGTTTCCGGCAACAATTTTGCCATAATCGTGAGCTTAGCGAGGAAATGATTTTTGCTAGCCACAGAACACTACCACGCAGAAAGGGAATGCTTGAACATGTTTTTGTTCTGGATATATATCAGGGATATATATGAGAGAGAGAGAGACAGAGATGAAGGTAGAGCGGAAGAGGGAATAGCATATAGTGTCGCAGGAGAATAAAGTAAACAAAGTTCCTAGTGGCCGATGGCTGCATGATCTTTTCTCCGATCACTAGTCCGTAATATGATACCTCTTTGTACACAGTAGTTTCTCCTTCATTTAAGTGTGTGAACGATTTCTTTAGTTATCATTGGCCTCATCTGAATAAAAATATATAAAAGATGTGTGTTGGTTTCATGAAACTGGAACTCAGAGTCAGTTCTTGTATAAAACACTGCTAAGTGTAGGCTTTGAAAAAGGACCCTACTTTGGGGAGTTGTATCTTCTTTCTCAATAAAATGATGCAACATGTTTTTAATGGAAATGAATGCCGAAATAGAGTATAACAGGTTACCTAAATTAAAAAAAAATCGAGGGTGGTTTTTTTTTTATTCGCATCGGAATTTTTCTTTGTTTGATTTTTTTTCCATGTTTGACTAAATATATCCTAACTATTGTATCACACAGATACCTTAGTTATTTTTTTAAATATTAGCTATATATTAGTAGAATAATATCTGCAAATTATATCATAATGATTAAATTATTTCATGAGATACAGACCTCCAAAGTTTGCCAATTGTCGTTCGAGCAGGCATGTTTGTCAATTTTTAGAAAAATAAATAAATTTTAAATAAATATAATTACTTTATATTACAAGCAAACTATACCCATAGTTTGCGCCTAAAACGTACTAGAGTTCTCCTAATGTTATCGCTTTAGTTATTCACTCTCAAACGGGCCCCCTCCATCAGTGCGCGTTAATGCAACTGTCCACCACCTCATGCCTTACGATTTTTCCTGTCCCCAAGTATTTTTTCTAGTCAAAACTAAGTTTGGATTCGTTCATACCAGACACTAGACAATAACATATAAAAACATCAGTTGATTTGAAAATGTCGACTAGCCATCCTTTGGTCGATCTTATCTGAAATCACCCAGCTGATCATTTAAAGTACTTAGGGGTAACGATAGCCTCAGATTTAAGATGGAAACTGCACGTAGATATTTTGTATCGTAAGGCTATTAAAAAGTTGTGGTTCTTGAAGCGCAATCTAAGGCATGCTCCGTTTAATGTAAAATTATCCGCATACACAACCCTGGTAAGACCAACTCTGGAATACGCCTGTGCTGTGTGGGATCCGTATAGGAAGAACCAAATTGATAAGTTAGAAAAAATACAAAGATTGGCAGCCCGCTTTATCTGTTCGAGGTATGGTCGAACTGACTCGGTGACTTCAATGCTCAAAGAACTAAGCCTCCCTTTATTGTCAAGTCGCAGAGAAATCGCCAGACTTAAACTTCTTTTTAAGCTCTCTCGAAACGAGCTGAACATCGACACCTCCCGCTACTTGCTACCACGCTCGACTCGGCCATTGCGGGGTGTGCATAACAAGGCCTTTAAGATACAACGGGTAAACAATGACATTTTTAAGTATTCGTTTTTTGTTAGAACTGTTAAACAATGGAACGATCTACCAGAAGATACTGTAAATATAGAAAGTATTGTTGCCTTTGAGGAAACGCTGGAGAAGCGAAGCTGTTTGGTGCTCTGAGTGTGTCTTTTAGTTATATTTCAAACATTTTCAGGAAGTGTGTCAAAACTTGTGTGCTTGTATCCGCGTGGTTGTACTGTATACTTTCTTATACATTGTGAAATGTATTGATATGTCATTTTCTTCCACTCCTGTAACCGCCCTGAAAAAAGGGCGAACAGTATTAATAAATAAATAAAAAATAAAATAAAATATCATAAGTAAACAGCACCATAAAAAATACAAGCTAGAAATAAAAAAAATATAACACATAAATCAAACATATGCAACAAAAAAGATTGAGCAATCTAGAAAAACAACACACGGATTGTGGTTTTTGCGGGACACAATCTGTGCTCCCTGATTTTTTTTTTTCTTTGGCATGATTAAAGGGGCACTGACACATCAAAAACATATTTTATTTTATTATCCGAAACGATTGAAAATGATGCCGGGACATTACCCTAAAAATTCGAAACTTGGGAATTCGGTATTTCTGAATTAAGAAAACAATTTCAGTGCAGTGAGCCAAATTTTGCGGTCTCCTGCGACTCGACTTTCTTTCGGACCTCCGCTCCACGCTGCGAAGCAAAGCGCCGTAGCTACCGTGACCCGAAGCGAGGAGGAGGTGAGCAGGCGGGATAGAAGGGTGCCGGCGCGGGAAAAAACCGGTTTCTTCCCCAACTAGCCGATAATTCTCTGCTCGAGCGCCGCCAAGTTTTCCGAGGGAGGATACAAATCCAGGAAGTGACATCACACCGAAATCTGATTTTTGGTATTTCAAAAAGAAAGGCCGTAGTGCGTTCGTCATTGCGTTAAAAAACATGTTTTACGATTGCCGTTATTAAATGTTATAGAAATGTCGCCTACAAAGCTTCTAAATTTCCTGATTTTTGACGTCACCGATCATTAGAAGCAAGGAGGTGAGCGGGAGATAAAAACGCCAAAAATAAAAAGGCGCGCGCGGGGAAATTTTTTTTCGCAATGCGGCTTTTTTTGCGTGTCTATGACTACAACTTGCATCGTTTTAGACAATAAAAATAAATACGATCTTTGGGATGTCAGTGCCCCTTTACGTCTGTATAACTTCTTTTTAGCAGTCTTAGGTACTCGGAGCAGGAGTGAAGTTGGAAAACCATCTTCTATCTCAGTCCCCGTCTTCTTGGCGCTGTTTTTAATTTTCTAGTCATGAACCCACTCGCCCGCATTGATATCACCAACCGGGACTGTGTAATGCAAACCGAAGGACCTGGGAATGGAGGTGTTATGAGGGGGAAAAAATTGACGGATTTGAGTCTCAAAGGGGGTGAATCCCTAATTCTGCTAGGAACTCGAGTATGTTCCTTCGGTGAAGTCTCTTCGCTAGCCGAAGGAGTCGGAGGTCTAGCATCCCTGCTTTAAAACGCACGCCTGCACCACCTAGAAATAAAGGGATAATTTGCTTCGAGAACGTATTACCATAGCCTCCTGTACAGGCTATGCGACGACCGTGAAATGCAGGGCAGCAGGGATTTCATAGTGTTGCCGGGTATTGACTTCACGCGCATGACAGCGACTGATGAAGCTCGACGGCGTCTTCCATTTTGCGAAGATTCATGAAAGCCCAGTCAACTGAAGAACACCGGGGCATCTCTGCAGCCAGTGGAGGCGCAGGGCACGACAAAAGAACGATATAATTTGTAAGCAACCTGGTGATGCAAAGCGTTAGACCAGGTTGCCCGCACGTTAAATCGTCTCTGATCGTTTCCACCGCGAGGTGGCAGAGTTCCTGTATAGGCTCCCTACAGGAGCCCGAGTTGCGCGTTCATCCCCGTAGCGCCGTCTTTCCTGCCCGGCACGTTGATCCTGCTCCTCACGTGACTGAATTCGGCGAATAGCCGCGCCGCGCGTTCGAGGCGCGCGGCGCGCTTAAAAAAAGCAGGGGAGCGTACGTTTGGGCGCGTACAACGTATACTTTCCTGCACGGCATTTGATCCGGCTCCTCTCGTGATCGGAACTCGGCGAATAGCGGCGCGGCGGCACGTGGAAAACAGATGCGCTCCAGGAACTCTAGGCTACGCGAGCGGCGCTCTACCGCTCATAAAAGGCCGGCCCAGCGCGCGGTCATAACAGTCAATAAATGACTACGTGTTGCTGAACCAGTGCGCTGTGTCATACTCCGAAGGAATGACACAACGCAAGGGAAATCCCACAAATTATAGACCTTTTCTGCAAGTGCGCCGCCATCTTGAATTGACGTCACTTCCAGTATGGGCGAAAACATTGTTTTGCCTTTGCCACGCCAATAGAAGGCATTTAGGATATAAGCGTAACCGTCACACTTTCTCGTTTTGCCTCCCCTTTATTGTTTTACTATTTGCAGGTTGAAACGTTGGATTATTTTTTCGTCGCCCATACCGGATACGCCTATTAGGTGGCTGGGGACGAGAGTACACAGAAAAGGTCTATAAAACGTCCAGCAAATATTGCCCATGAAGAGGATGAAAGCAATACCCGAACCGGAAATGATTTCCGGCTCCTCTCATGGAGACCTGAGGTCACCGGAATACCGCGTGCACTCTGTAGCATATGTCTGGTTCTATGTGAGCATGTCGGTAAAAGTAAGAAAAAGCAAGACAAACAAGCGACAACATGGAAAAATAGCGCAGAAAGAACAGATTCCTTCGTCTGTGTTCTCCTTTCACGTTGTTGTCTTTTGTATTTGTAACACCCCTTTATTTCGAGATAAAGCACTGGTACATGCTCGCATACATTGCGATCCCTAAGTTGTGGTCGCACCGCTCATGCGTCATACAGAATGCATTCTGCAAACACGAGTCACCGCAATATCCGTGGTTCGAATGCCGCGTGCCAATTGTTTTCTCCTTGAACTCATTGACACGCGGCATTCGAAGCACGGATCTCGTGGTGGCGTTAGAATCTGTCTGCACACTGTCTTTTGTATAATGTATCGGCAATGTGACCCCGGCTTTAGACCACACGGATATATAAAATTAACTACCGCCTTCAATGTCGCATATTCGACGTCCTCTACACATATAAGATCGTCGGATTCCGCGTGTTATTTTTCAGAAAATAAAAGGCGCAGGTAAATAGCACAGAGAACCTATAGACGGACGTGTAAAGTGAGTACATTCCATACGGAGTCAAATATCGTCGTTTCGCGGAATTATAAAGTTTAAAGGGTAAATTCGTTGAAAATTCCGCACGGAACACTTCGCTGCGGTGAGTGACTTAAGGCGCGTTCCCACCGGCGATGCGATCTATAGTTAGTTTCACCTTACGTGCGAGCAAAGCCGACGCTACAAGCGCGAGCATGCAGCTGGTAACAGCGCCAGTAGTGCACCAGCGCACGTGCGAAGCAGGAACGCTCAGAGCGTTCGGCTCGCGCTTCTAGCTTTGACTTCGCTCGCACATAACGTGAAACGAAGTATAGTCGCGCGATAACTTTCATCGCAAAAGCGACCATCGCGGGCAAAAAGCGACGCGATTTGAGCAGTCGCTACTCGACCCGACTGTTTTGCGATGCGATCTAGTCGCGGAGCGGCTGAGCCAATCAACGGTGTTCGGAGCGAGAGTTTCGAGAAACGACTCGCCAACGAAGGCGTTGGACTCGCTCATCGCGCACGCCGGTGTGACCATCTAGCTTTTTTTGCGATGCGATGTAGTCGCATCGCGCGACTGCTTAGATCGCCGGTGGGAATGCGCCTTTACTGCCTTTCCTTTCTCACTTTTTTATTGTTTGACCTTAATAAAAGGACACAATGTTATTAGCCGCTCCTTTACTAATTTTAATGGTTAGAAACGACGCGTCTGTTTTAAGTGTTACAAAGGGGGAAAAATAAGTCTTTCTTTTTGAGCGCATCTTCTGGGCAGCCTGAGTGTCGCGGACTCCCAGGATGACCTCATAACTGGGATAATCTTTCCAGCGACGCGAAGTGCTTCTAGAAGGATGATCGCTTATAATATAAATACGATAAAACAATATACGATAAAATTACTTTCATCATTTTCCGACTGAAGAGTTCTTTGTGCAAAGATAAACAAACGGTTTATAAGTAGGATTCCGTGTTTTCGGAGTTTATTTCTCGTGAAATTCTACAAAGATAAGCAAACGGTTTTTAAGTGAGATTCTGTGTTTTCGGAGTTTATTTCTCGTGAAATTCAGAGTTTTATTATTCGCTTAACATTTGGGGGTTATCGGAGTGTATCCTTGTTAAATTAGAAATTCTTTGAAATTCAAGGTTTATTTTACTGTGTTCCCAATTTTCCAACGAGCTAAAAGGCAAACGCCCTTTGTCAGTATAGTTAGAGATTTCAAAGGAAACTGAAGTGGCATCTCCTCGGGACCACTAACCCTATACTCTTATAAAGCTTATTTGTAAAAATCCGTATTTTTTCTCTTCCTCTCTCTCTCTCTTTACTTTGTTGTTTTGTCCTCGAAATTCTGAGTTTTCCGAATAAATCTGAATCGACGGAAAATTTCCCGGCGAGCGTTTTCGGGTATTTCTCGAACCTTTCCGGGAAGCACGGAACCCTATACTTCTAAGGTACCATCAAGACGCGTCTTTGCTTTATTCACGCTTGATTTCACGATATAAAATTAATGCGCGGATTGCGAGTCCGGGGCAGCTCCGAATTGAGCGGATGCGGTTCCGACGCGGATGCAAAGTCTGCGGATGCGGGTCGGATGTGAATGTTCAAACCGTTAGGGCTCTAACTGCGAGGAAAGCAGTCTGTTCCCTTCGCTCTACACTCGGCGAGTTCGGCTTTGTGACGAAGGTATAGAAACAACGTTAGCCTTGCATATCTCGCAGCCCTAGTGGTATAACATGAAAAAAGCTTAAAGATTGCTGTAACACTCGTTAGCGTGGTGATTTCATTAATTATATTAATGACGCCCTCCTTACATGGAGCGCAAGTCGTGTTCTCTAGGCGACTGCTGTGCCGCCGACAAAATTCGCCTAGTTTGGTCTTCGATTCCGGGACTGCTCCAAGCGGAGTGCTCTACCGACGGATCTATAGCCAAAAGTTTGCTATTTTTTGTTTTATCATTGTTGCATGAGCGTCTAGCAGAAGGGAACACCACAGTCGCTGCATAAAAGTACGTCACCAACACTTTTGATTAGTATGTTAAAAGTACCGCATTTTTACGAAGCTACTGATACCTGACCAATCAGGAGCACCAGAAGTTACCCGTCAGTAGAACAAACAGACGTGAACAGCTGCCACCAGTCTTAATCGTGCAGGCCAGAAGGGTGAGCATCCGACGTTCAAGGAATAGATGTAATGAATTAAAGGAAGTGCCCAAGGTGGAGACAATTAACGGAATAATAAATTGAAATGTACCTCAGAGGAGCACCTCGGGTGAATCTATTTTTGGATCATATTGTAATCCCGAAATGTGATATGCGCTCCTGCACTCGATGCATGTCGCAAACGTTTTTGTTGGGATATTCCTGACAGGGACATTCAAAACATAGTTGGAAGTTGGAACATATAATCTGAAAGCACATTTTCCCAAGAGATTAAATGAAATCAGCACTTGTAAACCCAGGTCAAAAACTGCGCATCACATACAAAGCGTTCTTTTTATTGCATCTTCAAATCTTGGCAAACTGACCAGCGGGCGTGAAGCTTGATTCCTCTCCCTTTCTCTTTCTCCAAATTGCGAAACTACAATCTTCTATTACTTCGTTTGAATTGGTCAGTCAGAAACGTTCAGACTAAGAAATCGAGATAATAATTTTTGTATCAGAGCAAGATCCATGCAACTTATAGCTCCCGAAAGAATTTTGTCGGGTGAAATTGTTATAAAGCGATATACAGGGTGTTACAAAAAATTTACAGGGATTTTTCAGCGCAAAAATAAACTAGGCATCGCCGAACGCTCATTCTCCGCCCAAAGGTAGCGCTAGAGGTCACAACCAGATGCCAAAGTTTCAGCCCGATCCGATACTTTATTCAAAAGTTACAAGTGATTTTCTGAAAATTTCAATGGGAAAATGGAGCCCATTTTTGCCCGTTTTTGGTTTCTTGTGCCATTGAGCCCCATGTATTGGAAAACTCCGTCGGCCGCCATTTTCCCATTGAAATTTTCAGAAAGGCACTTATAACTTTTGAATAAGGTATCGGATCGGGATGAAACTTGGGCATCTGGTTGTGACCTCTGACGCTACCTTTGGGCAGAAAATGGGCGTTTGGCGATGCCTAGTTTATATTTGCGGTGAAAAAAACCCTGTATTTTTTTGTGACACCCTGTATTTCAGTGATATAAAGTCAATGAAGCACTTGCCTGCAGTTGTTAATCGCTGCCACCGAAGTTTACACTTCGAAAGCAATAGGCGAAAGTCCTGCTAAAAGGGTTAGGTATGGGCGGCAATGGGTGTTGGGGTTCTAACGCGGCTGAAAGTTCGAGAATCAATTAAAACGACCAAAGACACGGAACATTTTCAGTCGTCCATAAAGCTTCTATACTCCCTCTCACAAATGTCCGCAGTAAAGACGAAGACATGGGCGCTTGAACCTAGCTCAGCAGTATACTTTTGTATGTACAAGGACTCGCACATAGGAGGCATTTTCTAAAGCCACGCGCTCGTGCTCATGCCTTTGTCTCCACTGCAGATGTTTGTGAAATGGAGTGCATTTAACAGAGCATCCCCAACAAGACACAGCTTCCTCTTGACAGAGCCACTCCCGTGCACACAAGCATATTGGACGCAAACAAAAGCAAATAACTTTCAGCCTTTCCACTCTGGTGAAGAAGGAAGACCAACGAAGCTGTACTATGGTGGGAATGAAGTAATGGCCGGCCGCAAGTCGGCAAGCCAGAGTGGAAAGGCTGGACAGCTACCGCCATCAACGAGCGATAGTGGCAACCAGACAACCGGCAAGCCGGTTGTCTGGATGCCGCCGTCGCTCATAGATGGCGGTAGCTGTCCATAGTTCTGTGTCATCATTTGTTTGTTAACGGACATGATCCTGGGAAAACTAGCCCTTAACAGCTCCGCTGTAAAATTGGAACCAGGAGTGGGTCTATGAGGAACAAAGACACGCCTGATGATCGCCCAGCCAACCGAGTCGTATAC
Source organism: Ixodes scapularis (assembly GCF_016920785.2). NCBI lineage: Eukaryota > Metazoa > Arthropoda > Arachnida > Ixodida > Ixodidae > Ixodes > Ixodes scapularis. The sequence continues at coordinate 54,429,942 of NW_024609884.1, forward strand.
AAGCCACGCGCCGAACCTCTCACAATCGGGGCAACCAGGAGCCACGCTGCTTTGGAGTGCGATGTATAACAACTAATCGTACCGGCGAGTGGCGAATTAATCGAGACTCGCGTCGACCGCGTGTCCCATAGCTGTTGCACATCGGCTGTTTCAGATGTAGCGGCGACCTTGCAACGGAGCGACCTTTGCGAGTCAGCGTCTCGAGTGCGCGAGGTAGCAGCCAGCGTTGTCCGTTAATTATCCAGGCCGGTCGCGCAATGTGTCCCGACCTTGGCAGTCAAAGACGCTGTTACGTGTTGGGCTCCGCCATTACGGCTGACGCACCGCACTTTTCCACTTCATTGTCCTCTAATTATACCGGCGCACTCTCGTGAGCGCATTAGCGCGGCCGTTGGCGAGTGTGTGTGTGTGTGTACACGCCGCCAACGTCTGGACGACCGTGCCTCCGTCCGTCGACGCAGCGCGCGACCAAACGCCGGGTAGTGTAGGTGTGCAAATGCTAACGAGGAATGCCCATGGTAGGCGGCAGAGCCGCCTCCGCTCGGTCCGAAGTCGAGCGTGACCGCGAGCCGCTACACGTGGTTCGCTTCGCGCGACTGAAGCGCCCGCCTGACGCCGAGATTAGCGGTCTGCAGAGCGCGATTCCGCCAACCTGTTATCTGCTCAATCTCTCTCTGACAAGCAGGGGTCGGCGCAGCTCGCGCCTGATGCAGTGGTTGTATGGCGCTTTGCCACACAACTGTTGAACAGTGCCGCAAAGTGTGCGCAGCGTGACGCAGCACGAACACGCGATCGCCGGCTTTCCCTATTTTTCTCTTAGAATTCAATCTCTGTAAGGGGAGAGGCATATTCTGGGGTTCCAACTTAAGTGATAAAATTGAATATTGGTTAATGGTTGTGGTCTTAGTAACTACCCTAGCAGCACAAATCTCTTATACACATCCACAGGACACCCCTGGAACGTCGGGACATCTTAAAAATATCCAGGGGACCATGTGTGCTGCTTGGGTAGTGAAAAGCGCCGACGTCGTGTTCGCACTAACTGTGTCGCCCGGTGTACATTACTCTCACTTGCCTCGGGCCTCTCTATAGGACCGACCTCTGCCAAGGTCTCATGACTGCCGGCACTCGGGGCGACATGAACAAATTGTGAGTTCTCCCTTTCGCCCCCAGCGCGAGTGGTTCACGTGACGCTGATAGCGGCAGGCGCGTACGCGAGTTGATCGTCCTCCCTGTGAACGGAAGCGACGGCTCCCGCGGGAGGCTGCTGTCGGGCGACACCCGCCGGGACAGGCGGGCATCCCCGCGAGTCGTTCCACTTGTTCCACGCAGCGATTAATCCCGGCCCGGTCCGGCTACTGCCGCCCGAGGCGGTCGGCCCGCCGGGCGCACTGTTGCGAAGCGTTCCGAAACCCGACACCGGGACCTTTCCCATCTCGGCCACGACCCGCTCTTTCGGGGTGCCGCCTGGACGAGTCTCACGCGTGCCCGTGCAATTGGCCCGGGAAAGCCTCTCGTCGAGAACGCCGCAGAACGGTTATGGGCTCCCTCCGCGGACAGCCGCGCGCCCGCGGCCCTTCTCTCGCGTCCACCGAGCATTCGCGCGTGGGAAACGGGCACGTTGTCACGGAAGCTCCGCCGCGCCCTCCGCAAAGCGCTGTTTCTGGAGCGCCGCTTGCCCCAAGGGGCACCCGGGCGACGTCCGCTGCCCGTCCATCCCACGGCTGCCGGGGCACCCGCGATGCCGAGACAGGGCGCGGCTTCCCCGCTCTCGTGCTCGCCGCCGCACCCGGGCCATGCCAGTTGCTCACGCGATGCGGCTCGTTCAGAGCCTCGCGTGTGCTTTATGGCATCGGAAAGAACGTAGACGCAGGAGCAGCAGGCAGTTCTTCTAAGCCTTCGAGTTATGAGCAACCGAGGGGATAAGTGCAACGAACATTCTGGTTATTTCCTTCGTCACCTTGTTACGGAAGCGCTCTCATTAGGTCGTTCCGATATCTCTATTAGCAATACCCGATACTTCGCCGGTACCTTTGTGCATGCATCGTGTCGGTACGGGAATCGTTATTGAAGTTAATCGGAACAGTCTGCTCAAGTCTCCCTATTATAAACACAGTGTAGTTTATGAGGCTGCCTTAAAAATAAAGTTGGTGCAGCGAGGGGCTATCCAAAAAGAAGGACCTCCTGTTTCCCCATTAAAAAGCGTTTCTCTATAAGACACTTCTCATCATCAAGTTTCCTGCCCAAAGTGCCATATCGCGACTCCAAATCACTATAGGTGGCGCCACTCGTTTTCAAGATGGCGGGTTTAGTGAGGGTCGGAGATGCGTGCCGCTGCTGAGCCTGTATAATGTGCTGGCTTCACTGAGCGACACAAATTATTTCTGGTAATACGAGGAAGCTAGGGTGTTATGAGCGCAAGTCACCTCTATATTCCGAAAACGAAAACGGTATTTAGCTTAATATTTACGCCAGGAGGCGCGTTTTAATTCCGGAGTGAAACCAAAACTAACCTCGATCTTGGATTTAATTTCTCGGTATAGGTCTTAATTTAAGGTTCTTTTATAACTCAAGATGTGTCTCACACAGTAATTATTTTTTTTATAGAAGTTGTTCGCGAAAAATTTTATCCCTTTATATACCGGGTCCTTCATCCGCCTTAGAGGCAAAACAGAATATTATTATTTGTTGAAAAAATCAGTGCTGATATTTGTGCGTTCTCGCTGCCTTTTCTCGCTCAGATAAGCGACATGTGAAATAATGAACTGCAGGCCTTACAATGGTTTTTTGGGGTATTTCGATGATTAATTGCCTTAACATTTTACCCAGCACAAGAATAACAGAATACATCCAATTTATACAATATGTTCCCAAAACGTATGAATTAAAAACAAAAACGCCGTTCTCACTAGAAAAAATAAAAGACGGAATCTGAGTCAGGCAGCTGAAGTGTGCGCGTTTTTTAAAGCAACGCGTGACGCATAGGAGTTTATATTGCATCCAGTGTTTGACTAGAAAAGAGTCAAAGTACAGGCTATCTGGTGGAAGTCAACCATTTCGTCGTTTACCCTGAGACTGGGTTTTTTTTTTTTTTTGAAGAGCAGAAGTAACAGAAAAAACAGACAGGTCTCAAACTCAGCTACAAGTTTATTTCAACAACTTCCTCTCATATAGTTCGTTCTCGTCGTCATCAACCAATCACATACGACTTGTCCTCTGCACCGTGACTTTAGAGGTTCCACTCTATCACAAAAGAAGCGGACACTGTTACTTCTGCTCTTCAAAAAAAAAAAAAAAAAAAAAAAAACAGTCTCAGGGTAAACGACGAAATGGAAGTGTTTGACTGTTTGTCTATCTTGATAACCAAAGTCGCCGCCAATATTATTTTAATACGCTTCAAACTAATTAGTTGCTTATGATCTAATTTTAAACGCGCGAACAAGTATGACGACCTAAAGCGTGCTAATTATCATCACTGGTGCCAACTGCCACATTTTGAAGTACCAAGCTATAAAATAAATATAGCATCAAATCAATGACAACATCCTAGCTAATGTGAGAAATTCATGTAAAGTTAGATTATTTGGGGGTGCCATCAAAGTAGCGACTTTTGACAATCGGCAAAAGTGCCAAAGTCGCCGCCAATATTATTTTAATACGCTTCAAACTAATTAGTTGCTTATGATCTAATTTTAAACGCGCGAACAAGTATGACAACCTAAAGTGTGCTAATTATCATCACTGGTGCCAACTGCGGCATTTTCAAGTACCAAGCTATAAAATAAATATAGCATCAAATCAGTGACAACATCCTAGCTAATGTGAGAAATTCATGTAAAGTTAGATTATTTGGGGGTGCCATCAAAGTAGCGACTTTTGACAATCGGCAGAAGTGCCAAAGTCGCCGCCAATATTATTTTATTACACTTCAAACTAATTAGTTGCTTATGATCTGATTTTAAACGCGCGAACAAGTATGACAACCTAAAGTGTGCTATTTATCATCACAGGTGCCAACTGCCACATTTTCAAGTACCAAGCTATAAAATAAATATAGCATCCAATCAATGACAACATCCTAGCTAATGTGAGAAATTCATGTAAAGTTAGATTATTTGGGGGTGCCATCAAAGTAGCGACTTTTGACAATCGGCAAAAGTGCCAAAGTCGCCGCCAATATTATTTTATTACACTTCAAACTAATTAGTTGCTTATGATCTAATTTTAAACGCGCGAACAAGTATGACAACCTAAAGTGTGCTAATTATCATCACTAATGCTAACTGCGGCATTTTCAAGTACCAAGCTATAAAATAAATATAGCATCAAATCAGTGACAACATCCTAGCTAATGTGAGAAATTCATGTAAAGTTAGATTATTTGGGGGTGCCATCGAAGTAGCGACTTTTGACAATCGGCAAAAGTGCCAAAGTCGCGGCCAATATACTTTTATTACACTTCAAACTAATTAGTTGCTTATGATCTAATTTTAAACGCGCGAGCAAGTATGACAACCTAAAGTGTGCTATTTATCATCACAGGTGCCAACTGCCACATTTTCAAGTACCAAGCTATAAAATAAATATAGCATCCAATCAATGACAACATCCTAGCTAATGTGAGAAATTCATGTAAAGTTAGATTATTTGGGGGTGCCATCAAAGTAGCGACTTTTGACAATCGGCAAAAGTGCCAAAGTCGCCGCCAATATTATTTTATTACACTTCAAACTAATTAGTTGCTTATGATCTAATTTTAAACGCGCGAACAAGTATGACAACCTAAAGTGTGCTAATTATCATCACTAATGCTAACTGCGGCATTTTCAAGTACCAAGCTATAAAATAAATATAGCATCAAATCAGTGACAACATCCTAGCTAATGTGAGAAATTCATGTAAAGTTAGATTATTTGGGGGTGCCATCGAAGTAGCGACTTTTGACAATCGGCAAAAGTGCCAAAGTCGCGGCCAATATACTTTTATTACACTTCAAACTAATTAGTTGCTTATGATCTAATTTTAAACGCGCGAGCAAGTATGACAACCTAAAGTGTGCTATTTATCATCACAGGTGCCAACTGCCACATTTTCAAGTACCAAGCTATAAAATAAATATAGCATCAAATCAATGACAACATCCTAGCTAATGTGAGAAATTCATGTAAAGTTAGATTATTTGGGGGTGCCATCAAAGTAGCGACTTTTGACAATCGGCAAAACTGCCAAAGTCGCCGGCAATATCATTCCAGACTAAATTTCCCCACCCCCTTTTTCCTCCAAAACAAAACAAAATAACAAAAAAAAACTAATTTTTTTTAATTATTACTTTTTTAAACATTTATTTACTTACATATTTATGCGCCGTCGTTTTGCCATTCTCACCTTTTCCAGTTCGAAAAAATGCCTACCTGCCTGCGCGTCTGCTCACTGACGCACGTTTCGTTGGCGTTGGAAGCCGGTGAAACAGTTGCGAGTTGTAGTATTGCATATACGAGTGAACGGAAGCGCTGTGTGTTTGCGTTAGCTTTCCGTGTTGCACGCTGCGCGTGCGCGGAGTCCAAAATCTGGGTCTTAGATCGGAGCATGGGAACGACGCGCACGCGCAACGTGGAGCACGCCACCCTAACGCAAACGCACCGTGCTTGCTTCTATACGCAATACTAAAACTCTCTAATAAGGTACAATCCTATACCGGCTACAGCCCTACATGCATTTGTACAGTGAAGAGTGTTGTTTGCATTCGGAAATTACATTTAGCGAGCCATGATCGCGAACAGTTCCGCCGTGCCCGCTGAGCAGAAGGATCAGGGGACCCTAGGGCTTCCAGTTTCCGCCGCGAAAGGGCGAGTAACAAGCTGGAGACGCGATAGATGGTAGTTTACCAATACCGTGGTCTTAGGATCGGTAACGTTTAGGGTTGCTGCACTCGAGACGTCTCAAAAACAATACGCCGTGCAAGTTGGTTGGCTCTTTGAGCACCTCGTGCCTTTGTTTACCCCAAACGCTCCCGTTTGTTTCCCCCCGATCTCAACCGATGGTGGCGCGAACTTGGCTGCCTCATCATCGTGCCTTATCTACGCGTTCTCTACGTTGCCCTTTGATTGGCGTTCCCGTCTTTGCGTTTCGGTGTCCATCTCCGCTACCGAAATTATTATTTTTCAATTCAATTTACGAAAAATCTCCGTACCCCTTGACTCGTGAGCGAAATGGGTTCAGCCAACCATTGACGCAGGCTGCATTTGTAAGTATGCGCAGGGCGAGCTCCTGATCCCAGTATCGCTCTATGAAAACGCGATCTACTAGAACTCCTCTCATCACAGTGATGGAAGGAACCACCGAGGCGGCACTGCGCTGACCAAGGTTTCGCTACGCTGGAACACCGTAAATAATCCACACTGCGGCATGATGACGTCATTGATTACTTTTATATGGCTGGTTTTGCTTCGTTTTGAACACTTCAACCAAGTGATACGGTACGCTTAGACCAAGTCCGGTGCCACCGTGGACAGTTGGTTGCCAGACGACAGTAGATATATTGGCAAGTGTCTGACAGCTACTCGACAGAACAGCACTCGCGGGGCGAGGAGCCCATTGCGTGCGCCTGTTCTTGTTGGCTGGGTCACTCAGACCGCGCGGCAATGTTGCTGCCTGGCCTGAGGTCAATGCCGGTGGCGTCACAAACTATTTCTCTCGATCGCTCCAGCTCGGTGCTTCATGCGGGGCTCCCAAACACGGAAGATTACGTGAGGCCGGAGCGGCACCTGGCAACCGCGAAACAAAGGCCGCCAGGAAAAGAAGCGAGCGGAGAGGGGCGATAAACGTGCGCGAATATCGCGGAAAGCGCCAGTGCCCGGTGCCAATGTCATCGTGCCAGCGTGGGCCACGGAGAGGCGTCGGTTTTATTGGGGCGGCCGTCGTGGCGCAACGGGGCGTACGGGGAAACGCTGGACGCCGACAAGCGGGAGTTCTCTCGCTGGAGCGACGCCAGCGCTCCAACGAGCGCTGGACGGATCCGCACGTCAGGAGGAAGAGGGGCCTCCCTGGCCCGCGCTAGCGCGAGTCCCGCAACACGAGTTTGGCTGTAATTAGACCCCTCTCCGTGGTCAACAAAGATCTCTGCCAAAAATAATTCGAAACGGAAGCGCGAGCGCCTTCTAAATCGGTTATTTATGGCGGCGTTGCTTCGCGGGACAAGACCGGCGGAGGGAAAGTGATAGGGCTGTTTTCATCAGTCGTTAATCTCATTACACACGCTCTACGCGGGAGGTGGGTTTTGGAACTCTGTTGTTATGGCACGTCACTCTACGAAGTGCTATAATGCGTTCGAAGGGGGCGGAAATGACCACGGGAAGACATGAAACAGTGATTGTGATTAGAAAACTTGACATGGAGGAGTATTTTCCACCCTTTATTTTATCAAAATGTTCTTCCTTCGCTGAAGCAGATGCCCTAACCGAGGAAATTGAGATCGCTGATATATGTTCGCGACTTACGCCGCCGCATCAAGTGTTTCTGTCCGCTTCTTTCATGCAAATCCTATTTCTGGCGCAAAGTTGAGTTAGCACTGGCAGTACCTTAAAGCGTCTTTTGTAGCGTGTTGTTGAACTGAACTGACTGCTGAAAAACTGCGACACGGACACGATCTTCCTTCATGACAATCGGTGGAATAAATATTTTTCAACGCTGTCGATTTGCCTACCGCCTGCTATGTGATAGCTCATTCCACAAAACTACATGGATACTTTTGAAGCAAATCAGGTGTCTGGTTTTCTTTCACGATACATACAGTAAATACCTAGTTTTAAGTAGTGTTCTTTCCTATCTCTGTCTCCTTCCTGTGTTGTCCTTGCGCTACATTGTAATTATGTCTGCTAGCGGCCTTTTCCAAGTTCCAAGCATCAAAAATCATGATCAGAGTGGTCGTTTTAATGCTTCGATTTTTTAATCTTTGCTTTCCTGGATTATTTTCATTATACATCTGCAGCAGGTGAGTAGGCATGTATTTCACTCAGAGTAATATGAGGTGGTCTCTCGGTGGTTCTAATTTACACACCAGTCTGAACGTTCACGACCGTAGCTGTGACCATTCGTCAATCGCTGTCCGTAATGACGCAGTAAAAAAAATAATCAAATTATTTTAGCAGCACGCCAGCCTTAATTATCGTTAAATAACGTTTTCCGAGCCTTTATTTTAGTAAGACGTTATTGATAGGGAACTAGCTCTGCCATGGAAGCTATCTGTGTCGTCGTGTTGCCGGCCCGAGATTCGCTGAGCCAGCGATCGGGGCAACACATGTTGTCCGACACAAATTGCTGCTGCTTTTGCTGCCGAATGCTGTCATACCAAGGCAACATTTTCGTTGTCGTCCATGTTGTGCCGGTTTTGCCGCGATGTGACAGGTTTGCCGGACAACACGGGGAGCAAGCAACGGGTTGCCCGACTGTTGGGCATCGCGTTGCGTTGCTGTCGCCGTCGTGTCGCCTCAGTGTGACAGTGCCTTAACAGCTTTTTCTAATTGAGCAGTTTGTGCGCGGTTAGCAACCTGCGGGCCAAAGCATTTTGATTCCCGCGATTTATGCGCCCCAGTTTCACAATTCTCTTTTTGAAGCAGCACCGTGCCGAGGACTCCGTTTCACACAAAGTCCGACCGCAGATCACGCTACCATTCTCGGGAGCCAATCGAGCGACGCCAAAAAGTGCATCGTCACGTTCTCTTTTGTGGCTACACTGTATCAGCGGCTGAACCAATCGCGCACACTTAATGTGCCGCGTTCCAAGTTCGTCTGCTTCTTGCGTAGGGGTTGCGGTGACGTCAGAACAACGTCGACTTCTGATTGGCTCTGATCGAAGGATAGTTTATAGATCTCAAGGCAGCGTGCTTTGAGCTCTAACTCAGACTCTGCTTAAAACACAGCCTGAGTTGTGATATTAAGCAATGCAAAACGTCACACTTGCATTGCTTAATGTCACAACTGCAGACTGCGTTTTTGGTCTTAACACCTATGTTTCGGCACCGTCATTCGCTGAGCTGCCTCTGTAAGTTGCGCTGATTGGCTCTCCGAGTGTTGTGCGGGAAAGTAGACGGCATGGACTTTTTTTAGAGTGTATCGCCAGCCGATTGCCTCACTTCCGCTCGTACGTGCTTAAAGGAAGAGAGCAGCTTTAGGGCCTTCATCGTGGCCATCGAAATGTGACGTAAGTAGAGGTGTAATCGTGGAGTTGGCTGGCCTCTGCATGCATGTTTCCCGTTCGCTGGCACAGCGTCTACTTGATAACGGCGCGCCTACTTTCACCCCGCCATCAGAGAGAACCTCGACGACCTTGGTTCGGTAGTTATCAACGCACGTTTTTTCCCGCTGACAAAAAAAAAAAAAAAAAAATAAAAAAAAAAAGCTTGACACGTTAGCGGAGCAGGAAGCTTGAATTTTACGGCCATTAATAGTCGACGTGATGCGACCTTTTCACTCAACGAGATTCTTAGAAAGGAAATAAACAGAAACGACGTCGTACCGATGTGTTATGGTCGATACGTTTGTTTGTAAGTAACACCTGGATGATCAAAAGAGAAACTTTAGAGGTCTTTAAAATCCAAAGAACTTTTGTTTTCGCTTGATTTTATGGGCGCAGGGCCCTCGACTTGTAGCCGGCACACCAGGTAAAGTTGTGTCTTCTCCTCGAGCGGTCCCAAATACCCTATTGAGATGTTATTATTTATTTATTTAACGATATTGCCAGTCGCCTGATCGGTGGCCAAGGCAAGGGTGAACACTGTTTCGCAGACTGTACGAGTGAATAAAAAAAAAAAAAAGTAAATTATGAGTGTCAACGACAACAACGCACGTTCTAAATGACATTTAATTCAACACATCTACTGATATTAAAAGCCAGATGCGAAGGAAATAAAAAAAAAAGATACACACGAAAAAGGGAAATGGTTCCCACCTATATTATAGCAAACTAATAAAAATGATCAACAACGCTTTACGGAGACGTCATTAAATGGAACATGTCCTCAGATATCAATGACTTGGCGTGAAATGGTGCAACTTATTCGTATAACCGTATTCCACCCCTATTTTGTTCGAACTCCAAAGCTTGGGCTCCTATCTCCCGAATGGAGCGTCCTGCGCTGCCCCGTTGCTGAGCTGAGGTCGCGAGCATACCATCTTAGCAGTGCCAATAACATATGAAATGTTCTCTGTTGGGGAATCGTGAGAAAGTTCCAATAAACCTAGCTCCGAGGGACAAAGGGAACTTTAATTTTCACGCATGTGAAATAGGAGATATATCTCAAACATATTTCTCACATTTCCCATGCCTTCGTTTTACCTTAGTTACCTTTGTCCTGGAGATAGGTTTCCCCACACAATATGTGCAATTTTCCACAAATCGGCAACACAGCGTATAACATGCTAGTTGTGCTACCGTCGCGTGTCAACCAACCTAAGCTCCCACCGCAATGCACGGTCGAAGGACCAGTTGCTTGGCACTCGTAACAACGCGACCCGGGGGGCTTCAACCTGTGGCTCGAGCGCGTTGGTCTTCGGGGTGCGCCTGGAGAGGAAAAAAGGCACGAAGAAAACCTTACAAAAAATTGGAAGATCTTTTCATTTTTTTTTTCAATAAACCTAAAAAGTAAAACAAAACGAAAAAAAATTTTTGTTTGTTAATATTCTGAAACAAAGCCAACCGTTAAGAAATAAGTGATGAATACCCGGCCGACACATTTCATTTCAACGTAAAAGTAAATCTGTATCTATTCATCTGAACATTTGGTGACTTTCTTCGGGTCATGTTTAGATGAATATTGCCACTGCTCCTTCTCACCAGGCGTGAGTAGCCGCTGAGCAGGCAGAAGTATTGCGAGGAATGCCAGCAATTGTCCGCCACATCATGGTCCAGAAAGTTGATCAGGTGGCCCAGCACCCGCTTCGCAAACGAGCGGAACATTAACTCCTATGTCGTGTCGGCCTACTACTTTGTTTTTCTTTTCATTGCAAGCTACGATTTTTTTCTTAATTTGTGTTTTATTCTTTTCACGAATTGTCGCTAAATATACAATGTAGCGGCTTGTATATTTAACTGGTGGAGACGGTGAACGACTTACTTATCTAAGGGATTTGATTTATTATTTTTTTTGCATTTTAATTATTTGGTCATCAATGACCCGGCCGCTTTTTAATTGTCTGTTTGGTTAATAATTCTTGAGTTGTTTCGTGTCACCAGTATAAAAGTGCACGTTGCAAAAAATATTGGTGCGCCTTGAGAACGTTTTCCCCGCTCTCTGACCTTCGCTCTTGTCCCGAGTCGCCTAGTATATATCATATATGCTGTGCGACACGTTTCAGCTTTCTTCGGCCGTCGAGCGGACTACGAAAGAAACCAAGGATGCGTGGACGCGGGTGTCCCTTTTTCGAGCAGACACGGCACTTGTGCGGGCGTCCCACTCGATCATCGGTGTGATCTTTGGGCGCCCAGCGCAGCCACAGGGCGTCAGAGGGAGACCTCGCGGGGGCCTCTCGATGGACGGGGGAATCGGGCGCCGGAAGGGCCTCCCCTGTGGTTCGTGCGCCAGCAGCCTTCGCCTTGGCTGGCAGGCGTCCAGCCCGTGGGCTGCGCGCGGGGCAGACGTGCTGGAGCCTAGCGGCACGCATATTAAACGCCAACCTTGCCGTGCATTGGCAGCAACAGAACCATTCACCCGTGCACGCGAAGGGGTCGCCCGGTGGGCTCCGTTTCTGGGGGGTTTACGCAAACCGCACTTTCTATTAATAACACCGGAAACCACTTTTACTCGCGCCTTGACCTCCTTCGCGCCGCTCGCCCGCGCTGACGCGCACATGCGGCCTTTTCGGCGCTTCCTGACCGCTCGCGATTATGGAGATGTAGTCTGCCGAAGAACAAAAAGTCGGCTGCAGTTGACGGGCGGATGTCCGCAGCGGGCAGCGCCAAGTGCCTGTCGTGGTCCGCCGGTGCGGCACGCCCGTCGCCTCTCTCTTGTTCGTGCTCTTTCGTCGGTCGTGAATGACTAAGCTGCGCCTAAGGGGCGTGGACGAGGCTTTTTTCTCGCCTATTAGTCAAGGAAGTAGCGGAAGCCTAATGACGCCTGCAATACCCGAAGAACGAGACACTAACACGTATCGCACACTAGATATACGACCGTTCTCCGAAACGGCAGTCATTTACCGGTTCCCACTCGAAACGATCCTCCCTCATGACGCGGACCAAGCGCAATGAGAAACAACGGTTGTCAAACGGTTCCCAGTAATAGACGTCCGACAGTACGAGAACATTTAAAGGCGAGGTAGAAGAAAAGGCAATAGGTACCCCTTTCGAAAGTAACGTGCCGATTTTTAGAAGGTCGGAACTACCTCGCAATGGCGGAACAACTGCCATCGTGGAACGTGCAAGTCATTGTATAGGAAGACGAATGTCGGAGCTCAGCCAAGGCAAGGAGCCGACAAGTCAATCAAATAGCATTGAAAGTGCAACGTCACTGCGCTCATCATCTTTTTCCGTGGGTGTGCAAAACGTATACACCAACCAAGGAGGTTATATTTAGGACTTAGGTGGTGCTGCGGAGCTGACTTCAAAAACGGCGACAGTCACCATCTCACTAAAGGTAGAAAGCGGATCGGCTTTCTACCTTTTGAGCGGCTTTTGAGTCCTCTAAAACAAATGAAAAAAAATCAGTTTTGTTTTTCTTTTAATATGCAGCCCCAAAATCAACCGCACTGCTACTGCCGCTTCGAGTGCCTTTTCGTTTCACCTTCAGTAAGATGCCGCCGACCGGCAAAACTGGCTTCACCTGGTCGCATGGGAGAGTGCGGGAGACCGTCACTCCAGAAGTCTTAATATAACCTCCTTGACACCAACTTATGTTTACAAACAAACCGGAGCGCCCCTAGTGGACGCCACCGGCGCCGCGCATGCGCGATGGGGGTGTGGGCAAGAAGCTCGCAGTCGCCCATAAACAAACCATTGGGATACGATGTTGTCGGCGTCGGTGTGAGTCCCCCTGCCCTTTTTCGCGTTCGAATTGTTGATTATACGTCTTCCTGGGCAATGTCTGACTACTTCAGCGGCCTCAGCGAAATTACAAAGGCTCGTTACGCCACAAAACTTCGCTCGAATAATGTGACATGTCGCGATTCAGTCCGCGTGGACGCCGCAGTATGTACGCTAAAGCCTGAATTGCATGATGCGATTTCGCTCGCAATTTTCAGTCACGACGCCGCTCGGGCTGCAAAAGCGTGAACCGTAGCTGAGATGGTCGACGTCGATACTGAAAATCGCAAGCAGAATCGGGCCAAGTTAATTAGGGATAGCAAGTCGGTGATGGTCACTGGTAACAATGATCAACATCTAATTGCATCTACTGTTTACATCGAGCCTGCTTACCAACCTTCAAATTTAAGTCTTTTGAGGCCTGCACTTACTTCTTATCGCAAGTACCGAACCAACATTTGGTCTACGGGCCGGCGTCGTCTAAGAGAGCAGACGACAAGCAGAAACGTTTGAAAGAGCAGACGACAGTTCGAACGATCAGGCGGCCGTTTGAACTTGAAGACGCACTGAACGTAGACCGCAGGTGGTCCGCGCAACTTGAAGGTTTTCTGGCGTTCATGTTGGAACAAAACAAATAAATCTGATGACCACAAGTATCCGGGAATTCGACCCAAAATGCTTCCCGCCCAAGCAATCGTTGTCCGACGGCGTCTGCTTTTCCCTTTTCACGGCACATATCCAGATTCTCGGACGAACCGAGCACGTGAAAACTGACCTTCAAACCTTTCTCGGCACTTTTGGTACGGCCCCAGTAGCGGCGTTTTGACGAGAAGTCAGGTTTTTGTCTGGTTCCTTTCAAAACAACGCAGGAATACACGCCTGGAATGGGGACTTCTGCCCACAGCCCCAGACCGGAAGTGCGACCGACGCGCCACCACCACTCCGTGACGTCACAGAGTTGAGTTCGTTTTACGTCGCGGTTTTTGTCCGCTATTGTGCAGGGATTGCGCAGCTGCCAATATATCTCACTCGTCGGGGATCCGGGAGAGTGGGTAAGGGGGGCCAGGAAGAACGGCGTAGGGGGCAAGGGGGAAGCAGGGAAACGGGGCCCAAAGGAGCGGCCGCGGGAAGGGTCTCTACAGTGTGCATCCGACTTTTCCAACCGCACTCAACGAAGTGTGGTTGGAAAAGCTACTGGCTCCACGGACAGTGAACGAATCAGACCTATTATGCCAACATTGCTACAGATATCTCAAGGATGAGATTACTTCTCCTCAGAACGTGAGTATATCAAACTCTTCTTCCCGGGACTCTGATGGAATTTTGGCTGAAGTGAGTTAAGACTTGTGTGCTGCTAGTCCGTCGGTAACCCCAATGAAACCACGTAAAACCATAAAAAAGGCGCGAAGCGTTTTTGAAGAAGAAACAAGCTCAAGTCAGTTCTTCGATTACAAGAAAGCTGTCAAGCGTTTATGGCGTGTAAACCGGCGAAGACAGTTGTGAGCACTGCACGGAGTGGTTTGACGCGTTCCGCAAAGCGCTGAAGGCGTGCAGTTTCCACCAGGAACGCAAGCAATTGTACACGCTTCTGCCACCAAGCATCTCGAAGAAAGTAATATTGCGTCTGGTACCGGAAGCGACTGCCAACACGATTGATCAAACAAGAAAATTTAAGCATAAAAGTGGTGTATGGGCAACCCCTGATCCCTACATGGGAAAAAAGGCGAATGCCGAAGATGTGATGCTTGCACTTGAGTACTGCACACGCGACAACCTCGCATGCTCTGTTCAAAGCCTTTAACAAAAAGGACGTCGTCAAAGCCATTATCAACGACAACAAGGCTAAGGTCGTAAAAAAGGTTTATGACCCGCTCTATTAAGGAAGCTTACCAGCTGTTTAGGAAGGACCATTTCCATCGAAAACTAGGCATATCCAAATTTTATTCCCTGCGACCGAAATGGGTAAAAAAAGAATCCCGAGCACGAGGTGTGCGCATGCATATATTCCGTCAATTTTCAGTAGCTTTTAACGGCAATAACAAATGCCTAAAAGAAGACAGTTACTGAAGACGACCTCTAGCGCATCTACCTCTGCAGCGCTCCACAGAACGATTGCTTCCAACGCCGTTGCGAAAAGTATCCAAAAACGCAGAGCATCTCGCGGCAGTCGCTTCATCTCGACAAAGACGAAGAGATTTGTTTCGCGTTATGGGACGCCGGCGAACTCGTCAAAAAGGTTATGGACACTTCCGCCTTCCTGTAGGAATTGGAGTCATGGAGCGAAAACTATATGAGCATATGAGGCATTCTTACATCCGTGATCTTCAACGAAGCCTGATATGTGACACAGGAACCGCCTTATCACCCAAGGCAGTGATGTTCCACTTCGAGTTTGCGGAAAATCGGACAGTAATCTTCCCGAACGAAGTCCAGAGTTTTCACTGGAAAAAAACTCAAGTTCCACTCTTCACATGTCTGGGTAGGTCCACGCAAGGCACGCAAGGCTTTGCCGTTGTCAGCGATGACACGACACAGAACACAGCTCACGCTCTTCTAACCATAAAGGCCATTTCAAGAATCGTTTCCAATTGCGCGAACTGTCTCGGAAGCCGTACCCTTCGACAAGATGGATCTTTTCAGCGACTGGACACGGAAAAAGCGCTTGTGATGGAGTAGATTGTGTTTTTAAACACCACGCAATGCTCACCAACTTGAGATCTTCGCTCAACTCAACTATTGTCACCGCTAAGGACTTTGTGGAAGTGCTACGTGAAAAAGTAGCAAATGTCAGCATGTTCCACCTGTCTGCGGAACGGGTTCGAGAGTTTCGTGCGGTGAACCAAGCAGAGTGGACCACCGTAAAACCTGTGAGAGAAATCCAGGCATCTCATCCGTGGAAGTCATCATATGCCGAGAGGCCGGATGTATACATGGTCACTCGCGCAACTGAGAGTTTTAAGCTTAGGTATGCATAGTTAGCGAATTTGCAGGTGAGGCCGTTTTGTTTTTGTGAATTATAAGCTAATTAACGGTATTCCAGCTCAATGTCTTTTTTCGCGTCAGTTATACTCACCCCTTTTGAAAAAAAAAAAGCAGAATTAATCAATATAAAATGCATGCCAAAACTAACGCTCAAAATGTTTGGTGCTGTGTGGCAAAGCCGCTATGACGAAGACGTCGGCTCACTCCGAGTGAAGGTTTGTCGTAGCTTTTCCCGCTCGGAGGTAATATATTACTCAATGTTTTGCCATCACAGGTTAGTTCAAGTCACTTCAAAGTGCCAAGGGGAGTTTGAAAAAATAAAAGATGGAGTTTTTTTAAAATATCGACCCCATTCTTGCCACATTTTGAGAAATCAGCTGCGTGGGGTGGGCATAGAAGGGGTGGGCATAGAAGTTTCACATATTCGTCAAAATTTTTAAAGACGCGCATTTTGATATGTTTTGTGAAGTATTATGAAAGGTGGTTTATTTGCAAAAAGATTGTGAATGTGTCTCTAAAACGCGTTTTTATGCCATGTTTGAGTTTTTTTAGTTTGCATAGAAACATTTTATTGGTATATTTATTGTGTATCTGTTGTATATATCTTGTAAAGAGTATTAAAAAAGTTATGGTGACGTGAAAGCTTCGATAATGAAGTGACGACTGTGCAAAGTAGCATCGTGAAATCTTCTCGATTTCCACGCCTTGAGCTTCTCTATTTTATATCTTAGCGAAAAAAAAAC
Organism: Ixodes scapularis; assembly: GCF_016920785.2. Lineage (NCBI taxonomy): Eukaryota > Metazoa > Arthropoda > Arachnida > Ixodida > Ixodidae > Ixodes > Ixodes scapularis. Next base: position 54,446,679 of record NW_024609884.1, read on the forward strand.
ACAATTTTACGGCGTTCATATATAGCTGAATGTTCCTCCAAAGAACATGGCTTTCATATATATTTTTAACAAAAATATCTAAATTAGGACCCGGACCATCATTGCATGAACTGAAGTGGAATCACCCAGAAGCAGCCTTTGCACCGCCCTGCGAAGGGCTCGTTCGCTTTGGATCGCTTCGTGCAGCACCGCTGATGAGTACAGTCACTCGCATTTTCCTTAGCGACCTTGTCAAGACTTCTTCAATACCGACATCAAATAAAAGCGATCGTGCTCGGCGTCGTCTGCTTCCATTTCATTCGGAGACTGTCTGCAACAGGGGAGGAAGCGGAAACTGCGTAGAAGCAGCTAAAGAGCCGCGCTTTTTTTTTTTTTTGCAGTTCAGCAGATGCTTTAGGAACTCCGACTCGAGTTACTCCGTCCGAAGCTAAGGTAGCTGCTACTGAACGCGCATATTAGGGAGTTTTCGTAGACCGCGTTTCCACCTCCGCTAAGCCCTCCGCAACGAAGAAGTTGCTACTGCGCCTGCGCGCCGATGGCCTTAACTGTAGAGTTTCGGGTATCGTAGCGGGGTGCAGAGAGCGTTTCGAGACAGCGGAAACGATCTACGAAAACTCCCTATTAAAGGGCAACTCCGGCCCATACTTTCGACTTTGCGATTATGACTGTTTTTAGTGCAGTCAGCGTCCCTGAACTGCAAGGTGTAATTTGTTTCTCGTTCTTGGGCGTAGTTTTAAAAATATCGACGCCTCAAAGTTTTGTGTGGCCAACAAAACCGAAACTAGCCGCTGGAGGCCTCGGCAACACTAGAAATCAGCCGGTATGTGAACGTGACGTCAAGATCGTTCTCGTTCAACAAGTACGTCAGGCCGAGCGGCACCTACCTCTGTTCCGCTAGCCGTCTAGAGATAGGAGGTAAGCTGATTTTGTTTTAATTCTGTATACGTGGTAGTTATCCAGCATATATAGCAAGAGTTAGTTCGTATACCCAAAAGCTAGCGACTGGAAAACCCGTGAACTCGTTCGGGGCCGTACTCGGCGGCCGCCGCCGTGCGTGCGCTATGCCGTACTCGTCGCTTGCAAACCAAAAGCTAGCGACTGGAAAACGAGTGAACTCGTTCGGTGCCGTACTCGGCAGCTGTCGCCGTACGTGCGGTCTTCCGTACTCGTTGCGAGGCCTAAATTGTCATCGGGGCTCTGTGGATAGAGCGGCGTTGCTCTACGCCGCGCTGCCACTGACGTACAGTACTGGGGGCTCTCTCGCTTTCACGCTGCGGATCAGTCCCAGACACGAAGCTTTGAGGCTCTCCGACGTGGACCGCAGCGCCCGAACACACGTGTACTGGGCAGTACACGTCTGTTTTTTGGGGTTTTTTTTTCTGTTCTTTTTACTCGGGCGCGTAAAAGCCGAAGTCCAAAGTCCATTCGTCGTATTCACCCACACCTTCTCCAATTTCCGGTTCGTTGGAAACTTGTGAAAAAGCACCTTCGGGTTGCGCAGCGGGTTGTTTGAGCAGCCCACAGCGCTACAAGTTGTACTCGGCATCTTTCGAGGAACAGCTGGGCAGTCTTGGGCGCACCGAGTTGCTCGCTAAAACGAGCCTTGGAGTCCTCACAAGCAAACAAACAAAAGGCTATACACAAGCTACACGGGCTACAGATAAAAGCAACGGCTAAACACGCCAATCACAAGCCGAAGAGCGGTGGTAGCAGCTCAAAGAAGCGCACTCCGCGCAACGCTCAGATCGGAGGAGAAAAAGAGACGATACTGACGTCACGGCCCAATGTTGCTTTAGCGATCGGCAACCCGCTGGCCACCCGCTAAGGAGCAGCGGCTCGCGGCGGGTCGTATTTTTATTATCGGCAGTAGTTGAAAATGCGGCGTCCTCCGGATGTAATTTCTTGGCTGGGGTCGTATTTCGTGTCACTACAGCGATACCGGTAATTTATTTCATTTTGGGTTTTGGCCGGAGTTGCCCTTTAATAGGCTGCTAAGACCGGCAGTCTTGATGGCGTGGAACGCACGTTGTATAAGAACTGTGTAAGCTCGCCGTTAGTACGCGCTCGACAGTCGCGCACACAGCTATGGCCGCCACTGAATACTCCCTATAGACTCCCTTCCCCCTCAAGCGCACCGTGGTGCCGAAGGTGTCACTCAATGGCGGCCATAATTTAGTCAGTTTCTGCTCAGTGCGAGCTTATGATTAGCTTCCACGATGCTTCTGCAATGTGCATTGCACACCACCAAGATTGTAGTTCTCCGAAGATAAGTGGGGGCTCGTTCTGAGCCTGCGTTCAACGTGGGAAACTCGCTTTTCGACCGGAAGCTTTACGAATGTCTATTATATTTGCTACAGATGTTGCATATCTACGAAGCAAAGCAGTAAAACAGCCGTAACGTCTTACCTGACTGATTGGAACTGTTCTTGCGACTAGGCCAGTCGTACAGTTTGTGGTACCGCGGTACTTCGCGTCACACGATGGCCATGGAGCTAATCACAAGGGTTGCCATCATGCTCAAGCCGGTAGTTTCGGTTTCGCTGTTAACCCCCGATACAAAACTTTGAGATAGGATATCTGCAAAACTACACAAGGCATCGAAAAGAAAGTGACACCATGCAATTCAGGGACAGTTCCTTCACTAAAAACCGTTGTAACCTGGAAACTGAGGAAATATACTGGAGTTAGCCTTTAACACAAGACTGCTAATTTTTAAAATGAATTTGGCATCACTCAGAGAGAAAAAAAAAAAAAAGCATGCGCACACACAAACCCATTTTACTTGTCAACCGGACCTTCTGGATGGTAGAAACATCTCACACAGATAACGGCCTTCAAAAAATTAAAACAACCTGACCAGCACTACTAAACACTTTCCTAATACGAAAATAGTATCGTCTAGCTTACGTAAACTTCGTGAATATTGTCTTAAAAAAACGAAAACATTTGTTAATCATGTTGAATTAACCTGAGACTAAAGTATAAGTATTCGACCCTAATCTCAGGTTAATCCAAAATGATTAATATTTACCAGCTCGCCTGCACCCTTACTATATTCTCCAAACATTTGTTGCTATTGTTGCTTATTTGCCCTCAAGATGAAATTAGTTACACTGTATTCTTTTCTTCAGGGCATATTGTAACCATTGTACACAAATGAGAGGCTATATTGCCAACTCATTCAAATCCTTTGTTTACTTTATTGTTTGTTGATGTTTTTTGTGCTTTTGTCAAGAAATCTTTATATGAAACTGTAGTTTATTTTCTGCACCGCGGTGTACCTGTATGGGGGCTTAGGAGTATTGAAGCTGCTGGGACAGCTTTTTACCCCAGATTCTACATATGCATGTATGTACATATATGGTGAAAATTGCATTCTTCTTATTATTATTAATGCGTTAGCATTAGTACCCTGGTACATGCGCTGGCCTTGGACGTCATTAGAGGACACGTTTGTAAAGTTTGCAACGTCGCCACGGGATGGCACCACAGCCCTTGTAACCGAAGATCGCCGGCGGAGTGGGGGCGTCATGTGTATCATTGGAGCGCCTGTCAACCCCCCCCCCCCCCTCTCTCTCCCGTCCACGTCACGCGGCCGGCGTGCGGGTGCGCACTTTGGACCAGTGTTGGAGAAAATACTCGATAAAAGTATTTAAAGTAAGTTACTAAGTACCTGCTTCATTAAGTATTTAAAATACTACTCAAGTTACTTTCACAGCAAAGTACCTTGAGTAGAGTACAACTACTTAGAAATATAATTCGATTGCTTTTGAAGATACTTCCGCATTGCGTAAATTGTATTGACGTCAGTGACAAGCACAATTATACAGTTTCGCAAATTTGGTTTACCAGAATGGTTTATTGGCACGCTAAAAAAACAAGAACAAAAACTTGTAGGGCTATTTTATGGAGTCCAACTCTAAGGAGCAGGATATCATTGCTACATGTTACAAAACATTCCTGGGACAAGAAAAAATAAGGTCGCTTTACCGATTCGCAACTTTCACCATCTATAAAAGGCGCGCTGGTGTCTATCAAAATGGCTGTTATCTATATGATGATCGTAGAACAGTAGTAAGAGGCGCTGTCTGCAGTCCGTAACTAATTCTAGTGTGACTTTATACGAGCAGTATTAGAGCCTTACTTTACTTTTTCCCTCTCGGAAAGTGTCGGCAATCCCCTTTTTGGGAAGCCGAGCATCCATGAGCTAGGGAGCGCGATTCTGACACCGCGGCACCACAATCGCTTAAAGTTTTGAATAGTGACATCGCTCAATATCAAATCCTGCGGCGCACCTTAGAGGCATATTCTCTACATGCGGAGTTCACTATAAACGAACTTGGGATACGGAAAGGAGTGAATGGATGACAAAGAGAACCCAGAAAGTAGCCACGGCACTGGTCGCACCTTCTTCAAGTAGGTTGCGTTCAGAAAGGCACTCAATGTTGGGGGACGCTTTGTTGGCACTTTGAGAGGTCATCCAGCGCGTAGTTGGTTTCCTGCCCTGTTGTCTGCTTATCAATGCTCGCTTACAGACAGTGTCCGCAAGAGCAATAAGTGCCGGACTGATGAAAAAAAGAAAAGAAACAAAAATGAATCTCGACGTTTTGCCCAAATGTACAAAAAAGTGTCTTCTTTCTGTTACCGTTTCGCATTTATTTCTTTTTGTTATTATCTTGACACTGAAGTTTGTATTGTTGTCGTGGGTCGTTTACCGTTCTGAGTTGCACCTTAGTGTGGCAATTTTACTTCCCTAAAACCACCCCTTTTGTTTGAGGATTTTTTTTTTTTTTTTTTTTTGTGAAACTCTAGGAAACGAAAGGCGTCTTTGGGAAGGCGAGGCGCAAACCTTTATTGTAAGAAACTTTGGGGTAAAATATGAGTGATATTTGGTACAAAAGCGATGCTTTCAAAAGCCCAACCTAGGTCACCGTAGCTTCTTGGAGTTAGCAACAGGATTTGGTTGCTCGAAGGAGTGTTGACGTTTGATCGTGCCACGCTTACGCCACTTCATACCGAAAAACTCAGAAAATGGCGGATGGTTAAATAATGTGTTTGAGATAATCAGTAGAAGATACTCAGAAATGTAATTAAAATACAGTATTAAATGCTCTCGATCAAAAGAATTTGCAAGATGCCAAGATACTTCAAAACGTATTTGAAATGCTGTATCTTGAGTAGAGTTTTTGAGATAGGCACAAGTCTGCTTTGGACCCCCTGGAAGCACCGCCATCGGCTTTGGAGACCTGTGAACGCACACAGGCTGCGGTTCCGTTCTTCGGCCTGCCAAGCCGTTCTTGACGCGCAGTCGTCTTGCCATGTCGCCTGGCCGTAAGCGCACGGTGTCGTCGCCCCTGCATGCACAAAATGTATGCACAAGAACGAAATGGCTCTGTCGTTTTCCGCGCATTCCGCGCACGTCCTTCATGCACCTGCTAAGTGACCTGCTCTTCTTGCACCAGGGAGAAGAGGGGTTTAGGGAATGTTCATTTTATGGGAAAATGCTGAAAGGCTGCATTCAGCATGCTTTGTTATATATAACCGCTGCGCGAAATGCTGACGCATTTCTTCAAGAATCAGCGTGGCGGCAGCATCGATTTCGGCCCATTTCCTCCTTGTTGTTCTCATTATTATTATTATTATTATTATTATTATTATTATTATTATTATTGTGTCTATATCTACTGCATTTGCATTTGTGTATATATTAGCCATCCTGTCTTGTACACACCTAACTGCTTTGTGATCGTTTTCTTTCCCGTTCTCTGCTTTCTTTGTGCTAATTTTTTACTGACTCTGTTCTTGGACATTCCACCTCTGTTTCTTTTTTTTTTTGGGGGGGGGGGGGCGGCGTCACACAAGCCACTGTTGGCTTTGATTGCCCCCGCATTCCTGTATGAATTTATGAATGTTTCTGAATAACAAAAATTATTATTATTATTATTATTATTATTGTTATGGTTATTATTATTATTATTGTTATGGTTATTATTATTATTATTATTGTTATGGTTATTATTTGTTTGTTGTGAGTTGTTGAAAATATCATAAAGGATGGGCGTAAAAATT
>NW_024609884.1:54457747-54724877 GCF_016920785.2 Ixodes scapularis
TGCTGCCGATTAAAGACACGCATATCGTGCAACACGTCAGTAAAAGGGAGAGAGAGAGAGAGAGAGAGAGAGAAAGAGAGAGACCGCGCTACCCTAATGCATTCCCGGTGCCGTGCCAAGACGCCTTCAAGTTGTGCACTGGCCCGAGCGTGGCCAGGCAGTGGATTTACCTTCTTTTCTAACAGTATGGAGAAAAATTAACGGAAGTTTATGATGGCTGGTTTCCAACCGAGACCCCTCAAGGTTTAGAGACGCGGTGAAAAGACAAAAGTGAAAGGGTCTTCGCCTCTCTGCCTCGAAAGAAATGTGATAACAATTGCGTCACTCTCGTACGCCATCGCGTGGACGTTTTGGCAGACTTGAGCGTTTCAGGCATTTAATCTTCCTGGCCTTTTCATTTTTTTTTTAACTTTGTGCGCCTACCCTATTTAGGGAAAATGTCACTTGTAAATGTAAAACGGGTGTTGTTCCGACGGATTTCACATGCTTCACAAAGAAGAGGTAGGCTGCATCCAGGAACACGCGCACCTTTGTAAACGCCACTCACATTCCTTCTTTTTTTTTTTTCAGGTTTATTTTACGCGCGTTCTCAGTGATGATAATGTAAATTTTACTATAGAGGTGCCGGGGTCATATTCATAGAAGACTATCATTCTACTTGCGACGTCCCGAAGAACATAAAAACATTGTTGCGTTGTCACGCATGAGCGCAGCAGGAACGCGCGATTGTTGATAGCCGCCGCGCCAAAAGCGATATCTTCGGCATCGCACTTTTTCTTCATTTGTTCATGGCAGCAGCCGATAAAAGTCGGTCGCGCCGCCGCCGGTATTGTTCTTCGGTTTTCGTCTGTCGGCAAGCTTGCCCGGATAAAAAAGTCCGTCTGCCCTGCTCCCGGTGTCGTCGTCTTCTCGGCGTGGCCTGGAGTCCTGCTCGGCCAAACGCAACAACATACAAACAGCAACTCGAGTTTAGAATAAAATAATATGGATCGATCGGGATGAAAGATAGGTTTAAATACAGCTAGAGTTTACGAGAATAGAAGTGTTAAAAAATTCTACTAACCTGCATGAGCCAGAATCCAAACCTCTTGAGGGAATATCGCTACCACGTACTGTACTTTAGGGCGACCATATTTTTCGCCTAAGCCGTCCGTCCTTCAGCCCCTTTATGCGGAAAAGTGCGACATCCTTCGAAGATTTGCCACACGCCATCTTGGGCCAAACCAGGCGGCGCTACCGTCGACGCGAGGGTGTAAAAAAAAGCAAAACATAAAGATAAAAGGTGTGAACATCAGAGGAGGAGGGAGAAGGAATGCCTATGCTGTCGGAGTGCAGTGCATGCTATGAGCTCATGTCGTCAATCAAATAACGCCGACTGTGCAACGTCGCGGCTTTCATCGTCTTTCTTTGAGCACATCCTTCGAGGCTGGTAGAGCGTGACAGTGCGCTTTTAGCCTGTGTGTATGTATTTGCGCGTTTTTCAGCTTTTGACTGCGCTCTGTCTCAAGTATAGGAAGGCCGTCTGCTATCTTGGGCCGATCCAGTCGGCGGTAGAGTCGACGTGCGGGTGTAAAAAAGCAAAACATAAAGATAAAAGGTGTGCGCGTCAGAGGAGCAGGACGATGATGTCGCTACCTTCCTTATTCAGAGGCATTAGTCCGTCCCTGCGTTAACTGAAACGCGCGCTACTAAAATCTAAAACAAATATTGTGCACATGCAAACATAATTTACGTGAGCAGTCCCGCTCCCCGTGGCCGAAACGCGCAACGTACCTGCGCCTCCACGCATCCCACGTAGAAGAGGGCAGTTAAGAAAGCCTCCGGAATGTCACATGAGGCTTGCCTTTTTGACGCCGGTGCCAGTGTGAAGACGCACCTTTACGTGCGACGCGTGGCGGCGCACGCATGTTGTGCGTTTTAAACACGGAGGAGGGGGGGGGGGGGGGTGATTGGGCGCGCAAAGTTGCGCTCCGATAACAAACTGAAGCCCAGAAACGCGTCCAAATTGAGGATTTTTTCGGAATGCCGTAAAATGCTGCCGGACATGACGATCCGAGTTTCGTAACCAGGTGGGGTTCCTGACGCACGTGTCGTATATATACTGACTAGACTGCCGCGCCGCTGCATTCTGATTGACCGGTCTGTACGCGGCTGCTGCCTTGACAACTCACGCAGTATAGTGGTAGCATCGCGAGCAGTCCGATTTGGGGGTCGTCGGCCGGGCTGTGGCAACACCTCCTAGACAGCTTTAAAACCTGCCCGTTACGTCACATGATGTCCCGATTGGGGGTCCTGCACGGGCGCTGATTGTATGCGAGTGCCACGTGAGCGTTCGCGTGGGACTATAGGAAACGAGCCCCACGGGGGGTGTGAATGCTGACGCGGCACTCGCATCCGATAAGCGCCCGTGCCGGACCGCCGGACGTGACGTCATGTGACGTAACGCGGTCCGAGCGCTACCGATGCTATGAGCCGAAGGGCCAATCAAACACCGCAAAAAGCGCAGCGTCATGGCGTGCTCTCTGCGCTTGATAAGACTAGCCGGCGGAGGAGCACGCACAGAGACGGCGAATACCGGCTGGTCCTATCAACTGCAGAGAGCACGCCATGACGTTGTGCCTCTGTCGCTGTTTGATTGGCCCTTCGGCTCATAACAGCGGCCGCGCTTGGACCGAAACTGAAACGAAGTACAAGAGGTGTTGGCTGCGATGGCTGAGTCATGTACCGGCGGTTCCAGTGTAGCGGGGGGCACGTTCCTCGGTGGCTGTGCCCTTCCTGGGCACTGGCTTCACCTTGTAGCCAAATTCACGTGCCAGGTCGGCAACATCCTGCAGCAGCTGCTCTTTTTCAGTGTACTGCACTTCTGTTCCGGATCTAAGGGTTTCAAGGCGAGAGTGGTATCAACAAGTGCGCTTGCCTTCCTCGAGTCCAGATCTGTTATTTCTGTCAACGACCATGAGTACATCTCCGCGTTGCGAAAGCTGCAACGAGAGCTCGGCAATTTAAAAACACGCTTTCCTACGCAGTACCCTAAAACGCTTTTAAAGTTTCAAACGGGACTCAAAAACTACTTACTTTCTCAAGTTTGTGCGGTCGTCTCGTTTCGTTCGAGGAGGAAATCGCAGCGGTATCTTAGTCCGCGAACACTGAAGTTCCTTCCCAGCGCTTCATTCAGGTTGACGGCCACTGTGTCCCACCGCGAAGATTTCACAGAGGTATTCGCCTTAAGCACTTCCCTTAAAAAGAGGATATCGTTTTCTACCCGCTTGGGCAGAAAGAGGCTCAAGTCGAGTGGCCATGATCGCTCAGTTCTTCCCGGATCTCGTCAACTCTCACAATTGAGGCACGGTAGTGCGCGCAATATTTCCCGATATTCGCGATACCCGAACCCGAAACACGCGATACTCTTGCGCATGCGTAATGGCTCCGGTGCAGTATCGGGTGTCGTTATCGGAGTGAGAAACTAACTACTAAAACTCTCTATTGTCGCACTCCGCCGCCTCGGCGCCCACCGCAGGAAGAGGTCTGAAGGGTTGCAGGGTCATATAACACCTCCGCTAGCTTTGTGCCTGTTGGACGAGTGGTAACGTTGGTGCACCCCCGCGTTTCTTGCGTTCTTCAAGTGGTTCTAAAATTGACTGACTTAGTCGTTCTCGGACGACGATCAGTAGGTTTCTTATCAGTAGCATATGTTTATTTTAACTAATTAAAACGTTAATTAACACATTTTAGTTAATTATCCGTCTTATCGTGAGGGCTAGCCCCATTATTACGTTCCCCTGGCCGTATAACTCACCGGCACAAACTGAATTAGTGTGCTTTTCAGTTTTCATACTTTGTTTTTTTTTTATTTTTTTTTTAAATCAAGCACCCTTTATGTGGCATATAATACTACGAACTAAAATAAACACGGCTTCAGGCGGGGGAGGCGGGGGGAGGGGGAAACTAATTTTTTAAATAGCTCTTTTTCAGACAAAAACAACTCCTGGAATGCAAGCAAATAAGAATCGAAACAACCAAGTATAAGGACAAGCTCAAGACAACTCGAGAAAAACAAACACAAGACATGGAGAGCGGGAATTATCGTTGAATTTAATAACGACTTCGCACCAGGTCTGCTCCGCGGCTGAGGTCTCACTAGGTATATATGTTTCCTCTTCTAAATGACATGAATTTTTTTTTTTTTTTTACTTTGTACAATTTTTTATTGTTTTTTTTTTTTTTTTGCTGGCTTTAAGTTTTTACTAACAAAACGTGACGGCGCAAGTGAGTTAGTGTAAGTTCATAGTTGTAGAATTACCCGAGTCTGAGGTGACGACAGAAAAACGACGGAAAGAAGGAAAGACGTCTCAATCGGTGTCTTCAGTGTCTTTTTCCCGACCACCCCAAACTCAAGGTTTGTATCCTCAGTGTAATATGTACGCTACGCAGTTTGTTTCAGTAAACCAACTCGTCAAAAATAAAACATATGTAGTCTGCCTTTGCTTGGTGTTATGCGTGGAAATACAGGCGACACATTAATTCGTGGCTTAAAGATCGACGATTAACCGGGTTACAAATTTTAATCAAAGCAATGTAAATCATGTTTGGGCACACTCTGTAGGAACACGGGGATGTGTGAAAAGGCCTTATCAAAGCTTTGGCTTTTGTGTAGGGCACCTACCGGTGGCCAGCATGGGGCTCGTATCGGACACCAGTTTTGCCGTAGCGTTCGGCTCAAATCCAACCAGCGAGGACATAAGCGCTGCGTCAGTTTTCGGCTCGTATTGGTCCAGTGAACACACTAGTTCCAGCCGAACGCTGATGCTGTCCTCGTATGACGGTCTTCCGTCGCTGGAGTGCGAACCCAGGAGCGGTTTGGCGACAGCCGGTAATACATTCCGTCTTGAAAAATGCAGTCGAGCAGAACGAAGAAAATGCTAATAAGGTTTGAAAAGGAGCAAGCAAGGGGGCGCCTGTATAAGGGAAAAGATGTGACCATGTCGATCTGCGCAATAAATGGACACAATGTATACGAAAATGTGGGGGTAAATTGCTACCACCCCATTTCAATCACGCAGAGGAGCATGACTAAATGTTTCGTTATGCGTATTCCACTCGAATATCGGCTGTAGGAGGAATGAGCCTGACTCGAAAAGGAGGTTCACGCTGTCTGACCGAATAATTCCCGCAGTCGCATAAGTTACGTGCTTTCTTCGTTTGTTCCGCCGTTCCGAGCTTTCGCGTCGTGCGTATCCCCTCACCCAGCTTCCCATGGATTCTTGGGAACCTGGTCCCATTCGGCTCAACCACAACTGGACGTTAAAAATAATGAACTTTTTTTTTCTATTTTTTTTTTTTTTTTTTTAGGCAGACAAGCGTCTTTGATGCTGCACAGGTAAATGACATGCCGGGTTGCACGAAAAGCGAGGTTATCCGCAGGATGCCTTCAGGAAAACGCAGCGAGGAAAACACGACGCCAACAGCCGGCGCATGAAGAGTGAAGCAGCCCGCGGGGCAGAGGTTTCGTTCGTCTCCGACCAGCAACGTCTATTTCCAATGATGACTCGGCGGCGGTGAAAGGCGCTCGCTGCGGAAGAGCCCCCCGTCAGCGGCGGACGGCTTCTGGCTCCAGCGCCGCAGCGGATCACTCCAGCAGTCCCATTGCGATGACTGCATCTCTCAGGCGCACCGATTCTCCATGCAACTCTTCCTTGCCCGGCGGGGAATTCCGCTTCGAGGGCATCGACTGATATCGGGACGGCGAAGAAGCTGGACCTCTCGCGTCTCACCGATCGCCGCCGATGACACGCGCTGCCGGGGCTTCTGGCAATTGCCGCCCGCTGTTGCGGCCGCTGCCGTGCCATGACCCGGCCGCCCGCCGCGCGAGCCCGGGGTGGCCGGCTGCGAAGCCGGGAAACGCCGCGAAAGTGCCTCGAGCGACCCGTCAGGAGCGGACGAAGCTTCCTCCACGCTCGTTCTGCTGAGTGGCGAGGCACCCCGCCGCCCCGTTCGCAATCGACTTGAACCGGGACGTCCTTTGTCTCTCGACGGACGGGACGTGCGCGTAGCCCGGCTGAGGAGGTAGGTTCACGCGAACGATGGAACGCGTCGATGGATTGCGTCGGCGGTGCCAGCGAGGCTTTGATCGGGGGCTTGGCTTTAGCGGTCCATCGAACGTTGTGACATTTTGTTCCTCTGCGTTCGTTTTGCTCATTTGGGTGTGATGCGGAAGAATGGTCTTAGTTTCATGTCAAGGTACCTTATATGCCGTTGGTGCAGGTAGATTTCTCCTGAACTTGATTTTGGGTGCGTCTCTTGGAAGAAACAATGGGGGAATATTAACCGCGTGGGTCACGCATCCGGTTCCTGTCTTTGAACTGTGGTAGTGATTTGATCAAATGTATGGGTACAGAGACCGTAAAAATCTAATCAAATCTTGATACAATTACCGCCAACGAGAAACGTTTACAGTCCGTGCCTACTCAAATATTGTGTGACGCAATATCAGTCAACTTGTTTCAATAAGCAAAACGTTTTCCACGTTCTCGCTTCTATATCCTCTTACTGGTATACAAGACCATTCAAACGATTAGTGAGTAGGTAGTTGATTAAGCTTTCAGCAAGTACGCTATACTAGGACTGTACTCAAGTACGCCAGGCATTCTAGATGGTCACTTTTTTTAGTAGAAAACATCTGAAGCCGCAACAAGAAAACCATGGAGCGGATATGACATAAATTGGAAACAGAAAGAGCATTCGCGATCTTTAGCCAGAAATTTGTTAAAATGGCTTTTGGTCTACTCCCTCAAACTCCCAGTGCTTCAGTCGTGAGGATTCATTTAAGTCACGACTGATTTCTGGTTGTTCAATCGAAAGTGAGTCAGTCGTGACTCAGTTTCTTTTGATATAAAAACATATTTTGCCGCGATATGGGAGTAAACTCATAAAATCAATGAGACGAAAATGTGAAACGAGAAGTGCTGCATCATCGCCTTTAAGCATAAGTAGCGGAACTGCTGTGTATACATGCATCAACGAGTAACTCCTGTCTCCGGTGGAGAAAGTCCGAGCGTTTCACATTTTCCACACATGCCCATGACTTGGCCATTTGTGGGCTGATTTGGACATTTCTGGTTGTTCAATCGATTAATCGTCGAATTAAATCTCTTCTCGATTAAGCGACAATTTTAAACAAAACTTTTGTGAAGCTGAAACACGGGAGGACTCCAAGGAGTGTTTGGCAGCTTAATATAGCTTAATTAAGGCAACGTCGTATTTTGATTTAACTTAATTATAAATTAAACAGGCGAATTACGATTCAGGCAGAATAGGATACATATGTATTTATTCTTGGATGATCTAGGTGAGACTCAATAGACCGATCTCACCAGCTATTTTGAGTACGCCCCCGCTGCCCCCATGCATCGTGGGAGCTGTAGTCCTTCTGCACGCGCGACAATCCATAGCCTCCTATATACTGACGCCACGAGAACCGGCCGCCGAAATGGAAAAGGTGGAGCGGCAGACAACGGATGACATGAGAACCACGTGGCTGGCGCCCAGCTGCGGCGAGACGCCGAAACACACTTCTCCTAAGCGAACAAGTGTGTTTCGGGTCCTCGCCGCTGCAAAAGCTGTGCGCTGACGTCTAGGTTCCCCGAGAAGTGGCTCTTTGATGCTCGCTACCAGCTCCTCACGCTCCAAATCTGCGACCGGGCACTTTGTGGCTTTGTCGTCGAACTGCCAGGCTTTGTGAGTATAGGGGAGGCTATGGACAACCCCGCTGGAGGTCTGCCCGAGCAGAGCACGAGGCGGCATGAGCTGTCTTGGTGAACTGGCGTCTGCCTCCTATCATATATACAGTTATGGCAACGTCCCGCATATGTGGAAAGCCTGGTGAGATCGGTCTATAAGTTACACACGTCTATGTGACACCGAATCAGACGACTTTCGTTTAATGTTCAGAGTCTTCAGACGTGGTCCGCCATTTAAGGCGAAAGCAATTTGCTCCGAAAAATCGGAGCAAATGGCCATAAAAACGCATCTGCGCGGCACACGCCGCTTAACGCGCTACCATACTTGTCCCATTACCTTGGCGTCGTCCTTGCGGTCGTCCTAGAAGTCGTCGTAGACCTCTAGGAGGACCTTACTTGTCACATTACGTGAAAAACAAGCGGCGTCGGCGTTGTTGTGCCCGAAAGTTGGCCATAAAAATACGTGATCCAGCGTCATTAGCATGATGTCATGAAGTGTCATCATACGTCATCAGCGTGAAGTCACCGCCGGAGCGCCGTGTGCAAAAGGTGCGCTTCGGGATTCATCTCTGCTCGTTGTGAGCTTCGTGCGATGGACTGTGAGTCGACCGCGTCTACATGTACGGCCTCGACATTTGCAGCAGCGTCTACTTCTACGGCGGCTTCCGCAGGCAAACGTGGCCGCCGACGCAAGAACGCCGCAGCCTCCTTAACTCCTCTAGGTGTCGTTCTCGACGTCGTCATAGACGTCGTTTTTGCGGTCGTCCTGGAAGACGTCCTAAACGTCGTCCTGGACGTCATCCTAGACGTCGTTCTTGACGTCGTCCTAGAGGTCGTCCTAGACGTCGTTCTTGACGTCATCCTAGAGGTCGTCCTAGACGTCATCCCAGAGGTCGTCGTAGACGTCGTCTTAGAGGTCGTCCTTGCAGTCGTCGTCGACGTCGTCCTAGACGTCGTTTTTGACTGGCTTTCGCCTTCCTACACGTAAGCAGTCGTACGTGAACTCGCGTAATTTTTTTTCTTTTAAAGTTACCAACCATATCAAAAACCACTGCCGCGAAGCTCTCGGTAATTTTATTGAACACATTGGTGCGCAATTTCCATCCGGAGGCTGAGCATTTGTCTCCAATTTTCTTTTTATTTGGGTTGTTCCCAGGCAAGCCTGATTGTTCCACACTCAGGCCTGTTGCTGCGCACGGTGTGGGAGAGGCGTGTCAATGCAGGATGCTCTCGTGTCAGCCTACATAAATCCCAACTTTGTTTCTCAGGATACATGTAAAGTAAAAAAAAACAAAAAAACGTGTTATTGCCGTGTTCTTTTAATGTGCACTTTCTCGTCAGTTATTGCACCAAACCAGCTGCCAAACGCGTTTCCGACTCGTCTTTAAGCTTTTACATTCCCCGAAGCAACGTTTATGATCGTACATGATCATTCCAACTTTGTCGCCTTGATGGAGGGTGACTCCGGTGCAAGACGTAGCTGACAATTACTAGCGTTAGTAGCTTCTCTCAGCGTCTACTTTACATCTCAGTACAGTGTGACCTACCCGAACGAGCAAATGCCGGAATATGCAGAGCGTCGTCATAGCCGGGTTCAAAACCAGCGGTGATGCGCAAGACTATGATAGACATCGGCAGCCTCGTCACCGTAAAACAGGGAGTCAGCGATTCGGCGTTGGATTACTTACGGCATCAGGATCCTCATCTTTTCGATAAGTTTGTGTGCATACCCTGGGAAGCACAGGCTGTTGCGCCCTACGAACCAACGTTACTAAAACACTCAGTTGGGAAACTCCCATAGAGATAGCTTTGAAAAAATGGCCCCAATCTGTCTCCGAGCACCGAGCTAATGACGAATACAACGCCATCATTTCTCCCGCAGCGGCCACTCGAGGAACTGCACGTGACTCCTGTTTTGGCATTAAGAACAGATACAGCGGAAGAGGTTACAGGGGTGCCACCCCCGTTTCCCCGGCGGACGCGCCGCGTTCAGCTTCTGAAGTTAAAATGCACCTAGGGCGGGACGCGCTACCTGAGAGGCCCGCTGAGGCATGGTTGTATAAAAACAATATTAATTGTTCCGCAAAACCTTGCGAACTAAAGATGATAAAAACATCACGCGCCCATCATTTGGTAATAAACTCCAATAAATTTCATACAAAAACAGTCTTTTCTGTTTGTTTTTACGCAAAAACAGGCTTTCAAAAAGCTCAAGGTGGCCACAGTACAGACAAACGATAAAGAGTGGCGCTGTTGTCGCATTTAGCTCGGTCTCGGTGGACGCCAGCGGCCCAGGTTTCGACGGCGAGTTTCCCAACTGAGTGTTTTAGTAACGTTGCTACGAACTGAAGGCCGCGGTAGAACCTCCGCATACTGTACTCGTCCTCAGCAACCTGGCCGTTTTTTTTACCGTTTCCTGTTCTAGCTTAAAGATGCGTCGCATTTAAAAAAAAAAAAGAAGAAAACAACGTTTTGCTTTTCTGAAATATAAGGCAATTATAACCGTACAAATACAGGGTGTCACAAAAAAAAATGTTTACGGTTTTTGTTTTTCACCGCAAAAATAAACTAGGCATCGCCGAACGCTCATTCTCCGTCCAGAGGTAGCGCTACAGGTCACAACCAGATGCCAAAGTTTCAGGCCGATCCGATAACTTAATCAAAAGGTATAAGTGACTTTCTGAAAATTTCAATGGGAAAATGGAGCCCATTTTTGCCCGTTTTCGGTTTCTGGTGCCCATAGAGCCCCATGTATTCGAGAACTCCGTCGGCCGCCATTTTCCCATTGAAATTTTCAGAAAATCACTTATAACTTTTGATTAAGGTATCGGATCGGGCTGAAACTTTGGCATCTGGTTGTGACCTCTAGCACTACCTTTGATCGGAGAATGAGCGTTCGGTGATGACTAGTTTCTTTTTGCGGTAAACAAGACCCTGTAAATTTTCTTATGTGACACCCTGTAGAACTGCGCGGTTCACATGAATCCGGCAGCTTTCAATGATCT
This sequence comes from Ixodes scapularis, assembly GCF_016920785.2. Lineage (NCBI taxonomy): Eukaryota > Metazoa > Arthropoda > Arachnida > Ixodida > Ixodidae > Ixodes > Ixodes scapularis. The sequence goes on from NW_024609884.1 coordinate 54,468,489, forward strand.
CACCTACCATGTAAGAGCCATACCGGCAGAGCTGCCACTGCATTTCTTCGCTGTGACCAGAGTTTGCATTTTATATCGTTGTTTCGGTACTGATCGTATTGGAGGCACTGCAGTGGAAGAAATCCTTCCACGAGCAAAGAACGCCGTTTCGTCGCAGGGGCCGTTTTATCCTTGTCTTCTTCACTGGCCGATTGGCCAGACGCTAAATCCTGCGGCACGTGCGCTGCCTGGTGGATTTTTTTTTAGCTGGAAGTGCAGCAAAAGCTACGGGCGAAAAGGTCACACCATCGAGAGGTGCTGATCTTGCTTGGTAGCACGTGCGGCGAAAGGAGCAACCAAAGCTACGAGCTCGGACTCGCTCTCCACACTTCAGGCCACCGTAACCGTGGTATTTGGAGCCAGATCCGCGGACTTACCGCGGACTTAACGGATTTCTCCGTAATGACGTCAAGGTCACGTGATACGCACATTTGCCTGGTCCGCGGACCTGGTTCCCTTAATTAGTCTGCCGTGTGAATGCCGCTTGATCGCACTGCTCGCACATCATCCAAAAAACACGGTATTCGCTGGAGGCACAGAAGTATCTGCTTCAGGCATCTCCGAAGCACCTTTGCTTAATACATGCTTTGTACATGTCTGCAGACAGGTTTCGTGTGACCAATGAGACGCAAGGAAGGTCTCGGACAGTGTCTGCACACTATCGTATGCGTGATGCATGAGCATCACGCATAAGATCTAACGGAATTTCAGGTGATGGATTTGTCCTTCGTACGAGTGAAACATGTTCGTAAATAAGAAAATAAAGAATGATAGAATCATCACTTGCGGCGCCAGCAAACAAACAACAATAAAAAAAGACAATATTTTGATAGGTCCGCATTTTAGTACGACACACGGAGTTTCCCCTTTTTCCGGCAAATGCGCCAAGCGCTATATACGCCCGTAGAGAGAAATTAATTTAACGCGTAAGCCTGTCCTTTTATCTGTTTCCATACAGCACATTACTTGGCGTGACTAGCGTTCGTCACGCTCAACTAGCATTATTCCGTCCATGCATCAACTATATCGGAGGGTGTAACAGTCGAAATATGCTCAAGTGGAAGCCCCAGTGGTCATTTCGTGTTACTATAAAATTTGAACTTTGTTTTTTATAGGACAAAGAAATAGTATGCTTACTTCTCATGTAAACTGAGGAAAGAGGTGCGTAAAAGCCCCAGAGACTGCGTGAAGTCCTTTTCGTAATCGAAAGTTTTGTTCTTTAATCAACACACTAGAAGCCAACTTCAAAGTGTGTATTTGCAAGGGTTATTAGAGTTTGATCATTTTAGTGAGTGTACGTGGGTTTTTAAACATCTGGTAATTTATTATATGCAGAAAGAAAAAAACTATATGGCGAATTGCTAGGCAATTGTGTTGCATACGTAAAACGTCCTAGGATTGCAAACGTTTAGCTAGACTGAGTTTCCAGACTCCAGCCGCCTGCGTTCAAGCGCTCTTCATCAGATAGTTTAACGCGTGCCTTGTATACACTTGATAATTATTCTTAGAATAAAGCGACACTACCGCTGACCGGGCTGATAAACCTGGTGATCTTCCAAAGCCCTCCATACTCTGGAGCTCCTCTCCCTCAGTGCGCACAGGTGGTCGAGCTCCTCCTCACCTACCTCACTCCTGCTCGCCAATCCCTCTGATCGTATGACCTCCCATTTAACCAATGAGCGTCAAGCACCTCACTCCTCCCCTCCCACCCCTTCAACCAATCAGTGTCGAGCCTCGCGGCCACGCTTTTATCCAGGCTTCACAAAATGCTGAAAAGTTAAAAAGAACGTTCCACGCCAAAACGCGTGACACGGTGTCAAGTTGCTGTCTGCCGGACGCAGAGCTTTTCCGCCAAATAGCGGCCTCGCTTTGACATGGACTTCACAAAATGCCGAACGTTTCACGTTAAAACTCTATCGTCGTTTGACATTATGGCAGGGGCTGGGACATTATACACAACAAAAGTTCATCAATATAACTTTTACAGATTTTCAATCGCTATCTGGAGTATGAAAACACATGTTTCAGAAAACACAGCCGGAATATAGAACAAAATCATATGTCTCATCAAGCAACAGTTTTAACTTCATTAAGAATGCATGAGTTGAGTAGATGTGAGTTGAGGTATTGCGGTGGGCAGAAATAGGTGGAATGCCAGGAATGATGTGTACCACCTATAAGGGGCACGCCGCTAAGAATGCCAGTTTAGGCAAACAGCTTCACTTTTTAATTGTTCCGGTTAAAAAAAAAAATCAGAAACATTAGTATGACCAGGGTAGCGTCGGATTTTGTTTTTGAGGTCTGCTCTTCCCGATATATTGCAAACATGACAGGTTCCTATACGAAGGAATACCTACTGATTAAGCGTCTATTGCTATAAATATTAACTAATAATTTAAATCTGAGTGATTTATTAAATTCACTAGGTGATCCCCAATTTTCGGATATCTTCATGCTAGTGATACATGTCATCTCCGAGTCGATGCTTATTTTAAGAGAAATCTATCGCGTTCGTTCTGATTTTTGTCTAGTTTTGCGCATTTAATGTACACAGGAAACAACGTAAAAGAAAATGTTTAGCTTCATTTTAATTCTGTCGAGAATTTTCACTTTTAAAGCACTATATAATTTTTACATGAGCCTTCCACTAGATAGCATAATTAATAAGTATTGTACACTCGAACTAACCCTAATTATTTCATTATTCACCATGTAGGTAGAAGCGATGGGACCTTCTGCTAAACCTCACGTTTACACACCTTTTTTTTATTACGCTATAAGTTCGTCCTCTAGTTGACCCGCCATGTAAATATTTTGCCTAGATCAGTTTGTTAAAAATAAATATTGTTGGAATCATTATTCAGCCTATATGTCCACTTTCAATAACCTTACATGCGAGTATATGGTATTGATGGTATTCATTTCTATCGGGAGAGTAAGGCACCCAAAGAGAGCTCTGGGGAACTTCGAAAGTGGAATTCAGAAACTAAGAGTTTTCTCCATTTAGTACAACGGATTGCTTTCGTTTGTCGAGGATGTCTTTTAGGCAAAGCAATACCATGTTTTCAGTGTATTAGTATTTTTATTACACTCACCAGAGCTGAATATTATGCTATTACCATTCATAAACTTTTCTGTATTTGACGATTAACACCTAAAATTGTATTTTTCATTATGTGGTTTTGTGTGTTTGAGCTGGGACTCAGTGATCTGTTTTGGTCCTGAGACTAACTGAAAGCACAATGATTTCTTGCCTTTGCTTATTATGAGTTGTTTTTCTGTGGTTTTTTTTTTTGTGTATTTTTTTTCATTTGGGAATATTCCTTTTATATATATAGGTATTTTAGCAATTGAAACAGGACCGCAAGAAATTATCAGCTATATTTTCTCGTGCTACATTCTAGCTACTGCGCAGTTGAAAAGAAAAAAAATTACCGCATCTCCACGTGGTGAATGATGCTGATTGGGGCGAAGCTCTGGTGGTGCTGATGATACTGATTATATTGCTCATAGGTAATGCTGATGGTGCTAATTTTTTTTATTGCTCATAGGTAGTGCTGAGTTCCGGGATGCGTTTCGACTTCATTTTTACTGCTTTATGGTCGGTGAAATGCAGAGCCAGTGGTTCTTCTAGCGGATCAGCTTGGATCCGCTAGAAGCCGTGGGAATGCATCTCCACCGCTTAAGTCAACGGTCCATGTCAGAAAGAGAATGTGTGGTATGGGAACGTGGTTATATACGCATTTGAGCATTTGACCGCAGCGCCCTCTCGTCTATAAACGTTGAGCCAATGCATGCAAAGTTTAACTCGATTATATATGCATTTGACCGCAGCGCCCTCTCCTGTATAGACGTTGAGCGGCTACATGCAACGTTTCTTCCATGACAGAAACCCCAGCTCTTGAGTTACTACCACATCTCAGAGCCCCCTACTAGTCCCGCAGTCGTGGCCGAGTGGTTAAGGTGATGGACTAGAAATCCATTTTGGTCTCCCCGCACAGGTTCGAATCCTGTCGACTGCGCAAACATTTTTTCTTTTTATGTAAGTACGGACACCGGCCGGCCGGCCGGCCGGACGGACGGACGGACAAGGCTAGACCCTAAGGAGCTTCGCCTCTAAAACCACCAAGGCATGCAGGAAACTTCGGGGAGGTCATTTGGAAGGTGAGGGAGGAAGGGAGGGGACAAATGAGGGAAAGGGGGGAGGGTGAAATGCCCGCTTTCCGGTTGACTCAAAACCGATACGTATGAGTTTTAACTGTGCCATTACCTAGAAGCGTATGAAGTTTAAGTGGGCTATCTCATACCCTAGTTACACGGGCACCGCAGTTACTTCTGACCTCAGTCACACTTAACTGCAGTTAGGGGTGTCCGACGGGCATCCTAAGGCTCAATCACGCTCAAGTATACCACAAATTAAAAACTTCAGAGTTTAGCTAATTATTCAACGTATTGTGACGATTATCTCCCATCTTATTAATGTTCGTTTGGCCGTATACTTTACCTGCAGAGATCACATATTTAGGCCTTCACAGATTTTTTTTTTTTTACATTTTAACAAAACCCCAAAAACAAAAGCACCATATATGTTTTGGAGAGTAGTGTTTTGGGCCGAGACAGTCCTATATATATATATATACAGGGTGTTTTTTTTTAAGCTTAACATATTTGTTTAAAAAAAACTGTGAAAGTTACACTTATGCGGTTTGTGCAGGTGATTAATACGCCAAGGGGACTGAGTATAGGGGGCTGATCGTTACGATCAGTCGGCTAATTAACTAAAATTTGTTAATTGACTTTGTATCTAAGGAAAATAGACCTATTGTTCGATTTAGAAACTTGCTCAGCGTGATCGAAAACCAGTAAATCAGTCATTTTTAGAAAGACACTAGTTTAGTACACTACTACACGTGAGAAGTGCAGTAGTGTACTAAAGTTACCACTCGTGGAGCAGGTACAAAGCTGGGGAATAAGAGACGGAAAAATCGCGCGGGCGCCTTACCGCAACCGCTAGCCTTGTACCTGCTCCACGAGTGGTAACTTTAGTGCACTACTATGCTTCTTACACGCTGAATGTCTTTCTGAAAATGACTGATTTAGTGGTTTTCGATGACGCTCAGCAAGTTTCTAATTGGAGCCATAGGTCTATTTTAACTAATTAAAAGTTAATGAACGAATTTTAATTAATTAGCCGACTTATCGTAAATATTAGCCACCCACATAATGCCCCCTGGCCGTATAACTCACCTCCACAAGCGGCAGAAGTGTAACTTTCACGGCTTATTTTAAACAAGCTTAAAAAAAAACCTGTACAGGGTGTCACAAAAGAAAATTTACAGGGTTTTCTTTACCGCAAAAATAAACTAGGCATCGCCAAACGCTCATTCTCCGCCCAAAGGTAGCGCTAGAGGTCACAACCAGATGCCAAAGTTTCAGCCCGAAGTGATTTTGTGAAAATTTCAATGGAAAAATGGAGCCCATTTTCGCCCGTTTTCGGTTTCTGGTGCCCACAGAGCCCCATGTATTCGAAAACTCTGTCGGCCGCCATTTTCCCATTGAAATTTTCAAAAAATCACTTATAACTTCTGATTAAGGTATCGGATCGAGCTGAAACTTTGGCAACTGGTTGTGACCTCTAGAGCTACCTTTGGGCGGAGAATAAGCGTTCAGCGATGCCTAGTTTATTTTTGCGGTGAAAAAAACCTTGTAAATTTCTTTTTGTGACACCCTGTATATATATATATCGAAGTTTGATATAAATATATATATATATATCAAAGAATCAAAGTTTTTACAAACGACGGCGGAAGCATTATATATATATACCGGGTGTTTTTGCGAAGACTTTCAGAAATCCAAAAATTAGTGCGTTTGAAAAAAGAAGAAACTGTCTTCGGGAACAAACTACCAGCCACGGCGGACGTCAGGAATTGCCAAAAACATAGTAATTAGCCAGCTAATTAATTAAAATTTGTTAATTAACTTTTTAATTAGTGGAAATAGACATATGGTTCTAATTAGAAAGTTGCTGAGCGTTATCGAAAACCACTAAATCAGTCATTTTCAAAAAGACTTTCGGCGCGTGAGAAGCGTAGTATTGTACTAAGGTTACCACTCTTGGAGCAGGTACAAGCTAGGCTGGGGCTAGATAAGAGACGGAAAAATCGCGCGGGCGCCTTATCGCAACCGCTAGCTTTGTACCTGCTCAAAGAGCGGTAACTTTAGTGCACTTCTACGCTTCTCACGCGCTCAAAGTCTTTCTAAAAACGACTGATTTAGTGGTTTTCAATAACGCTCAGCAACTTTCTAATTGGAACCATATGTCTCTTTCACCTAATTAAAAAGTTAATTAACAAATTTTAACTAATTAGCTGGCTAATTAGTATGTTTTTGGCAATCCCTGACGTCCGCCGTGGCTGGTAGTTTGTTCCCGAAGACAGTTTCTTCTTTTTTCAAACGCACTAATTTTTAGGATTTTTGAAAGTCTTCGGAGAAACACCCGGTATATATATATATATATATAGATATATATATAGATATATATATAGATATATATATATAGATATATATATATATATATACGTTTCCGCCAGGAGATATCCGTGAAAGCTGTACGAATTCCGAAGGTGAAGGTCCCCACGCATTTTTGCGAGCTGCCATCTTGGGGGATGTGGGAGTGAGAAATCGCACCTCATAAATGTATGAATAAACCGAGGGCGCCGAGGAAAGACAAAGATATGCGCAAAGTCGGCCACGCGACCCTAAAAAGTGCTAGCAGAAGCGCGAGCAACGGTGTAAATGCCCGCCAACGCTCGGCATACTCGCGGATGCCGTCTCGTCCGCCCTAGTCGAGACGTGGTCGTGGCGCGTAATGCGTGCGATGATCGGTGTTTGCCCGAGAATTCCCCGGCCCCGCACACGTCTGTCGAATATCAATGCGCCTTCCTCGTCTTTGCCTCAATGATCCCGGCGGCTTGTTCACCCTCCGGGAGACCTTCACGCACAGTTATCGACGTGCGTATACAACACGCCGCTTTTGTCCCGCGTCAGCGGAGCGCCGCAACAACAGTCGGCCGAGGTGCCATCAGGGAAAGTGGGCGATTCTATTAGTCGTGCAAAGCAAGGCCGGGGCGGGAGACATCCTCGGGTCCGCTAAGAAGCGGCACCGCGGCCGTTTCCCCACGACGTCCGTCTTTGTCTCTTCATCTCGGGCTAATGGTGGCGTCGTGTGCAGCCAGGAACGTCCACGTCTTCCAGTTTCTGCGAGGGCCCCTCCGACTGAGCCGTATGGACACGGGGCTGGCGAAGGCTGCCGCTGTCTCCGCTTGAGACGCAGAGCAGCGCCGCTTTCTGGGTCAAGGCGCGGGGCGACTCATCAGAGCCGTGCTGGCGTTGGCCAACGATACGGTACGCGGACACACGGCAGCGCGGACACGCGCTCTCGTTGCGAGGAGACACGAAGGAGCACCGGCGCACTTGACGTAAGACCACGGGGCCTCTGCCTCGAGGGGCAGGAGACGAGCGTCGAGGCCGCCCTTAACCGAGTCGTGCCCGCTCGCTTACAGCAGGGCGCCACTCGTGCCCGCATCGCGCTCGTCAGCGGGGGCCGCCGACGCGCTCTTCGAACCGCGACTCGTTTGGAGGAGTTTGACGACCACCCTGCCAAGTGGGGCAATGCCATGCCTTCTCGTGTTCCTAGGTGCCACCCCTCCTGCAAGAACCGGTACGAGGTCCGGTGTATGAGTAAATGAACGGTATTCGAGAACCAGTAGCCGGTTTGTATTCCATTGAGCAAAAAAGTGAAACAATGCTCGGTATATGATTAAGTCGTTTGCATCAAAATTACTCGCCGCAGTACCGCTTCGTGACTCTGCGATCGTGAGGCACTCGCGGCCCGTCACCTGGTGTGAAAAGGCAACGCTCAAACCTCAACCGATCATTGAAACAGTGAGGGGCAGTAGCCACTTTCGCCGAGTCAAAAGCGCGACCGAAACGACGCCGGAGCCCTCTGGTCGAGCCCGCTCCTCCAGTACGGACTGGCAGCGGGGAGAGCGCCACCGTGCCGGTCGACGGGGCATACATCCCTGTCCGGCGTGAGGCACCGCAGAGCGCATCCGCCCGAAGTCTGAAATGCGCGTTTAATTGCCAGACGAAGAGTTGTCATGAGGACGACGAGCACGTGCGTCTGTCCGCGCGGGGGCTTCACCCTGGGTGACCCGCGCGTCGGCGGCAGAAAGCCCATCAGAGCCCTCGACCCCGGCGGGAGAGGGTCGTGCCGGGCACCCCGCCATGAGCTGCGTGCACGCTCCAAAACACGGCCCGAATCATTCGGCGCCGCGCAGCGTGCGAGCTCGCTGCTTGTGTTTTGGCTCGTCATCCGCGGGTCTCGCAGTAGCTCTCCTGCAGGTTACGTCTTTCCGACACCGCGCATCGGCTGTCATTCGCCGCTGGGGGGGTAAGGGGGGAGCTGCCGACGGGGTCGGCTCCTGCCCGTGGAATGTCCGTGAATAATGAGAAGACCGTCTCCGGCCGCGTGGTTGTCTCTGGCCAGCCAGACGCACAACAAGAGGAGCAGCTTTCGTTTTAAATCCATCTTCACGTTTGCGGCTCTTCCGAAGAAGGATGGCAGGCTCGCCGCGGGTTCTCCTCGAGACGCTGTGGCGGACGCGTTCGCGATCGGGCCCCCACATTAGACTCCGCCGTGGGCACTCGAACGAGCACTGCTGGCCGTGAGAGGAATGGCAATATCGCCGAGCAGAGCCGAAACAGATACCGACCGGCCAGGTGCGCGCTCCTTTTCTGCGGGTCTAGCAAGCTCTGACGCCCTGGACGAAATAGAGCTGTGGTATCCGGGAAGCGGCGCGCCTAACGGCCCAAATTAATCAGTCGCGACGTGCACGTAAATACCGAGTCGGACAAAATCCGCGCACGCCGACGCGAACGCTTTGTAGGTGAAGCATATCACCACGTGCTTCACAGTGTGCAAGCGTTACGTTTTTTTGTTGGCCTGTTGCTCGGCATTGAAAAGAGGACTCTCCTAAACTCGCATACGTAAAAAAGGAGGGTTTTAACGATCTCATTACAGTTTGTATTCCGTTTGCCTCGTATCTCACCGGGAACGCCGCCAACTGTCTGAGAAAAGACTCGCTTGTGATGAAATCGCAGGTGCGCAAATCGAGAGCGTCGAAACCGTGGACGAAATGAAAAGTGATATTCCTGTCACGTGCGAACTAGCTAAGTGATACGAAACCCACCGCATTTGGAAACTCGCACGCTTATGTTGACCTTCGTGAACCGTGCCAAGTGAATACGAAAATAAAAATAAACTTAGTCACTTCGACATCGGTATTCTGTATTTCGCAGTTGTTGCCATTTCAAGAAAGGCGTGCGGAAATAGGAACGAAACATGGTAATCGAAATCAGTTTTATCGAGCATTATTACCCACGTCTTCGCACCCGCCAGCCTTGCGCCTGTTGCAACTTGCACGAGTGGGAACTTTGGCGCACCACCACACTTCCAGCGTATACTTCGAGCCCTCCGAAAATTGATTGATTTAGTGGTTTTAGCCGACGCCCAGAAAGTTTCTAATTAAAACTAGGGCTGGGCGTTGATGGAGAATTTTAACCCGATTAATTGCTACCCTATAATCGGTTTATTAATAGTCTAATCGGTTGCGTTGACTAGGAGGCATAATATCGAATATAGTGGGAAAACTAACCATTTATATTATTTTAAAATAAAGCTTCGTTTAAAACTTAATGCTGTAGCGCCCAGCACAAAAAAAAAAACACAAAAAAACACGGGTAAACAATTTTAATAAAATATTTTGCAATACTTTTTAGACATAATAATTACTCCAGTGAAATCATAGGGCATGTTGAAATGTTTCACCTTGGAATACAACAAACAGTGCGACCACATAAAATATATAAATGCGTACCGAGTTGTAAAGCAAGCATTTTCACTTTTCCCCCCGAATTTCGCAGTAAAAATTGGACCGATACCAGAGGTCGGCAATCTTTTGCAGCCGGGGGCCGAGTCGTCACCACAAGGCCGACACGAAGGCGGCCAGATGGTAAGTCGCGAAGTGTGTCTGGGGGAGGGGGGGGGGGGGGGGGGGGGGGGCGGAGACATTCCCTGCCAAAGTATAGGGATGCCAGACAATGCCAATTGGAAGTACTCCTTATTCCTGTTTAACCCCTTTCAGTTGAAAACTGCCGAGTGGTCATTGAGTCTCTGTGAGGAAGCTGCAAAGCTTCCTCACACAGATTCTGGTATCGTGTGAGAGGCCGCATAAAAGGTGGAAGGGGGGGGGGGGGGGGGGGGGGGGTCCTCTTTTGATATCATGTCGGGTTGCCGTCGCCGGCAACCCGACACGGTTAAAACATTTTATCACGATTAAAGCGTTAGTCGATTAATCGGAAGGTTAATCCATCAGTTGCCCAGCGGTAATTGGAACCATATGCAATGATGGAAGTGGCATTTGAACTTTTGTAGCAGGTTCTGTAGCAAGCAAAATACTGGTTTGGAGCAGTCACTGAACCTTTTGGAGCAGATGCCAACATCTGTTAGCACATTACTTGAGAATAAAAAAGTGTTTGCATCTCTAAATAAGCTCATCTTTGATATTGACTGAGAGTTCCTCTTTGATACCAGAGCACATTACTTACACCATTTTGTAATAAGAATGTAGAGGGCGCAAAAGGAACACAGAGCCTTCTTTTTAGAGATAAGGCTCTGGTCAGAGTGGGTTTCATTTACAATGGGTACTAAAAAGATAAAAAGAAGGCTTGAAAATTGAATCATAGAGCAACTATTCAGTTGGGATAAAGTTTCTCTCCCTTGGCCCTTTTTACAACCGGTAGTTTATTCAGCCCGTAAGTATAATTTACATAAAATGCCAGCAATAACCAGCATATCCGCTAACACGTCTACTTATAATAAAGCGTCCCCGACGTTTTATGAACCTACCAAACTCAAGACTGTAATATTATAAATTGCAAAAAAAAAAAAAAAAAAAAAGAAAACTTACACGTATGTTTTAAAAACGACACGGCTCTGTAGCAGTGTTGGAACCAGAGAGAAATCAAAGTTCGCTGCGCTTTCGATCGGCAGCCGCACGGAAACGGAAACTACTTTGAGTTAGTTGTTTGCCGTATTTACTGAAATATATACCCGCGTTTTTGTTCTCCTCTTTCTCGGCGCAGCTTTTAAAATTAGAGATAAACCTACCATAAAAAGGACAGGGGAACACTTAAGATTGCTCACGTGTGGGGATGCGAAAGCATTATACAGTCCTACGCGTTCGCCTCACAGTCCATCCCACAAAGCGCACAACAAGCATGGGCGTACTAACCCGGGGGGGGGGGGGGGAAAGGGGGGCATTGCCCCCCCCTCAGTTCTCAGAGTGTGTGGGGGGGAGGGCAAGACAGGTGTTTTGCCCCCCCCCCCCCCCCCCTTAAACAGCCGCCAGTGGGCAGGAAGAACACTGTCCAGCCGTCCGGCGCCGCCCAGGGACACCGTCTCTCGGCCCGGGGGGGGTGGGGGGGGGGGGGGGGGGAGGGGGGGGAGGTTAGGTTTGTCCCCCCACTCAAAAACAAGTTGGTACGCCGCTGATAACAAGCACATATGAAGTCCGAAGCGCACCTTTTGCACGCGGCATTCCGGCGGTGACATCACACTCCCCCCAATGCGTAGGTGCGGCGCCCCCCGCCGGCTTCACGACTTCCGGGACGAAGCATCTGCACTCTTAAAAATGCCTCCGCGTCTGCTTACCCGCAATACACTCGAAGAGCCAATCTTAGCGATCTACGGAATCAGCTCAGCGAATGAAAAGGCGGAACATCCGTTTAGATCTAAAAATGAAGTCTGCGCTGTAGCATTGCGCAATGCAAAGCGTCATGCTTGCATTGCGTAATGCCACAGCGCAGACTTAATTTTTGCTGTCTAAACAGATGTTCCGCTTCATCATTCGCTGAACTGATTTCGTAGATCGCAGAGATTGGCTCTTCGAGTGTTTTGCGGGTAAGCAGACACGGAGGCATTTTTAAGAGAGTGCGTTGCCGGGCTTTTCTTTATGTTTTATTTCTGAGGCGCGTCCGCTTTGACCGTGAGCGGCGCGCGCTTGATGAGGTATATTTATGTCCATCTTTCGGGCACAACGCCGATACCTTTTCGCGTAATGGGACATACAAGACTTTCGCCTTAGAAATCAAAGAAGGTACCACATGCTAACCCAGGCGCTCATCCATGTCAGCCGCTGCTCCTAGAACTTTCGCGCAAAGCGGAGAAGCTCGACTCGCGTGCGCAGGTGAAAGGCGGTACGAAGCCATGCGCTGACATCAAGTGGTCTCATGAGGAGTACGAGACCCTGGTTCTGTCCTATCACGCCGCCATCCTAATATTTTACAACATTTTCTCGCGACTTTTAGCTCCTGACATCGAGGGTATCGTCTGGAAATTTAGACGATGTTGGTGATCAACCCGCCAGCGCATCAGCCAGCCAGCGCGGTTGACGAGCAATCTCAACACTTCGTTTCACCTCAAGTTAAAGCGCAGCCGACGCTACGAGCCAACAGGACCAAGCAAACAGCGTCGAAGCGCTACATCATGACATTCGTCCATCTTGTACGTGTTCTTTCATCGGCTAAACCAATCAAATACAGCGAATGTCCCGTGACTTGCGCTTTCTTTATGAGTGTTTGTGGTCGTATGGTGTTCGTACCTTTGACTGTGCTCTGACCTAAACTAAAATTAAACAAACCACATGGTGAGTATAGGGACATTGTGAAATAGATATTTGTGCAATTTTCCTTTCCTCTTTCTTATCTGAATATTAGAGTCGACAAATAATAAAATATTTTTATTTTTGCTTTGCTTTCGCCCATCTCGGCACAGGTGTGGCACGATTCTTAGCGAAAATGGCATTTAGGCGAAAGATGTGGGAGAATTTGGTTAATGGCGCAATGGGGCGCAAATAGAGCAGCACTCCTATCACTGCATGTGGTTACTTTCACCAATCAAAAAAGTTAATTAAAACGTTTTAGTGAATTCTTCTACTTATCGTGACGATTATCCCGCTTTATTATATCCTTCTGGCCGTATTAGTAACGTGCACAGACGGCATTAGTGTACTATCGGGTTCAAATGAAATACTAACACTGGAGTGCGTGTCCGCCGACACATGCTGCGCCTTCAGAAGGCCTCTGGAAACTGATAAAACTCCGGGGTGGAGAGTAGGGCGCTGCGAGGGTCCCGCGTCCTACTCCGATGTGTTTGAACCTCGCCCAGCACAACCCAAGCTTCGACGCTGCACCAATGGTGTGTTGGAAGTTACGTCACTGGAAGCAGTGCATTCGGACCCGATATACCTTTCACGGTTCCTTCAAGAAATAAACCTGGTCGGAGTAAAACACCATGTATAATACCTTCACCATGGCAACCTCAAGCCCTCTACTCCATATTTTCTACAGTTGTGCTGGATGCTGAACATTTTGGACGGTAACTTCACCACCATGCACAGAGTAGTACGATGTGCAGTCCACCTCATGTGGCAGTGGCACAAGCCTCGTTTTTCTCTCCATTTCTACGCTTTAATTTAGGAATTGCATTATCCGGCCTAAGAATCGCAGTTTTCTCGGGAATTGTAAATTATGATACCTAAAGAAGGTGATGTGCAAAGCACGGTTTCAATTTTTATTTGGCTGGAACATTAGTGATGTGTCAGTCAGCCTCCTGAAAATAACTTCCGCTTTTTCCGGACTGATATTACGGCGACCGAGTAAACTATCCGCTACCCCGACGACGTTGATATCGGAAACGCGGTGTTCGTGTTCAAACATACCCACTCAACTTTTTGTGGAACAGCAGGTATATATAATAAAAATCTGTCCAAGGAGAACAACAAATGCCGTGCACGGCAAAAAAAAAAAAAAACAGAAAATAGCGCAAACGCTGGGACGCGCGCGTACGTTTTTAGTGAGGAGATCGATGACGCAAACAGCAAGGCTTTCCTCCTCGCCTCCTAGCTATCGTCTTCTCCCCTTCCGGGAGGTTGGGGGACTGAAAACAACAGCGGAGGCGTAACGACAGCCAGCAGAGGTAGAGAGAGTTGGCGGGAGTTACTTGCTATGCAACTTCTTTTTTCCAATCAACGTATTCGTAGCTTTTCAGAAGTCACAGAAAAATGGTGTAATATTTATTTTATATTCTTAATATTGTGCGTATGCCTTCGATGACCCACGGCTTTGATTATATACGGTGGTTGTGTCTAAACCATAGAAAACGGCCCGTGACCACGGAGAATAGAGTGAGCGTGACTCAAAGCGGCCAGTTCTCGATCGGCGGTTTTAGGGCTGAAAGAAAACGAATTTCGAACCGCGAATTGTTTTCTGGGTAGTTAGGATTTCATATGTCATGTACAAATAAAAGCCTTGCAAGCATAAATACCCTATCAATGTCCTTTTAACTCGCTTCCCTCCTGGAACTTCGGGAAACTTACCTGATACGTTTCTCCCTCTGTCTATCCTCCCTATATAGATTCACCCATTCTGAAAGGATACTGCTGCGCTGGAACCATGCATGGGGCCCTCGGACGTGAGAAGCTAACAACCGAAGGCTTTATTAGGCCTGTTTGGAGCTCGTCGGCAGGGAGCTCTCAGGAGGCAGAGCCGGCCAACGCGAGGGCACGCGCAGGTGCTTCGACCCGCTTTGCGCCAAATGCAGACAGCGGCGCACTGGCTCAATCGTCCACCTCATACCGTCGCTCGCCGTTACCTGTTGGATGGAAGGCCGAGTGGTATCGCCGCTTGACGCCCCTCAAAGATCATCGTGAATCTTCTCCGAAGGTCTTGAAAAACGCGCTGGAAGAATGTCTCGCTTCTCTGCTTCCTGGGCTGTAACTTGAGTGACGCGAGAGCGGCAACGTTTGTCAGTCACAATATTAATGACAGCCGACAGATTGCAGTGAGCTCCAAGCTTGCGAGGTTCGCCTCACCATTTGTAGCGATAAGGAGAAAAAGCAAGCAGGAACGGCGAAAAACGTTTGGCAAGGTAACATACATGTCAGTCAGTATACCATGACAAATACAGGCCAGAAAGAATGCACAAACTAAAAAAGAAAATTAAAATTTGTATTACCAAACTACGAGAAGGTGGCGCCTCCTTAAAGGGCAACTCCGCTCAATTCCGAAAAATTTAGGCTTCCATGTGATTCACATTCACAAAGCACTACTAAACAACTCTACGTTTTCGGATTCGCGAAATGTGGAATATTATTTGTGTAATTCTAATTTAAACATCAACAGATACCGAAACCGAAACTTCGGTTGCGTCAGACAACATTGGTCTTGGCCCTTGGGTCGTCAGAGTCATGGTCACGTGACGTCGAACCACGTGGTCTTGTGACGTTCGGGAGGGACCGAGAAACAGGACACGCGACGCGGGCAGGTCTTTTTTTTTATTATTGGACGCGGGTAGGTCGCTTCGCATGGCGTGGACGGTGATGGCCCGGGGGAGAGGAGGAAGGGGAAAAGACGAAAGAGGAGAAGGGGAGCTGAAAAACAGACCGATAAGCGCGCAGAGCAGCGCAAACTAGCGCATCCGTGTTACGGTGATCACGTGAACGCCCGGTCAGCCAACACCGGGAGGAGAAGCTCATGACGTCATTGTTCAATTTCGCTCTGAGAAGTAAAAACAAACAGAACGTGAGAATGACGTTCACATGCCTCTGACGTAGTGGTTCAACGTTGGCCGCTCCAACTCCGTGGCATTGACTGCGCTGATGATTGCGCCTCGCGCCGCACGCTAGAGTTGGCAGATTTCGGCGACTTGGCTCGCTTGAAGGTTTGCTGGTCAGTTTATTAAATATATAAACGGAATTAGATCGTAATATTTGACATGGGGTCTTCCTATATGATACTGAAGAGGGCTACATAGTTTTCTAAATATCAAAAATGAAGCGGAGTTGCCCTTTAAATAGCAACAAAGCACTAGCAAAGTATCCTGAAGCATATTGGGAGGAGTGTTGTGGTTGAGTAGTAGTTTGGAAAAAAAAAAAAGAAAAGGGGGGGAGGGGCGGAATTGCAACGATTCAGCGTATTTTCTTAATTATGTTTGTTATATATAGTTTGAACGGCGCAGGAGACAAAGTACGATGAACGGAATATCCAGTTTTCCGGCTACCAACTAACAATGCCGAGCTCTGCATATGGGCAGACAAAGGTAAATAAACTCTGGGATAAAATGACATAAAAGAAAACGTCGCAGGACGCACGACATGAGAGAAACCGCGAAGGATCAACCTAAAATACGTATTGGTGCTCGCTCCCCTCTCCCCCCCCCCCCCCCCCCCCCCTCCCTTTTCCCCGCGAAAGTGTAGCGACGAAACGTGCGTTCTTACGCCGCCACCAGACACCTGACGATCAGCTAAATTTAGGATGCTGTATCTCGGCCGTCAAATTTAGAGGATTTGGTTGTCTCTAAATACCGAATTATTGTACCATACGTATCCAACGTACAAGAATACCGAAGCAAGCTGAACTTCGTTAATATTTCTTTTTACCGTATTTGTTTCAGTGGTCGAGAGGTGATATTGCGATACGTTAGACATGTTAAAACATAAGCATTTTTCTTGGGTTTACCGGCATACTTACGCTATAATCTATTGCATGGTGAGCTGTAAGCATGGAGACACGTTGCGTGTCGGAGTCGATACTGAAGTAGAAACAAATCTGATGCCCTGCTCACGTGGCATTTTTGTTCTTTTTAATATCTAATCGAGCTTTGTCATTCGCTGGGATCCTGCATTGTTCGCGGTGATTGGCTGCCTCCGTGTTCTAGCAGGAAAGTAAACTCAAACTCGCAAGAAGCGAAAGTGTATGCAGAGAGCTGGTTAGAAAACATCGCAATCTAAACCCCGAGACACGGATAAATAAAATAACGGACAATACCTTTTTTCTTTTCTTTTTTTGGAGTGCAGACACAAAGAGGGCGATGGTGAATCCCGGCTATCTTATTAAAGCTTTGTAACCAATTGAGATTGCGGTTTTAGCCGGCAAGAATGGCGATGAACGATTCACGTAGCACAAAGCGTGAACATTCTTGTCCAGCCCACTTGCATCTTTGCATTTAATTGCATCATAAACATGATAATCCCGCGTTCCTTAAGCCCGTACATCATAAAAAAGACGCGGCGTTCGCTGCAGGCATGCATGACAGAGTTATCTGCCATGTTCGAAGCATGCTTGCTTCGTGCGTAGATGTACGCTTCGAGCACGTCTGCGGATAGTTCTTGTGTGGGTAACGTGAGCGTGGTACAAGGAAGACCTCAGACTTGCACACTGTCTTTTCTAGGGCGCATTACCAGTTTCACCGTGGCTTTAAGCAGGGGTTACGCTGCTTATACATCGTGCAAAAGACAGTCTGCATACAGATTCGAACGCGAGTCACCGCGAGATCCGTGCTTCGAATGCCGCGTGGCAATGAGTTCAAGGAGAAAACTTGACACGCGGCACTCGAACCACGGATATTACGGGGACTCGTGCTTGCAGACTGCCTTTTGTTGGATGTATGAGCAGTGTGACACCCCGGGGCTCTCTAAAGAAATCGAGCATTCGTATTTAGATTACCGCTATATTAAGGCCACCCCGAATGAGCCGAGTCAATTTCAGGTAGATATGCACTTTGCTCAACGTCACAAAGTTACTGAGCGAAACGAAACGGACCAGAGGAGCGCGACTGTCACCGTGCTCCTGGCAATGTCGCCTCAAAATAAAACAAAAAAGAAGCAAAGAAACATGTTTTGTGTTTAATTCATGCACTGTGCGAAATAGCATTAAAAATGTGATTATCAGATTTATATATATATATATATATATATATATATATATATATATATATATATATATATATATATATATATATATATATATATATATATATATATTTTTTTTAAATTTTGAAACACGTGCGTTTTTGTAAAATAATAATAATAATAATTATGGTCGGGCCGGTCGTTCGGTAAGGCATCCGCCAGCTCACATGCTACCCTTCTGTGTGCTTCCTGCTTGGTTGCTTTTCTGTAAACTATTTTTCTTGATCTGGCCTCTTCAATCCGCGGCTCTATACGACTCTAATTAATCGAGCGACGGCTTGCCACCATGCTCTGGCTGCTAAAACGAATTTCTCATTAAAGTTTCGCAAAATTCGCAGCAGCTCTAAACTTTATTATTTTTTTTTCTTTCTTTTTTTTGACAAGGTAACATAAAACAGATAGACATAAACCAAATACAAGACGAGTAATTGATTTTTATCTAAACAAAACTAACAATTTAGGGTTAAAAAGTTCAGTGGCAAAGCAACTCTAATGCTTTTGCGCTCGCTTCACAAAACAGACAACGAGTTATTGTCACTTTGCTCTTCTCTTGAAACACGTGCGGACGCCTAGTTCTCCGCCAACAATATACATGTACAAGACAAATAGTGTCTATCTATAAACCGAAACCACGAAACTGATTGCGGTGACTGTCACAGGAGTACAAAGCAACGAAAATACAGCGGTGTGGATTGTGTCCACGTTAAGTGAAATCGTTAAACCGAAGTCGATTATTCGGGGCCCTGAATCTCGATTAACATATCATTTACAGATCTTTCTGGAGTTGGTCGAACTCAAAACTGGAATTGTGCACAATCGTGACATGGGCTTCGTGCCGTAATCGTGGGAAATGGCATAAGTCGGGCGACGCGCTGCTCGACAGTGTATACAGACGGAGCGAGAAAATACAAACGCCATTAGTTATGCGACCATCGCGTCTCGGACAGTGAAAACACGAAATGGAAGGTTCAAAGTGCTCCTTCATCGAAGTGTGCTCGCCGGTGAATCCGAGCAGGTATGCGCTCGAGGGCATCGGGCGATCTGGCTCGAATGGCGAAATTACCTTGGGGGAGCTACTTTTCATTTACTTCGTTCGTAATAAGAGTTGCCTGCACGAACTAGAACGTTCTCCCATGAAGTCCTTTCGAGCGCGATTTCAAGGACTGCGAAGATGTAAGCGACGAGTTCCACGGGACAAATTGGTTTGCGTTCAGTTAAAGTATGCGAGGCACGCCAACATTTAGCATATGCTCGGCACCCAAATTCCCAGGAGGTCCTATCTGTCTTCCCGACGTCCCGTTTAGAGAAAATGTTTCTCATGAAGCAGTAAACCTATTAGGTTCAAGAGGGTTGAGGTCTAAATGCAAAATCTCTTTTTTTTTTTTTTTTAAGCAAGGTTTGTTTTTGAGGAATTATATCGGCCGTCAACCCCATAAAGTAGCTTTTTTGTCGGTTTGCGGTGAATTAATGTCAACGCTGTGTCAGTGAATTCAGGTGAAGCAGTTCCGGGTTGTCGTTGTGTACCGTTTTCCATCTGTCTTGCGCTGAGTTTGTTTTTGTGGAGTTTGGCAACATTGTACACTCCGTTCCAGCATAACGTGAAGAACTGTTTAAAAGCTACGATTTCGGCGAACCAATGCGAAGGTGAGAACGAGGCACGTGACAACGTACCTTCGGAGCGCACTCCTTCTGTGTAAAGGCGACTCTTAGCTTGATCAGGCGCCCTAACTGAATCGTGGGAGCTGCTGTTTTCGCCATTGCCAAGTGATGCTCAAAAAAGAACCTAGAAGCGGGCCTTTCTTTACCACGCGCACAATAATGGGCCACTCAGTGGTGGTGTTATTTCTAGCAACCTTCTTCTCCCTCTATAGGGCAGAAATGTGAAAACATTTTGATGCTCCATCTTTATTCCCGCTCGCTCCCAGAAAAGTAATTTCGGGCGTCGACGAGCGTTTCGAGAGTTCCAACCTTCACCCGACGGCAGCTTCAACAAAGCTTGCCCTCGACCTTTCCACCTTGTACTCCCTTTGCGTGTATCATTTTGCAGTCTATCACAGTCGCTCGTACGGCAAACACCCGAAGCGGGCGCTACGCGGCACGCGGCCGCGAACGCAGAGCCGCACGTCCATGAAACGCCTGCCCGGTTAGACACAATTACGGGGCTGCGAGGAAGCAGCCGAAGCGGCGGCGAGGGCCTTCTCTGGAGCACGCGGGGCGCGAAACAACCCGAAGAACACGACGCGAGGCGACGGCACGCGCGAGTTCCGCGGGCGCGTGGGCGGACGCCCAAAGATGCCTTCGGCGTTGCCCTACCGCTGTCCGATTAAAACAATCGACGAGCACGCGGGGCGAAAGCCGGATGTGGCCTCACGGGCGGCTTCCTTCGAGCTGCGATGCACGCGGGTTCATTCTTGGGTTCCCCTGTGGACCGGCAGCCACGACCTTGTCACTGGAAGAAGCGGCTCCGCCATCTTGGCAGGCTTCCACCGCAGCGCACTGTTATTAGCAACGCGGCGTGTTGGGCGACCTCGATTAGGCGGATCCTCGGCTTCCCCGGCACCGCCCCGTCGAAGCGCCGGGTCCGCGGACGACTGTGCGGACGGCCGGGCACCGCCGCAATGCCCTCCCGCCGGCGGCGTGGACTGACGGTCCGACCATTAGCTCGGCCGGCGGGACACCCTCTTCCGGCATCCGGCTGCCACGGCGGCGACGGGGCGCCGGACGCCGAAGGCGCGTTCACGGATCCCGTTCCAAGAGGACACGTTGACTCGACGCCGGGTCGACGCGGAGGGCCCGGATGTAAGGCCAGAAGCGGAGCTCCACGTTGAGGATGCCATTCCGGATGATCATTGAGCGGGAGTACACCAGGAGCCCGATACTGCCACCGAGGACAGGGCCGCAAGACGTGAACGACTTTCTTCGCTGGTCAGAAAAGCTCCTTGCAGAAGCAAAAAAAGAAAAAAAAAAAAGAAAAAAAAGAAAAAGAAGAGATAGGGTGTCGTAGACGTCTCTCACTCAAACACCGTTTTTCATGTCTCTCGGATGTTCCCTACCCCAACTTTCTCTTTCGCCGTCTTTAAGCCTTCAAAGAACCCGAAAGGGTTCGGAAAACAGACAGCCTAAGTAAGAATTGTTCTTACGGTGCGTGAAAGCTGAACTCTAAGTAGTTTTTAAAAAGATGCAGGGCAACGTAAAAAAGAGACAAAAAAGTCCCGGAAAAAATGGTCCGAAACAAATTGTTTTCATACAAAACAGCCCTCGAAAAAAAAAGGGGGGGGGGGGGGGAATTAATTCAAGTGCAAACTCGGAAAGAATGATCCAAGTGCGGTTTTCCACTTTCTGGACGCTTTTTCGTTCAGTGAATTTCTGCTCTGAATTCAGTGCAGGTATTAACATATCTTTATTGTATTGAGACATAGTGCCAATTTTGATATATCCTTCGACAACGACTGTAGTTAGGCACAAGATAAGAATGTGCCTGTGTAGCTTCGGTCGGCGCTCTATAGATGCACGAGCGTACTACAGGCGCCCACAGCCCCTGACTACATTGCCCCAGGACGTTGGCCACGCGCGTGGTACAAAATGAAGGTGTCGCGCACCTGCCGCGGCCCGAGTTCCGACCAGGTTCGGCTTTTTCCAACTTATAACGCGAAGTTAGACATCAACTGAAGTTCGACTCTCATGCGCGTGCTCGGAAATCGAAAACAATGGATAGATGTGGCTGAAGCTTTTAAATTGGGCGGCGGCTTGCGCCACCTAGCCAGTAATTTTTATATCAACAGTTAACCTCCAGCTGATTTTCATAACATTAAGGAGAAGCCTTTTAATGGTAAGAATGCTAAAAGTTATGATACGGTTGGCGGAAGCGCCTTTTCGCAACTGGGTCCACGAATTTCCGCTTACGACCGCATTTCACTGAAGCGGAGGTATCGCAGCATTTACAAGCTGAAATTTACCTACTATCTTTGAGAAATGGTCGTTTATGACATATCAGAAGCTCTTCGAGCCAATAGTAGAAGAATAACGGACGAAAAAAAAAGGAAATATAGGAAAATTGCTAGTGTTCCCCGGCCACTGATGGAGGACACCAGTAAATACTCTCGTCGTGAGAGATGGTCGTAGGTAGTCGCAAGTGTGTGAGGGAGGTTTTACCACACTAGTCAAAAAAGCTCTGCTAGGTTACCTCCACCTCGCCCTATGTCTAGTTTTCCCTCACTGTGCTTACACCCTTCCCGAAGCATCTCTAGATTCCCTAACTAGCACGCACTCGGAAAGTGGAAAGTGTTTACGCAACATATTATAAGGTTACATTTTATGCGCTGTAATTACGTGCTTGTATTTGAGTGTCTTTGTTTGCTCCTTCTTGGCTCACTTGCTGGCCTGCTGTATATGTCTATTTTAGATAAAGTAAGCGAACTTTAATATTGAGTACGTTTCGTAAGAGAAGCTTATTGCAGGGCATCTTTTGTACCTTATATTATATTTGCATCCAGTAGAACTGTAGTAGCAATCACCAAATCCACGAAGCGCAAGCAAAAACGAGGCAAAAATTATTTGGGACAATTTCGTTCGTGTCCGCGCTTGAGCTCATTCCGTTAGAGGCCATTTCACCGGAATATTTTTTTTTTCCGGATCATATTTTAGCAGTATTGTTCCCGGTTCGTAGATGTTAACCTCCGAACCGGGAATCCCATGGATGCAAGCTTCATCATGCACTCCTGGTCCTCTAAAAACACGTATCGTAAAATCAAGTAAAAAAAAAAAAAAAAAAAAAAGATTGACGAAGAAATAGAGGTGCCGTTAAATTAGTTTGAGTTGTTTTTCTTTTACAAACAAAATATAATCAAAGAATGCAGCATCGACAGAATGGGGGCGACAGGGCGTGTATTTCGAAAGCCCGGCCTTCGGCACGCGCTCCATATGCCTCTTCGCTGATACACCGTGCTTTGACTGCGCGCACGCGTTCGTGGGACACAATATGCAGAAGCGTTATCGAAGGCAGAAAGCTTGTGCTGAAAGCGGGACAGCTGAATCTCCTCCAGAAGTGTTTAAAACCGGGCCTGTTGGTACTGATTCATAATAGAAAAACAGGACACACAAAAAACAAAGACAAAGGAAAGACAAGTACAACAGACGAGCGCTCGTCTGTTGTACTTGCCTGTCTTTTGTCCGTGTTTTTGGTGCGCTCTGTTTCTCATTGTGAAGTCTATCCGTGCCGTTCTCAGCTCATCAGTGACACTAGCAAAAAGGCAACGCACGAACGTCCACTGACACGTGAAACCCTACTCTGGATGCGTGCAAAGGCGAACAGCCGGAGGAAATGTCAACGCCAGTAACCATGTAGACAGGCGCATCGAAACCTGCACAACATAAGTCAGGGGCGGATTTAGGAAAGGGGGGGGGGGGGGGGGGCATTGCCTTCCCTAAGCCCATCCAAGGTTAACTTTTTTTTAATATGAAAATTGGGTATACACTAGCCAAAATTTAAGTTTTTGGTGACATGTCAACTATTGGGTCAACAAAATAGATCTGGGCTCGGCCGTAACGTCATATCTCGATCAGCCCCTGACGTAAGTATATACCTATATGACCGTCAACACTTCCGCCAGGAAACGAGCAACATGAACACGTTGTATAGCCTGTCTCCAATAGCACTCGTAAAACAAACAGCGTAAAAAAAAACAAAAAAACTTTACACTAGTTTTTGATACGTTGAGGTACTTGGGTTATTATGAAGAAACCCGAGAAAGAAAGCCAGAAAAACGGGCGCGCCAGGTAAAGCTCTTTGCTCCGCCATTTCAGGTCCAGCGACAGGCGGGAAGAGCCGTATTTTGCGGCGACCCTGGAGCTCCCGCCTCGAGCAGCCTCGACAGCCAACAACCCGATCGCGCCGCCGCCTTTTCTGCTGCTAAATGTGGACTCGACAAGAGCCCTCTTCTCGACCGGAAAGCCGGGGCGACGCGTTTCCGCATGAGAAACCTT
This sequence comes from Ixodes scapularis, assembly GCF_016920785.2. Lineage (NCBI taxonomy): Eukaryota > Metazoa > Arthropoda > Arachnida > Ixodida > Ixodidae > Ixodes > Ixodes scapularis. The sequence continues at coordinate 54,492,383 of NW_024609884.1, forward strand.
CACGCTACGCCGCCGCAAATATACCACCGTAAAAATAATGATGTCAGCTTTATTGGAAAACACATTCAGGAAAGACGTGATAAAGAAAACCGAGCTAAGTGCACGTTCACAAAAGCCGAGGACAGAGAATGCCTTTCACCAACAAATCGTCTTAATGTTTGCCCACAGAACACGGAGGAACTGCAGCCGGGTGCCGAGCGGGTAAGAGAAAGGCCGGCAAAGGAGGCTCTCCAAAGGCAACAATGCAAAAAAGAAAAAAAGACGTCATTTAAAGAGAATTACGCCAAGGAAGACATCTTCCCTTTTCAAATGTAGGGGGATATGAAGAAAAAGTGGCAGAAGAACAAGAAAAAGCGCTTTTGCCGCAAATCCGGGGCAGGAAGAGGCAGCACACGTTCACGGCACAATCACGGTTTCACCTTGGCCCTAATTTCACTGTCCGCTGAACGTTTGCTCTCCCTTTCTGCCAGTCCCCCCCCCCCCCTCCCCCTTTTTCTTCTCTCGCTCTCTCTCTCTCTCTCTCTCAAAGACTCCGCGCCGCCCCCTCTAAAACTTTCTGTTTTTGTTTTTGTTTTCTCTCGCCGCTTCCTGCTTTGGCCAACTCGGCGGGAACCTGCGTGCGAATCGGCGAATCAAAAATATACCGGACCAAACCTTGGCGAAGAGAGATTGTTTCGGCGTCGTGCCGTCCGGCCATGGTGATTTATTCATGGTCGTTTCAACATACAGAAACCAAAGTTGCGTAAGCGGAAAACAATAACAGCCCGCCATTGATTAAAAAAAAAACTGTATCTTTTATTTATTTTATAGCTTTATTTTTGTGTGCCTAAAACTACAATTTTCCCACAAAATAAAGAAATAAACAAAAATCCAAAGTACGTTCATGTCAAATCAAAACTGTAATTTTGCAGTTACGATTTTACACACAGATCCTTTTGATCCAGAAGCACCAACCGACGTTACGCAAATAAAATATCCGATTATATTCTTTAATAAATGACGCTCTTATGAAGATGTCTGTAAGCGGCTTCTCCACTGCGTTTAACTCAATATACGCCTGTGAAGTTGTACACTGCAAGCTAGTGTTATGCAGTTCTCTCGCTCGTATGGACATAATGGGCAAGCTGGAAACTTGCAGTGCATGCAGGTTATTTATGAACAGTGTGTATATCTTTTGGCTTAGATTCCTGAACATGCACGTGCGCTTCACGCTTACCGTCTACGTATACACGATTTGAGGGAAGCCACCACTAAAACGTGGCGAGGACTACACGACAAATTACATCCACTATTTCGTAACCCTCTTTTCAAGTGAGCCAGGATCGGGTCTTGGTCCTAACCCTCTCAGCCGATTATCACCGCAGAGCGGGCAAAATCGTTATACCGTAATCGCTGCCGTGTGCAGCGAGGAATGCGTCTTGGCCAGCGCACGGTATACGTACCCTGCACGAGGCCATTTCCGCTACTGCGGTGATCCTATCGTGAGTCAGAGTGACGATCGCGCGGTTGCAAGAGGCCCGATGCGCGCGCTCTGAGCGCCCTCGTCCGCGCACGAAGGCCCTCGGTGCTGCCCAGCAGCGCGCCGCTGCCGTGCAGTGCAGGCCTCAATTCCGGGATGGCGTGTGGCTGGAGCCCGCACTGCAACGTTTTCGCGCGAGTCCAAAGCGCACGATGGAAACGGGAGAAAAAAAAAAGCCGACTGGCTCAAGGTTGGCCCAGCAGGCTCAGCTAGTCCGACTTCCACCCGCATCCCTCGCAGCACCGCACAATGTCAGCTGCAGGGAAAAAATAAAACAGCCTTGGCATCTCACAAAGGCGTTTTACTTATGTAAAGCATTTATGGAGCCTCTTTGCACTCCTCCTTTGCGGGCGCAGATACGGAGTCCACAACAGCGCAAAAAAAAAAAAACGAAAAAAAAACGACAATACATAACGACGGAGAACATAGTACATTAAAAATTCCATCAAGCAACGACGCAAAAATTAAACACTTACAGTTTTCATCTTGCTATACCGAAGCTACCCGGGCTACAGATGAAAGCAACGGCTAAACACGCCAATCACAAGCCGAAGTAGCAGCGGCAGCGGCTCAAAGAAGCGCACTCCGCGCAACGCCCAGATCGGAGTAAAATAGAACGATACTGACGTCACGGCCCAATGTTGCTTTAGCTATCGGCAACCCGCTGGCCGCCCGCTAAGGAGCAGCGGCTAGCGGCGGGTCGCATTTTAATTATCGGCATTAGTTGAGAATGCGGCGTCCCCCGGACGTAATATTTCGGCTGGGGTCGTATTTTGTGTCACTACAGCGATACCAGTAATTTATTTCATTTTGAGTTTTGGCCGGAGCAATTGCCCTTTAAAAGTGAATCTGGTTAAATTTCAATGCACTGCCCAGCCACAGCAGAAAATGAAACCCCTCAATTCTTTAATGCAGACAAATATAAGTCATGTTTAGGCACCTCTGCTAATCTGCAACCTGTCAAACAGTGCATTCAATAAAAGGAAAATATTGTAAAAAGCTATCATGCAACCCGGGTTACCTAAAGCAAACATACACAATCGAAGTTCTGCTAGAAAAAAACATGAAAATGGACAAGGTTTTCGAAGAGGGTGCTCTTGATGTAACCACTTTGCTTGTTTTTCGCGCGGCTCGTTTCACTCGTCATGCAAAAGCAAAACAGGCCCAAACAGATACATTAAAGGGCAACTCCGCTCAATTCGGAAAAATTTAGGCTTACATGTGATTCAAATTCACAAAGCACTACTAAACAACTCTACGTCTTCGGATTCGCGAATTGTGGAATATTATTTGTGTAATCCTAATTCAAACATCAGCTGATACCGAAACCGAAACTTCCGTTGCGTCAGGCAACATTGGTCTTGGGTCGTCAGAGTCATGGCCACGTCACGTCGAACCACATGGTCTTGTGACGTTCGGGAGGGAGCGAGGGACAGGACACGCGACGCGGGCAGGTCGCTTCGCATGGCGTGGACGGTGATGGCCCGGGGGAGAGGGGGACGGGGTGAAGACGAAAGAGAAGGGAGACGAGAAACAGACCGATAGGCGCGCAGGGCAGCGCAAACTAGTGTATCCGCGTTACGGTGATCACGTGAACACCCGGTCAGCCAACACCGGGAGGAGAAACTCACGACGTCATCGTTCAATTTCGCTCTGAGAAGTAAAAACAAACAAAACGTGAGAATGACGTAGTCATGCCTATGACGTAGTGGCTCAACGTTTGCCGCTCAAACTCCGTTGCATTGACTGCGCTGACGATTGCGTCTCACGTCGCACACTAGAGTTGGCAGATTTCGGCGACTTGGCTCACTTGAAGGCTTGCTGGCCAGTTTATTAAATATATAAACGGGATTATACTCTGTTTCATACTTAGCGTGCAACGCTGTCAAAGCTACTGGCGCGAGAGTGGGACTTGATCTCGTTGATCATTTGCACGCGTTCTCGCGCAAACAGAACCATAGATGAAGCCACGCGCTCGTGCCTGTAGCTTTGACAGTGTTGCACGCTAAGTATGAAACAGAGTATAGATCGCAATATTTGACATGGGGTCTTCCTATATGATACTGAAGAGGGCTACATAGTTTTCTAAATATCGAAAATGAAGCGGAGTTGCCCTTTAAGCGCATGAATAAAAGTGAAATCTCACTTTCATTATGCGCTCGATATGCCTAACTCCAGCATGCATTCACCAAGGTCTCAACGTGCAATCGATCCGCACACTTACTTTTGGTACAAATTACAAATATATATGTCTCAGTAAAGTGCACCCAATTCTTGCGAGGCAAGCGCAACCATGCAAACCATATCCCACAAGGCCGAAATTCCCAAAATTTGGTCACCTCGGTGGTTCTACTGTGGAAGTCGACATGCTCAAAGGGGTACTCCGGCGATTTTTTGAGCTACATCAACTAACTATATTTTCTGACTCCCTGGCCTTTAGCCTTTCCGGTTATGCTATTTAGTATCGCGAAATTCGTAATAGTTATTGTGAAATCAGCAATTGAAAATGATGCAAAAACTAACATTCAAATATACCCACACTTTTCACTAACTCGACGTCAGTGGCAAGCAGGCTTGCCAGTCGAGCAAGCAGTCTAAAAAATAGAATATGCCAATCATTAGTTCTGTGCTGGGTGCTGGAGTGCCAGAAAGCTTCCAAAGCATTCATTTGACACCATGAAACTGCTTCGGATCAGTTGGGAACAAATTCTAGAGTCCAAAGGGTGAACCCCTGCCTTCCTCTGACGTCACTTTTTCGTTGTTGCCAGCAGACTTTCAGTTTGAAAAACATGGTGAGGACCCGAAATTGCCAATTCAATTACTTCGCAAAAAAAATCAATATTTTGACCTAATATTTGGGATACCATTTAAGTGATGTTTGTTGGCGAGTTTAGCAAATTTCAATCAAATCGGGGACCATGAAGAAATTGCCGGAGTATCCCTTTAAAGGGGTGGTGCAACGATTTTATGATTAAAAGAATTTGCACCTCGTCATTTTTACGCTGTTTATAGTGTCCCGAAGGATAGAGAAAACACCTCCTTCATTAATAATGTCGCGATTCCGCTGCATAATCGCAAAGCAAAAGTCGAGCTTTTTCCCCCACCTGCAGCCCCAAGTGGCAGCTGAAGGAACTACGGCGAAAAGATTACGTGACCTCGCTCGGCTCTAAGTTGCAGCATAACGCCCGCTAATGTCAGCAGAGAGAGGGAGAGGAAGCGTTGGGGGCACATTGCGTGTGTTTTGAGAGTATATAAAGCCGCCACAGTGTTACATATCACACTGTGACGTCACATGACATCGTGGTTTCACCTGAAGTGACCTCGCGTCACTATGTCAGGTCATGCTGTCACATGACGTCGCGTAACCACGTGACAATGTAACAGTGTAACTTTATGATGTCGCGTAATGTTTCGATGCAACCTAATGGTGTCACCTGACGTGACCCCGTGACGTCAGGTCACACTATGACCTGGCAGTGCCACGTGAAGTCACTGTGTCACGTGACTTCACGTGACATTGTCAGGTGACACAGTAACGCCATCGAGACGCCTTAGCAGATAGTTCCAATACCTCCGATATCGATACCCGACAATGATACGATGCACGCGCAAAGGCGGCGGCGGAGTATCGGGTATCGTTATCGGAGTCATCAGAACCGTTAACTAAATCTCCATAATGCTACGGTCGAAATATCCCTAAGGCTTACCCCGTAGAAGGTATTCACTGGCGGCCATATCTGAGTTCATAGCAGCTGCTGAGCGCGTGCTGACGGCAAACTTCCATGGTGCCTTTACACCGTGCATTCCACACAATCAAGGTTGCCGTTCTTGGGATAAATGTGAGCTCGTTCTAAGCATGTCCAGTCAATAGTGCACTCAAAGCTGGCGTCTAGTGAATACCCCGCTATCAACAGAATCGTCGAGCGGGTAACTGTCGCTGCAGTCACATGGATCAGTGTATGTACTATACTTCGTACCACCTTTGCATAGACCATATGTTAGCCACGCATACTAAAAGCGTGAGCTAGTTGGTATGGACCACGGTGGTATGGACGAAGCGTGGGCGGCTACACGAGCCCTCATGCAGCGAGTGCTCCAGTCAGGGCAGTCAAAGGTATGGTGTGCCCAACTGAAAATCGATAGCATGCCACTTGTTCACGACACCGGTGGCACCGGAAACCTTGCGCCTGGTGCCACCGGGTGGCGCACAATGGCACTACGCTTAGAAGTGCGTCCTGCATGAGCACGCGTAGAACGAGACGCTCTCGTGCCACGCGCGCTCGCGCACAACACTTGAGACGCTTCACGCCACGCCCCTTCGAGCACAAATGCACCCGTATCTATAGGGTGCCTACATGTCTGTCTGTCTCAGCGTGAAGACATCCATTGTTGCCCTGAATGCGTGACATGGGCGGTAAAATGGCGTCTATGCATTAGCCAAAGCTACGCGTTCGAGCTGAGTGACACCGGATTGCGCGCACTTCAAAATGCATAAAGAAACGATTGGACGAAAAAATGACTGAGATTCACCACTCAAGCAAAAGCGCGCGTGCGTATCAAGGCATTAGTGTTTTCTATCGAGTGTATCTCGTTGCATACGTGTTGATTCTTGTCATTATGTGTTTAAATTCACAATGTTTCTTTTGTAACCATTGATTGATTGTTGTTGTCGAACTGGGTTTTAGTTCACAGGAGAATTATCTACTTGTAAAATTCCTTGTTTACTGTGCTATTTTGAATGTTTCTTTCATGTTTTACTTACATTTAACCATCATTTGTGTCTACATGATGAAAATGTCTGTACTGCCATGTCCCGCATACAAGCGTACCTACGCTTAAGCGGGCTGGATTGTATGAGAGTTTTTTCTGAAATCAAATAAACTTATCTTATCTTATCTTATCTTATTCTACCCGTATCACCCGTATCCTGGCTACAGCGCCACTTTTTCGCCATGAAGCGGCGGCACGTGGAACTACCCAGAAATTCGGAGCGCTCGGTACACCTACCCCTATAGCCACCATATCAAATGCTAAAGCAGCTCGCGCTTGCACAGCTTTCGCAGTTAGAGCACGTTAAAGCACGTCTAATAATCGGTGCCACGCGCTTGTTCGAGGTAGGCGACGTCAACAATTGAGCGCACATGGCCTTGTTTTGAGTGAACTCCGAGCTTTTTGAACAACGGGCCGGAGAAAGCACTCTCTATATGTTCGATATCCTCGCGAATACCTAATTCGGCTTGGAACTGGCAGCCTCTTGGGTACCGCATTAGGACACTTTCGCGAACCCTTCCCGCCGAGCGGGAAGGGCGCACGCACAAACAGTTTTTTCGACACAATTCAATTCAATTCAATTCAATTTTTATTTTCAGATCAAGTCATACAAAATAAAGAGCTGGCCCACAAAAGCAGCATTCTGCTTGTATGTGGGGCCAGGCGACCAACTAGAATACGTGTTGTTACAAAAAAAGAAAAAAAAAGAAAGCACTCCGCAGCACAAAAGAAATGAAAGGAACACCAAATTAGCAACACAAATAAACACAAAAATGGAACACTTAGAACATGAAATATAGGTGCTTATAGCCAAGCCTACTCACGCAACCATGAAATAAAAGTACGAAATACCTCCAACGGTCAGGCTACGATATCTACAGGTCAAATGCTTGACACCAATTCCTTAGTTTCCTTTTTAGTACCCTAGTGGAATCTATATTCATAAGGGACTCTGGGAGTTCGTTAAATAAAGAAGGAATGCAATGATTTCTGTTTTTCTTTCCATACACTGTGTATTTCTTCGGAATGACGTATCTTTCAGTACGTCTCGAATCTCTATATTTATTTACGACAGTTTTGTAGGAATTACTGAAATAATTATTTGTTATTGCTACGTATGAAAAAAAGCTTTTAAAAAACAGGATGTCCAGCTCTTTAGCTTTCTCTTGAGTTTCCAATACTTGATATGAAGTTCCATATGATATGTTGTTTACCATGTGTTTTAGTATCCTATCTATCGTTCGTGTTTTGTATTCTGAACAATGGACCGTACAGTGTAATACCGTACCGTATTAGAGCTTCCGTCAAAGATTTAAACACAAGTAATCTTATCTTCAAGCTGCACATACTTTTGAGTTTATACAAATACGCAGATATGACTCGTAGTTTTTTTACAACACATTCCACCAGACTTGTAATCGATTACTTTTTGGAGTAATTTTGTAATCAGTTGATTACTTTTATTAGGCAGTAATCACGAGAGTAATTTGATTACTTTTTGTAGTAATAAAAATTACTTCTAACCGTTACTATTTTTCTACGGGACACCCCCCCCCCCCCTTCCACACACCTTTTTTTTCTGAAATGACAAAAATAAAGTTTGCTTCTTTTTTTGAACGAAAAAAGAAAGATTTTCGTGGAGCTGCAGGAAACGAGGTAAACCCCTTTGTATGTACAGTTTCTGGGGAATGTCCGTTCTTTTTTTCGAGCTTGGACTGGGAGTGGGAAGCCCTAGGGAAGCCTCAGTGCGAGACAAAGGCCATTCAGGGCGAAGTTTGAGGGAGCAGGATGTAGCTTTGTAAGTCCTTCGTTTAAACTAGCCCCCTCACGCACTCACACATAGAACTAAAAAAAAAAAAAAAAAAAAAAAACAATCTTGCTTACGGTACCTACTCGCAGCCCGTAGGAGAACCAGAACCGAAGCATGTCTAAAGCGACAATATAACAAAGCCAGTTCAAATATTTCCCTATTTCCCCTACGGCGTCTTTGTGACAAGGAAGGTTTCGAGTTGAGAAGTGGTCAGGGCGATCTCTTCCGCTAATGGATACTATGATCTGTTTCAAATCCTGGAGCTGCTGCTCTTTTCTATAACATGCGAGTTAATCCACATGTGAATAATAAAATGAGTGACGTAAACTTTGAGCGACAACCCTTGCTTAAGCTTAACAAGATCTAGAACCCCCTCCACTCCCTCCCCCTCCCCTCACCCCCCTCGACTGGCGAACCCCCAAATAATTAAACGCCTTCAAACGAATTATAAGCATGTGTCCGCACGCATTGTGAAGGTACAAGAACCACGAAGGGGGAACTCGTTTTTACTTCTTCAATACTTGTGAAAATGTAAAATATAGGTTGGAATAAGTTCATTGTTATGAGCGCTAAAGATGTACGTCTTCACACAATAAAGTAATCAGAAAAGTAACGGTTACTTCTTAAAGTAATGTCCAATTACTTTTGCTGTCGAGTAATCAAGTAATCTATTCGAATACTTTTTAGCCAAGAGTAATAGTAATTGTAATCGATTACTTTTTTTTAGTAACGTGTACAAGACTGCATTCCACCTGCGCATTCCACAGCATGTGTTCGTCAACAAAGACGCCTAAATATTTAACTGAACTGTCGTATGTTAAAGGTTTACAGCTACAATCCAGACACTGCACCCAGTGCAAGCAAATATTTGGAGATGTTACTATCTGTTTGTGCGGATTTCAAAAACACATCAGTTTTGTTTTTGCAACATTCACAGAAATAAAATTCGCAGCAAACCACCTAATTATCATATCAATGTCCCTCTGAAAAAGAGAAATTGCTTCATCATACTTTTCATGTGGTAAAACTAATATGGTGTCATCCGCGTATTGAAACATTTTTGACCGAAGGGGCAGAAACCCTAATCCATTCATATAAATGTTAAATAACATTGAAGGGTCTTCGGAAATCGGAAGCTCCCCTCGTGACATTCGTCCTATAAATACTCTACCGGACTGATGCGCACACATTTTCACTAAATCATAACCGTGCGTAAAAAAAAAAAAAAAAAATAACGACGATAATACAAGGAAGAGACGACAGGAGCACATGAAAACATATGCACGTGTCGTTCCTTGTTTTAGGTGTTTATACAGTCGTAAAAAATATGAGCGGAAAACCCCGTCTGCCTATTCGCTGCAGTCTCCACAACCCCCTTAATCTCTTAATTTCTTACAGAGTTAAGAAACTGGAACCTAAACTTGGAGTTACAGCCCTAGTTTAGATCAGCACGCCCTTAGTGACAGGCAGGTGCTCCAAATAAGCATAACGCGCTGTGCCCTCTCTTCAGTGACGTCACTAGGGGGGGGGGGGGGAGGGGGAACGCCCCGGGTGCAGCGCTGAGGTCTGTGTCGCGGCGGGCCACGAGAGCGGGGAAAGGGGGGCGGGGGGGGGGGGGGGGGGGGTCATCGCGGTGGGCCACGTGAGGGGGGAGGGGACGGGAGGGTGTGTCGTGGCAGGTCATCGGGCTGACCTTAGTGACTGGCGCCACTGCCTCTCACATATCTTACGACTGTACTCTGGCCACGATTTGAAGTGTCTGGAATTGTCACGGGAGAAGATAGACAAGAGCGTGCCTCGTGTGCACCCCTAGTTCCCAAGTACGCAATTAAAAAATAGACATATTAATATGTACACTAAGCCGCTTTTGTAAAATTATAGGCAGCCCAAGAAAGAGCGAGAAATTGGAGGGCTGGTGGTTTGACGCTATGGCTCACAACGAACAGAGCGCTCAAGAACAGGAGTCAGAAGCAATGTCGCTACAGAGGGCATCGAAATCATCTCGACTCACTGGCTTCCGCAGTGCTTTCATTGCGCGTGCGTGCGCTTTCACACTTGTGTTAGCAAGGACAGAAAGCTCGCGTTGAAGGCGGAGCTTCTACTCTCAGCTTGAGGGTGAACGGAGTATTGTCGCGCCCACCTCGAGTTCAGCAGCATCTGCTCGCCTGCCCAAGCGGCGGTCGCGCCGCCCGGACAAAAGGGCGCCCCCGAGGCCACCGGGGCGACCCTGACGGGACCACGGAAGCGGCACGCAAGAAGCGCTTTCAAGGACCTCTGGGGGCCCGCTCTGACGCCGCCGACTTCAGCGGCGACCAGGTCGCGTCGCTTTAGAGACGCCTCCCGAGAACCCGGGATGCCACCTGTCCGCCTTGAAAGGGCGAGGCTGCACAGATCATCCGCTGATGGATAGTGGGGGCTATCCATCAGCTTGCAAGGGCCCTTCCCAGACTCCAAGTACGGTCCCTTGAGGTCTTCCGTTAGGTATTCGGTATTGCGGTACTTGCCCCATTGTACGATAGACACCGTCTTTTTCGGTGAGCGCTTTTAATACACAATGTGGTCTATGGCTGACACCTAACCGTTTCCAGTTTCGCACTCAAGAGACGGAAGAAGTAAACGCCAGTATCAGCCGAAGGCTCACGTAACGTTCGTCTCCTCACTATTGGTCACGATTGCCATCCGAACGTGTTGCTGGAGTAGATGGTATTTACTCCAAGGGGTCACATCCCGCGTTCAACATAGAGCGACGCCTGCGACGCGCTTTAATTTTAGCACGTGCGGAACGAGGCAGCTCCGGGCTTTTGTCGAACGCGCGCGCGCTGTTATATATATATATATATATATATATATATATATATATATATATATATATATATTTGTTTTGCTTCGGTGCGTTTCTTTGGTGGGGCCGTTCACGAGGGAGCCGCAGCGCTGAAGAACTCTCATCTCCGTTGCGGTATGTGTCATTTCCGGAGTTATGGTAGTGTGTACATCTTAGTTATGGCTCCTGAGTTGTCGCTTCTGCAGAAACGGCGGCGCCGCGATCGCATCTAGCTCGACGCTACATCACATTCTGTGTTACCACTGCCTCTGCCACAATAGTAGAGAAAGGGGGCGATTTCATTTCCTGCAAGGATCATGCCGGGCTTCTGAAAGGGCTGGTGCCTCCGTGTTCGAGGTTTGGCGAGCAACTGACTACGCAGAAATACTGGACGTAATTACCGCGTTGGTGGAGGTACGAGATGTCATCTTTTCTCATATTATAGGTACGTGCGCGACAGAAAGAGTCGCTGTGTTCGGCACTGGCGATGGGTTATACCATATAGCTTCCTGTATACTGATAATGCCTGCCCAATCGCCGGTTCACGCCACAGCTAGGAAAATCCTGGTCATGACGTCAGGAACGGAAACCACAAGAGGGCGCCACCAATACATCTCGGCGCTAACAGGTTGATGGTCACACAACAAACGTACCAAACGTTAATAGGATCGATTTTTGATCCCGGCGTGCCGGCAAATCGCTTCTTCAAACACGTTCCATACTTGGAGGAATGATTGCAGGCTTGTTGGTTCTTTTGTGCTAGTTTAATAACTTACCAATTATACCGCGTGTCCTCTCAAAATATTCAGCTTTTTTTGTTTCTTTTTTTTTTTTGCAAAAATAAACTACGCGTCGCCGAACTCTCGTTCTCCGCCCAAATGCAGCGCTAGGGGTCCGAACCCAATGCCAAAGTTTCAAAACTAACCGCAAACGTTATGTGATTTTTGAAATTTTCAGTGGGAAAACAGGACCCAATATCTGTAACTAGCGCAATCTAGGTCCGTGCCTTTTCCAATTGAAAATTTCAGAAATCCCCATATAACGCTTGAATGAGAAAAACGGTTAGTTCTGAAACGTTGGCACGCTATGGACGTATAAGCGGAGAATGAGCGCTCGGGGACGCGCAGTTTACTTTTGCGGGAAAGGAAAACCTGTACACGTTTACAGATTACACAATTAATACACATTTAAAACGAGACAAATTATAGTTCCTTCACTAATGCGAGAAATTCTTATTTTAATAAAATGCGATGCCTTCTCCACTGAAGCTTTCGAAGTGTGCTATTTTATGAAAAGCCTTTCTCGTGAAGTTAGTTGAAGTGAGGTATCATCGAAGAAAACCGCCGAGCAAGAACAGAAAATCAGACACACTGAAATTGCACTCACATGGGGCTTGTCAGTAGAGCGACGCGTCCTGCCGTCTAGTGAATAATTTAAGATATATTCGTTTTTATTAAATCAAAACCCTATTATGAGTATACTTCGTGGTACTGGCGTGGTAGGCAATGGTCCCAGTTCCCACTGAAGATCGTTAATTGAGCAAAGTGCAGAAGGGAAAAATTTGCAAAATTCTGTTTTTATGAGAACCATTATTCCCGGGTGAAATATTGTGCGCGAACGTAGAAAGTAGCGGTCAGTGTTGAGGGGAAAAAAAAATATGCAACAAAAAAAAAAAACAATAATTATTATTTCCCCCCATGACTCTTCTCGGTTCCTTTTTTCTTGCCAACCGCCGATGAACTGTTTTTGTCTGCAATCATGGACAGCAACCTTGTCAACGTATTCACTAATAATTTCAAACGAATTTGCAAATTAATTGTGGGACGCAATTCCCGCCACACACATTTGTAGCTTATCGGTCCTGATTTAACTAATGCGTGACCTTGATGCTGAGTTAACTGGCAACTTCAGAAACTGATACTTCATTGCGGCCCCATCAAAATGTGCGTATAAACTCAATTTCAGAAGACACCAAAAGGTAAGCAGCAAAAAATTTCACACTTCCGAACTTTAGACAGTGCGCGAGTTCTTAATCGTAAGTTGTGACCCCGTTGGACTCATTGGGAGAGAGATGTTTCATAGATTTACAAAGTAATCACCACCATATTCATCGCGAAAAGAGGTTTTTACGTGACTCGTCTGATGATTGTTATATACGAAGCTTCTATTGCTTGGATGCAAGAAGGGTGCCGAAAAGCACACACATAATTTTGCGATTCACATTTTAATAAAAGAAGAATATTATCTGCTAAAAACTGCGGACACGGCAGCCATAGTAGCATAAATCCGCAAGGCGAAAGTCAGGTAGCTTCTTCCACCTCCTCCAACATTTTGAGAACCATGTTAGTTCCGAGCTTACTGTCAAAAACGGTGTATGTCACTCAAAATCTGGGTCGCGCTAAGCATTCCTGAAATGTTCACATCTGATAGCGTAGAGGGCAAAATCTTTTTCGCATCTCCCACATAGCTTTACTTTCTAATAAACGAACAAGAATTATCTTATGCTTAGCAACCATGTGTAGATTTTTGTTTTTCTTAATTATTAGCGCTATCGAAGCGAAAATTATATGTAGGCCACCGTATTTCGGTGAACGTTGACCCAGAGAGAAATGATGATTGAAAGGCAGGGAGGTTAGCCTAAGCGCCTGACTCTAGTTGGGTTTGAAGCTTGAAGAAGGTAAGCTGTTATTGCGGCGCGCGTTTTCTTATTGATGACTACACACGTGCTTAAAAGGCAGGCACGCTCTTTATGACGGATCAGGGAACGGTGAACCTCTTGAGCGGAAGCTCTCGCCTTTCTGCGACCCTCCCGCAGCACGACCATGTCAAGACAATCTTCAAAATCACATCTTCGCTTACACTTACAGCTTATCACGTTGTCGAGGAGAAAACTACAATAAATAAAACCCTATATATATATATATATATATATATATATATATAGAGAGAGAGAGAGAGAGAGAGAGAGATAGATATAGATATTTTTTTTTTAATAAAAGGAATCTTCTTCTGCGTAAGACGAACTGATAGCCGAGGAGCCGTGGCGGGAGCGCCTGTATTTCTCTTGTTCCGTCGAACGATCAGAGGTGGCGCCGCTCGCCCGACGTGCATCACGTATTCGACCCTTTTCCAGTTCTTTTTTCGCGTCTCTCACCTTAGTGCGGCGGAAGCTCCAACGATCTCTACCCCACGGAGCAATCCACGGAGAGGGTTTGAGCAATCGGAAAGCGCTCCATGTTCGCGCTTTGAGCGCAAACAAAATGAGCATGCGCGTTCTCCCGCAACAAAATACCGAGCGACGCACACTCCCAAACTGCTCCAGACGCACTACGGGATCTTTTTTTTTTTTTTTATCCTACTTATCTTATACATCTTCACGTTACGTTGATAGCACGGAACACCAGCAAACGTTTCCTGTTTACAAGAAGTCTGTTTATAGTTTCAAATTATTGCGTATGCAACAAGCTTCAATAGCTAAGCAGGGAGCCCACTAATTTTATGTGATGTGTAATCCGAATTGAAATAAAAACAAAGGAGAGGAAGAAAATAGCATCGCGAGACTCGATAAATAACAATCTTGAAAATAGAAGGTCCAATAATCTTACTTTTTTTCAGACGTAATCAATGTATGCCACGCTGCACTAAAAAAAAAAAAAAATGCCGGTTACTTGCCGTGTCCCGCAAGTAAACGACGACTATTGAACAGAGAACGGATAAAATTTCCCGCTAAAATTAGCGGAGAAATTTCTCCTCAAAGTTTCGCGGGAAAATTGTGGCGTCGTTTGAAATGGCGTCACGTGAGTCCGTAACGTCACAACTTAAAGACACTGGGATTCTCCGCTAAACGAAGCGGGGAAAGTTTCAGGTCAAATGTAGCGGGCCACGACGTACACGAAACACACACACGGAATCCCAGCTCCGAAACCTCGTCAGCAACGGCGTACAAAAGACTCGGTCGAATGATCGTCCATTTTAACTGTCACTTTCAAGCCTGGCGCCCCGCCGCAGCTTTCCAGAGAGCTGCATCTGATTAGTACATCCTCTGATTAGTACATCTCTTTTGTTTTATTCGTTTCACGGGAGACGCTGCGCTGCTTTTTCCAAAGCAGAACACACAGAAGTAAAACGACACGTGAGCCAAATAGTGCTATTTTTTACCAAGACAACAGCGGACTCCTTCGTAAAAAGAAGTGGACGAAGTTCGAACGATTCTCCAAGATCCGTACCTGCCGTCGCAATTGTGTCGTCCCCTCATCATCATAAAATCTATCTTTATACATATATAACAGATGGCCTTCCTCACAATACTAAGAACGATCACTGGTGTAACTTTAAGTCAATAAAGCGTTGCTTTGCGTTGCTTTGTTTATATCTCGAATATTTGGATTTTTTAGTCCCCCCTCCCCCTCCTCCTCATTTTACCAGAAGCGCTCAACGAGCCTGTAAGGTAGTAAGGATAAATAAATAAAGGAAAAAGCAACAAAGGAGAGAGGGAGCGACAGATATATATATATATATATAGAGAGAGAGAGAGAGAGAGAGAAAGAGAGAGAGAGAGAGAGATTAAACACGAAGTTAACTTGGGAATCGTAACCATACATGAAAGGAATTGCGCAGGGGTGCTGATGGTTTCATATCCATCCCTTCCCAGTGTGGCTTCAACAATACCCGCGCGCGAAGGGAAGGCAACCATCGAGCTTTGACTAACTAACCTGACTGCTCAGGTGCTTCACATTTTCTCCTGAGCTTCGTCCATGCCGCAGTCCCTTGGAGCGTCGTGACACACACACAGGGCGAAAACTCAAGTCAAAACAAGATGCTGGCGTAAGCGGTACCTCTTGTAAACTGTCCGCGTAAGGAAAGACGTCAAACGCAGACCGTTGTGAAATGCAAGCTCCTCGCACGATTCGAAACGACCGCATACGTGACGGCAATACTGGGTCCCCATCGAACGAAAAGCAGAAAGAAAATATGAACGAAACCAAAGCGCGACCATTTTCTCTTTCTTGAGTTTCGGTTTGTTATGCATCGCCGCATTTCGCAAGCACCATTACCGACTTGGCAGAGTCGACACTATAGCGAACTTCAATGATGAAACCTATCAGTTTATCTATATCGTTCTTGCGATCTTATTTTCTCTATTATCTTTCATTCTTTACCCAACTTTGACTAATTTGGAAGTTGCGAAAGCGTCGCTACAACTGTTGACACATATGAAAACGTTGACATTATATAAATTAGCCTGTATTAGCCGAACGCGGATTAATAAAAAGAAAATTAAAAAGTGAAAGAAACGTTAATTCATTTTATTATTAGTGCACGCAATTACGTTGCCTTCTTATCGCATGGTCACCGTCGTTCTTCATTTTTAACCGTCTTGAACTCGACAACAAAGACATTAAACAATGTGAGTTCGGTGTGTCGCAATATCACCACTGGTTGACATGAAGTGCGTCTGGTCAAATTACCCATTTAGAGCAAAGACAAGTTTCATGCCGCACAAACGTTCCGCTGTCTAATTATGCACAACCATGGCTTTATGATTAAAAAATAATGCATTTACGATATAAAGGAACACGCATTTTCCCTTCAATTTAGCTTCGGGGTTTTTCGGGCCATGTTGAACGCTTACGCCTTGCGCAGCCATTTGCTGCTACAGAGCCGTTTCATTTTACGAGAGTAATCCAGCCCGCCAGCAAGGTATCTAAAGCCAATGTCTTTTAATTTTAACAATTAAGGAATACTTTTGTTTTTCTTCGGCGTTGCCCTGTAATAGCAAAAAAAGTCATCGGTATCATTTCTTTATGCGTGTCACTGAATTAAAAAAAAAAATATTTGCCGGGGAATGAATTATTTCACCTTTCTGATCTTCACCAACAAGGCCCGGCCCATCGTCCCGATGCCACGAGATGGCGGGTGAGAAGCCGTAGCAAGTAAAGCTGTAATTTCAGCGCGATGTTCTCGTGTTCTTGGCATTCTTCAACAGGCTGGCGTTTTATACGATGGGCGTGTGCCGTACTTATCACAAATGCGAACATATACAGTTAAACAATCACGAAAAAGTTGGTTCACAAGTTTTCTTGACCCGTTGAGCTCAACAATTATCTTGTGGTGTCAAACATTTCTGTGCGTTCACTATAACTATATTATGAACAGAGTGCGTTGAACCTGAGAAATAATCAGCTCAAGTTCAAAGTTTATATCATCACAGATCAGCTAGCTGAAGAAAAAACTTAATTGGTTTAACTAAAATGGCCATAACGCAAAAAGTACCGCCTCGAATACTTAGCATGGGCGCGCAGACACTAAATAGACTACCCCCGTAGTGGAAATCACACGTATGCAGCGCATTGATCTGGCTCTGTTTTAGTCTGAACGAACCTGACGTAAAGTAACGTAAGCAATTATCAACGGTGCCTTCCAGTTCCAATGTCGCACGGCGTCGGATGTTGAAACCAAACGGCCCTTCTGGCCAGACTGCGAAAAGATCGGGTTTCTCTCGACCCAAATTGCCACCAAATTTCAGCGAGGCCAACTTTCCGAAAACAATGTGGCATGAAGCGAGCTTTCCTTTCAACCTGTATAATGCGCGAGCGCGAGCGCCCAAATTGGGCGGAGGGGCAGCGGCCGCCAGTGGTCGGGAGAACCCCGGAACAAGGCAGGACAAAGGAACCCGTTGCGCCCTGGAGTGAGGGTACTTGGAGGCAGGCCACGAATCCTTCACGGCGGGCACGCATGAGCGGACGAAGGCTGCGCGCACCGGAAGGAACCCGATGCACGGCGCGTGAATCCCGCCGCGGCGACCGTGGCTCGGCAAGCGAGCGCGGTGGCAGCCAGCGGGGCATTATTAGCGCTTAATTTGGCCATTAGACCGTAGCGCCGCCGCGAAGCAGCGATCACCCGCTGGCCACGCAACACGGCGTCACGGCGCGACTATTAGCTGTAGCCAGAAATGGAGGTTCCGTGATGCCTTGATCAAGTGTTACGATTGGGGGACTCGCGGCGGGCAGGACCGCTCGCCGGATCTGCATAAGTGGAGCCCCGCGCACGTTCGCGAACCCGCGTTCGTGGCACTCGCCCGCGGAGTGACGCTGCGGCCGGTCGTCGTCGGCTCGCCGCCTTCGCCGTCCCGCCTTCTTCATTCGGGGAGGCCACTTAGCCAGTCGACATGTTCGGCGGTCTTCCCGAGCTGGTCTTTTGTTGTCAGGCGGGAACCGCTGCGGCTAATTACAGGGCAATGTAGCGGGCCACAAGTGCGCGCACAGAGACATCACTCGGAGGTCTATACGAAAGAGACGTAACGCGGATGATTGAAGCACCCTCGGCGCGCTTTGGAGGACGTCTCATTCGGCGAGCTGATGGACAACGAAAGCCTCGTCGAGAGAAGAACGGTTACGCGCCCGTTTACGGAGCCTTTATGCCGCGCTCACTCCGGACCTCATCGGGGGCGTCCCGAAGCCTGCCACCGTGTGACAGCTCGCCGAGGGGCGCGCTCGAAACAATCGTAATCATAGGGAGCTACACTGAGTCACACGCATGTCGGCTTCCGCAAATGGCCGACCGGAATAGTAGTCGTGACCCCGCTAATAGCCCACTAATCCTCCAACAATTAACATGATTATTCGCGGCCACCTTGGAACCCCTTCTACGACATAAAACATGCTTGTAGGGGAGCCTGCCTTTTGTGATGGCCCCTGAGCTCGCGGCGCCTAACGACTCAATTAATAAAAAACAGCTTTAAAATGGTTTCATTGTGGGTCAGAGCCGGAATGTAAGTGTATACGTCTGCAAAAGATCTCTCTCCCCCCACCCTTCCTCCTATGTACTTTCCGCGCCCCTTACTTTGCGACTGCACCGATGGGGCCGTAGCTTGATGAGTGGTTTATACTTTGGTTTGGTTCCAACATATATATAGCTACAGTCCTGGAAGATAGATACCAGTACATCATCAAGACTTCCACGGAAAGAGCGCGAATCGTATTATCGGGCTATTCTCGCATTTCCTTCTGCGTGCAGTCTCAAGCGATGCATGATTCTTCTAAGTTCTGGTGGCCGTACCAGGAGCAATAGATTCCCGCTTTTTCACAGACGGCCAAACTTCTAAAACAAGGTCACGGCATTGCAGCTGCCTTTGCATTGTGGCGGACAAAAAAAAAAAAAAAACTATTTTACGCACGCTGGTGTCTGGAAGCTGCAAGTTATGACGCCTGCTCCGACCTTTCCTCTCGATTGTTACTTCACCCTGTTGGTCAAACTGGTTCTATCCTTTCAAATAAAGTACGCTGAAAATCGTTAGAAGATACGTGCACGAAGAAGATTCACATGTCTACCATGTCCAAGAGGCTCACTATTCATACACCGAAAGAGCATAGAAACTGTCATCTTTATAGCACTTGCTCGGGCGGGTTTTCTTCAATGCCAGCTATATATATATCCTGAAAGAGACCATAGCTTTTGCATATGACGTTGCGTTAAGGATATCGAAACGATTGAATCCAGGCGCGCTGCTTTTTAGTCTTTCTGTCTGGTGTTAAATATACTTATAACACAATGCTAGCAGCATGATTTTGATTATGGTCAGGAAAACTTTATTTCGCGTAGCTTAGCTGACTTGCGCGATTTCAGCGGAGACGCATATCCATCCTTATCCTGTCTCGCGGTAGCGACTTACGGACGCTTTCTCCCCACTTGGAATATCGGTTAGTCAAGAAGACCACGTAACCCACGCTGAAACCGGATTGACCTACCCGAGGCCGGGTGACTCAGTTTCAATGTGTAGTGAACATCCACTCAGTCATTCCCATAAGAAGGCTCCAGATGAGAGCCCAAAGAAATTTCATATTCATAGCTACCAAAAAAAGACGTATTATTACGTGCTTTCCATTTCTAATCGTACTCAGAAGTATTCTTATTTTATGGGCTGGAGAGATCAGGTGATCAAATGAGGAGCCAATGTAGAAAGTATTTGAAAAACTAAAATTGCAGATGGTGACGAGTAGATATAGTTACCGTATGGTTATTCAGAGCTACATCAGGCACACCGGAAACGGGCTTCGGATATTTGCTTCGTAATAGGCTAGTTCCAATAAACTGCAGCAGATTTTTTTTTTAATAATCTGCAGAGCTTGAATGCGCAGGGCCATTGCAGTAATTGAAGGCTCCAGACAAGTTTCGGCTATTCAAAACAAAATCGCTATATATCCTTAATTTACCAAACATGCTGCATTTTTTTTGCTCGTCAGTTTGTGTCAATTAACGAGACAATGCTCTAATAAGGGATTGTTCTGAATAGAGCAATAAAAGGTTTATGAATACTATATCTATCCATATACGTGGGGAGAACCAAAAGTCCGTTTAATGTTACAGAAGAAATTTAGCTACAGGTTCCTTTTTAATTTAGAGCTTACTTGTTCAGTATTTTTCATTCAGCCTAATTGCGATTAATGCGATAAAAACATCCAATAAAAAAAAACTGTGGTTATCAACTTTTTTCTGTACTCCATTGTACAGTACGCATCGATACTTAGACATAGTAAGTTGGTTTGTTTGCCGTCACACAAGGATGAACACCAACATACCGACTTTCCAGATACTGCGTTCCTAGCCTTGTTGTGGCGGTGACAGACCTCCTCGTGCGAGCTTTGGGTTTCACGAAAATATGCTGTATACAGGGTATTTTTTTAACCTTTTTGAGATTTGTTTAAAAAAAGACGCGAAAGCTACACTTATGCGGCTTCTGCAGGTGAGTTATAACTTATAAGGCCTCAGGGACATAGTGTAGGCGTCTAATCGTAACGATCAGTCTACTGATTCGGTAAAATTGTTCAGTAACTTTTTATTTAATCAAAATGAACATATGGTTCCAGTTAGGAACTCTCTGAGCGTCATCGAAAGCCACTAAATCTGTAATTTTCTGAAAGACTTGGAGCGCGTGAGAAGCGCAGTGTAGTGCATGCGCAAAAGTGCTCACTCGTGCAGCGGGAGCAAGGCTATAGTGGCACCTTTAGCGCACAACTATGCTTCCCACGCGCTCAAAGTATTTCTAAGAGTTATTAATTTAGTGATTGGCGACGACGCTTAGCAAGTTTCTAATTGGAACCATATGTATATTTTCACTAATTAAAATGTAATTAACAAAATTTACTTACTTAGCCGACTGATCGTTACGATTAGCCACATGTACTATGTACCCCTGGCCGTATAACTCACCTGCACAATCCGTATAGGTGTAGCTTTCACGACATTTCAAAAATATTGCCGCGCGCAGGGTCACGGACTTCTAGAACTCTCTCGTTTATTCTTGCTACGGACATAACTTCTATCGTTTATCCCTGCTTTTGTTGTTCTAGAAAGTGCGTGTTCATTCTCGCCACGAGCGCGCTACGCTCGAACCTTCTCCGCCGAATCTTCGAGATGGTGACTCACTCTAGATAAGATGCCGCCCACGACATTGTGGAGTCAGTTTTCGCCCCAGCGTTCGCATCTGCTCTTTCGCCGACCTCGACGCCCGCGACGCTCTGCTGTTATCTTCTGTTTCCTTTTTATATTTGGGCACAAGTTCGCCCCCCTTAAACGTTTAGTTTCTTCAGTTATTATCGCCTCATCAATTGTCATTCGTGACAATATATCTGCAAATCTTAAAAAAAAAAAAAATGTGTACAGTTTAAAAGGCCCGGGAGAAACCGGGGGGGGGGGGGGGGGGGGGGGGGGAAATTATTTTTGTCTCGAAAGCAGGAGAGAATTTCTCGCGCAGTGGTGTGTCGATCGATAGTCTGGTAAAGGACTCGCGTTTCACGCCTTGGAAAGCCTCTGTCAAGGAACACGGCCGTTTGCTCTGAGCACTTCGAAAAGGCAGACTACTTGTTTTTAGGCAGGTACAAAGGCTAATAAAGGAATGCTCTCGGCATTTTTAAGCGCATTTTTGTTAGCGAGCCGTTCGTGACGCGTCCCTAGAACGGGCAGTTTTTACGAGGTGAATCGCGCCGCTGCGAATAACGAGATATACCTATTTAAATATTCGAATGTTTCTATTCAACAAAAACAAGAAATCAATTTCCAAGATGTAGAATGGCATTATTAGTAACAAGGGCGCATATTGTTTACATGTAGCTATGCAGAAAAATCGTGTCGGTGCCCCGTGAGCAGCGAGCCTCAGGCACATAGACATCAACGCTGTGAATGTTGCTCTTCAAGATCTTGACGCTCACCTTGTGTGACTAACATTTGACAACACTGGTAGCCAGGCATTGCACAAACATAAACACCACGATGTGTTCATCGCCCTCCAATTTTTGAGACACACAGTGACGTGTTATGGCGCCGGAAACACGCTCTAATTCCACAAAGGTTTGAAATTCCTGCGAATTAAAACTTTTTAAAATTTTATTTTCCTTTTTAAAACTCAAGATGTTCTCTCTGAACTCACGTCAGCATCTCCATTGCATATGGTCTGTTTTTGCCCCAGTCGCTTAGCTTTTTTTTCGTCATTGGCAGCCGCAAGAGTACCCAGGCCCTTTTTGTAACAACAACATTTTGTTTTAATCAATTATTTATTTATTTATTAATTTATTTATTTGCATAAACAGTGCGTCACTCATGCTTTATATCCAAGTTTCTCAAAGAAAAAAATCCCGTTCGCTGATGTCGATTTGGACGGACATGGCACCAGTGCACTGCCGCACATCAATGGCGAACTTGTTAAATATTCTGCAACTATCATATACCGATAAAAGTTAATTCGTGCACCCGTAAAAAGTGACCCCGCTGAAAAAGATGACACTCCTCGTCCCGTATGCAAACACGACTGAAATAAGTTGGGTTCTGGTTCTGTATGTGCAAATAATTAGACTACTATGATCCGACGCCATGCTGTGCATAATATAAAATTCCCACGCGTTTCCTTCGCTGCGGAGACGTGCAAGGGATTAGCCAGTGTGACCACACATATCGGGTTTTGGAATCAGAAATGTTTTCGACGTGATTTACTGCACTCATTTCCTGCGTCATGTTTGGGTGCTCTGCTCGTCGCGTGTTTCGCGGGAAGTAGAAAACCGTACAATTTTAGAATGCTTCGACTAAACTCAATAAAAAAAAAAAAGTTTAGAACGTAGGTGTAACAAACGTCATCCGAATAAACCACCAGCGTATGAGCTACGAAATTGCTGTCTCGTTTCTTGTCTCTCTCCTCTTGTTTTCTGCCCGATCCACGGCAGTGCGCACGATGTATTGTGTAGAAATGGGGCCAGGCGGATGCAACGTGTTAGAGGGCCTTGAGAAGCTACTTGCACGACCCAAGCACGCGAGGTCGTCGCTATGCTTTAACCTGGAGTCGCGAATAACATAACAACGACGAAACGAACGCTTCTAATGGACGATAGTTGGAGGCAAGAATTGTACGTTCCACATTCACGCTCTGAACATCTGAAAGTTGTTTCTGGATGCGAGACGTACACATTTAAGGCAGGTGAGCTCTAGCAGACCCGTCCGTCCATTAGGAGAAAGTCGCGCTTCGCAATCGGCAGCTCCGTTGCGTCGCAGATGGCGAATACTGAAAATAAAACAAAATAAAAAACAGCAATGACTTACGTCTCTTTTGTGTTGGCGTTCGTCATAAAGACCGAGAAAACGAAACACCCTCCAATAAACTCGTCCAACCTCACCATTAAAAAAAAAAAAAAAATTCATGTATGGTTTCTAAGACGCTTTATTTTAAAGATTTTCACTTATTTTTTCACGGCCCACACTCTACAACAGCCAACGTTATTAGATTAGCTCAGTTATGGAACTGCCCGCACACGCTACTTGCACGAGCAGTACCTATCCCCTCTCCCTCCGTGGCACGCTTGCCGTCGTTCAACGCACCACAGGTTTGAGAATGGCTGCCATAGTAACTGCAGTGTATTCTATGGCATACACATGTTTTGATGTTCAGCATGTAATGGCGTTTCACCGCACTCTCTGAAATGCACAGTTTTGCAACGACATTCTAGATGGCACTTCAAACAAAGGGAGGCGGACTGGAGTGAATGAGGAGGGGTGTCCACTTCACTGGAGTGCCACAACTGACCTAGTCTAGTAACGTTGACACCAACCAACGTTATGCGCCGAGAAAGGGAGGGAGAGGAGGAGACGAGAGCGCGCGGGACGTCAGAACGCCGATTTCTGATTAAAAACAATTAGTGGGTAGACCTGTCGTTAGGCGCGCCACCGGTTGCTCTGGTAAGTACAGTGTATTGTGTGGAATACGTATGTTTCGATGCACCGCGTCTAGATGGAGCTTCCAAGTTCCTTGAACTCTATAGAACACAGTTTTGAAAGAAAAATCTAGATGACGCTTCAACGACGCGAGGTGAAGTGAACGAGAGATGGGGGTAACCTCGCACCCCCCCCCCCCCCCCTCCCCCTCCCCATACCTTACCCACTTGTCCGTATCCCGTCGTTTGAAGTATCATCTAAATTGTTCTTGGAAAACTGTGCATTCTATAGAGAACGGTGAAACGCCATCTAGACGCTGTGCTACGAAACATATGCATTCCGAAGAATACACTGCAGTTACAATATATGAGCCATATCCACAACCCGTGCCTAACGACGGGAGGCGAGCCGGGGGGGTACAGTTCGTGGAAGCAGCGACACAGTTCCTCAAATGATCCAGCAAATTCACCTGGCATAAATCAAAGCGCGTGGAAACTTTGCCATACACACACAGGGTGAACTACAGATGAGAATGTTAAAACTGATGCTGACAATATGCAATAGTTAACAGAACACACTAAGCGCATTATACACGAGAACGTAAAGGAAGCTTAACATCTAGTTATACACGAACATCTCGCATAAATAATTTGTTTTGCTCGCTCTGCTATATTCGTTTGCAGTTTGCCGGGCTCGCGGACCGCTTGCTTGCTGCAAGCGGTCCGCGAATCGGGCATAACTGGAAGGACGGCGGCCAGCCGAAGGGCCGGTCGGAAGGCCTCCACGTGCCGCCTCTGGCCCGCGGGCCGGGGTTTGGAGACCCCTGATTATGCATTGCGCATTTACATCAAATTATGCATTGCAGTAACTAGGTAGGTAT
The DNA here is from genome assembly GCF_016920785.2 of Ixodes scapularis. NCBI lineage: Eukaryota > Metazoa > Arthropoda > Arachnida > Ixodida > Ixodidae > Ixodes > Ixodes scapularis. Next base: position 54,517,377 of record NW_024609884.1, read on the forward strand.
ACTTGCCTATTTACTGTCTGACCTGCCAAGTAGTGTATAACTTCTTGGCAGGCCAGACATGTAGTGACGGAGTAAGTCAAGAAACTTCAGTTGATGCATATTCGGGGGTGGGGTTGTCATCATATCTCATAACTCAATTTCTTATCCAGTTGTAAAATTATTTTTGCTTCGCAGGGGGCACCTGTGAAAGCAGGTGTTCGAAAAGTGGTGGCTCCTCGGACCCCGAGCCCCGCAGGGAGCGCCTGCACCTTAAGTGCTTGGTGAGTAGCGTCACCACGGACCCCAGCCACGTGGGCCACCATACCCGCACGCAGGGCGCTTACTTTAGTGAGTGCTTGGTGAGTGACGTCACTACGAATCCCGAGTCATGTGGGTTCGCCCACCCACGCCTGGCTGTGCGTGGCCTAACTCGTGTCCGGGGAAAAGGGGATCCTGGTGGTTGAGCTGAGCCCGGGGCATGTTTGGATCCTTCGGGTCCCCCCGGGCGAGGCAATATACCGCTTTGGCCCCCGCTGGATTGGCCCTACCAAAATAATTCAGTCAGTCGCCTCTTCTACCCTCTTCTTCCTTCTCTCACTTTTCCTTCCACCTCTTTCTCTTTTAATCTACACTCCCTTCCTCCCTTTTTCACCTTCTTAGGCGGCAAGGGCCAATCTTTAGCGAAAACAGGTCCTGTCCCTGCAACCACACTCGGGCATAGTGCCCGGGCAGCACTGGTAGAGCAATTGTGTCAGCCAAGCCTTTTGTGTTATGTCACATTATCTATACCCCCTTGTTGGGCTCTGTGGGGGGTGGTGCACCTGGGCACTGAACTTCCCTTCCCATCTATATGGGTACTAAGCGAAACAGAACATCTGATTGGTCGCTGAAAAGGCTCCGCACCGAAGCTCTGTCCTATTTCCTTTGTATAAATGACTCAAGTGACCATTTCAGAAAATTCTTCGTGTTATACTCTGAAGAAAATTTAAAACCACTCTCTATGCTTTCTCCATTCATTATTGCTAAGGTGCGTCAAGGCATTTTGAGAGCTAAATTCGAAGCAATAAAGAGGCTTTTCAGGCGATCTTCTCGTACTTGTGAATGAAAAATACCAGGCTACGGCCTTACCCAAACTCAAAACTATCCAAAATCTCAAGGTTACCGTGTCCTCCCATCGCATACTAAACATCGTACGCGGTGTGATCTCGGAGGATGACCTGATGGACAGTCCTGAGAATGAAATTCTGGACGGTCTGCAATCCCAAGGGATTGTGGCTGCAAAACACATTAATATCCGAAGAGACGGCAAGGAACAACTCACCAAGCACGTGGTAAGGACTTTCGAAAGGAACGTTTTGCCAGCTTCTGTTAAGGCCGATTACATCAACTGTAAGGTGCGGCCCTATTTCCAAAATCATCTTCGCGAATCATGCGCAACATGGTTCGCGCACTTGCCGCGGTCGTGAGACATGCGGCAGGTGTAGCCGCTCCGACCACACTACTGACGACTGCAAAGCGGATTACAAATGGGCAGATTGCAATGGCAACCACCCAGCCCATTCCAGATCATGTGACCAATATAAAAAGGAGAAAATAAATTTTCACACTTAAGGTGAAAGAAAACATATCCTATCATGATGCAAAGCGTCGCCTCTCCGCTTTCCAGAGAGTCTCTTATGCCGAGGCGGTGTCCAGCAGAGGACCTGCACTGCCCAAGGTATCAGTGGCGACCCAGATGTCCCTCGGGAACCCCGGGAAACCACTACAGACCTCCACGCCCAGGTTGAAGCTCTCTCTTCCTGGGCTCTCTCTTCCTCTCGGCTGCAAAAGGAGCTAAGCCACCCAGTCATGCCAAAGACTCGGGCGCAACAGAGGCGATCGAGGTAACTCCATCACCCACTCCTCGCAGGTCAGCCTCTCAAGAGGAGCGAGCCCCTCGCTACTCTTCTCAGAGGAGGACTTCCTCACCAAGGAAACATCACGTTCGACGTGCAGCTCCTGCTGTGTCTGCAGAACCCGACCAGATGGACGAATCAGTGGTTTGGCCTGGCACGTCGACGACACGCCCTAAAGTGTTAGGCACGGGTCGGGGTCTGCCCCCCCCCCCCCCCGGCCTTCCCAAAACACCGACTATTCCAGGTCTTCCGACAGGCTTGCTGTCAAGAGGTTGTCGAATATAAAAGCAACGGCAGACGGTGAAGAACTTTCTGCCCTTGACACTGACCTAGAGGAGATGGACGTCCAGAATCCATCTTTTCTAGGCTATAGAGCACCAGTTTCACTTCTCCCAGTTTTATAGCGCCCGTCTCCCTTTACACATTGCTTTGTTGCTCGGAGACAAACCTTATATTAACCATATTCACGTTAATAATTTCTTAAAAGACCTCGGCCTTTTACACCGACTGTAGTTCGAAGAGTTTTATTTGTTCATCTGCTACTAAAGCCTCTTTCATCCTTTTAAACCCTTCCCTGCAATAGTATGATGTTGGGCGCTCTATGGCCTAAAGTGCCTTTGTGCCATTAATCCCCAGTCAATCAATCAATCAACCAATCAATCAATCAGACTATTTTTGGAACTACCCGGCTTTGTTGAGTTGGAAAAATCTTCACCAATAAACATCACTTTGGTGATAGCATTTAGGCTTGCCTTGGGGGTAAAAATTATGCTCTCCTTTGTGATCGGGTTGCGAGTGTCGTGTGAATGTTTTCTCTATCCGAGGTGTCCCTCAACTTCTCAATGCAGGATATCATTTTCAAGCTTTATCTCAAAGCCAATGACGAGGTTCAAGCATTGCAATCACAGCTTGATGAATACGTGAAGTACGGAGTGCTCCAATACTTGATACGAGTTGTCTTCTTTTTTTTTTTTTTTTTCGTGCTTGCAAACGAGCAGTCGGTTACATTTAGCTGCAGCTGTAACACTTCACATCGGCATCTAAAGGTAGCCTATCATTCGAATGCATTCATTTTTCAACTGTTTCTATAAGCTTCCCGCACTCTTAAAAAAATCGAAAAACATAAAAAAAAACAAAAAAAACATTACTTTTTTTTAATTAAGTAAATCAGATGTACTTCCATTTCAACCAAATTAATTTTATTAAAATCCTTGCAGTTAGAAAATATTGATTCTTTATCACGTCGTATGTTCTTTAAGATGACAGATTGATTTATCAATTTGTCCTATCGTGGAAAACAATGCGGGAGAAAAAATTACTGTAAATTTAAAGTAGAGTTTAATTAACAACATTTTATTGATGTAAATCCGGCCAGACTAGAACAAAAACCGTGTGATCATTTTCATGATGGCTAGTTGGACTAGTTGGTTTTGCATCATGGTACAATACGCCAAAACAATACGGACGAAAACGAAGGGAGAACTGGACAGGACGCCGGGTCCTGTCCAGTTCTCCCTTCGTTTTCGTCCGTGTTGTTTTGAGTATTATACCATGTTGATTATTTTAATTAGAGAAAAAGCCTTTTTTTTTTCTCCTGCTGTCTGGTTTGACTTGATGATAATTTATCTAAATACAAAACAAATGCCAATAAAAGCAACAAAGAGTGACATACAGTAAATAAACCATACATTTTCGGGATTATTTTGGCGAGAAAGGTTTGATTTAAATCATCATAGTAAAACCGCTCTGATTTAAAACATTATTGCAGTCATCATTATTTTTTTTCTCCACCCTGCTTTGCAAGATGAAACAAAATTGACATCGGATTGGCCCCAAAGCAGCAGGCATGGCACGACATGATAGTTTTTGCCTATGTTCAAGTGGCTGTACTTATGTTGTAATATCTTGCAATCATCTAGTTCTGGTCGCTGGGCTCACTGCCAAGGTTTTCTTGAGCACCGTGTTTAAGCTATTGCGAAAGCCCCGCCAGACGCATCCGCACGAGTAACCTTATTGATTTCTTAAGAGGAAAATGTTTGCCCCTGAATTAGAATCGGAAACATTCATTTAAATCGCGCTGGAAGCCAACGCTCCTGACATGAACTGATCGTGCCTGGTAAGCATGGTAATTACTTACTGTCTGAACACGTAGAACGTTAATCTGTGCCACATACTGCGCTCTTCCCGAAGGAATTCCAAAAAGGTTTAAACCAGTAATTGATTGGGCTCCTGCTAACCGGATTTAACAAATGAAGCAGAAATTTCCTTACGTTTCTCAGACAAGTCGCCGCTATAACGTCGCAATGTGAGAAAAGAGCGAGAGCACGAAAAGGCGACCGAGGTTAAATCAATTGGTCTTTATGACGCTCCATTCAAGTAAAGGATACAAAACGTCCAAAATGCGAAGCGTCCAAAATGCAAAATCATGAGCGCTTCACCTGAACCGCTTCTTGTTTCAAGGCATCGCGTTAGACAGCCAAGGCACTCTTCACCGGTTGGAATTTCAAGACGCCTGAAGCGACAGGTTGGGAAAAAATAGCTTTAAAGACCCTTGCGTCATCTATCCTCATGAAACTGGACGATCATTCACGTCACGTGCCGTAGAGCCGTCTGCTTAATTGTGATCAGCACGGCGTTTTGTTTCACGGCTAATAAATATTTCCTGACACACATTGTTAACAGCATTCACGATCGCTTGCCATCGTGAGCCGTCGTTGAAAGGATTTCGTCAACCGCGTCTCAAATGAAGTGCCAGAATGGCGAATTGCTTTTCGATATCCACCACACTGTGATTTCTCTAAGCTGTCCAGATTGGGACAAACGGATCCAGCATCCCGTGTAGGAGAAACGAATCCCGAAGTCGTCAACGATTCTTGACCGCATGTGCATTGACGACGGTGAATCGTTTTGATTACGAACTGTTCGTGTCGAAAATACTAACTTCTACTTCTACCACGATACTGTGGAGTAAGCGCCTAAAGAAAGCACATCTTTGGAAATGACACACTCATCCGCGCCTTCATTTATTATACCAAAACGCTTGGGAGTCGAAGGAAATTAATGGAGTGGGACCATAAATCTTGATGGCAGGCTTGAACAATCGCGCTAATAGATTTCTTGACGTAGTAAGTTCGCCACAACGGATGCAAGATCTCTTTATACATCTTCTTAGGATCAGAAAGAGGCTCCAGCTCCAGACTTTGAATCCGGGAGCCAGAAAGCCCGTCAGCTGGACGGCGGTTCAGACACCTCTAGCGGCGGTGTGCGTGCCGGACGGGCGGGGGAGGAAGCCTCGCTCTGACGCTACCAAGGTGGGCCGCCGGCGAAGGCTTGTGGTCCTGCCAGCGATGCACACGTGAGCGCCGACCGCAGTGAAACGGAAACCTCGAAGGTCAGCGTGACCGGAACGGAGAAAGTGGAGGCGGCTGGCCAGCCAGCCAGCCAACCGCACTGGTCGCTCTTCGTCGGAGAGAGCACGCGTCCTTGGCCTTATTCCGCTTTCTATTTCTTCGAGTCTTCACCGAGTCGGCATATCTCGTTGGGCACGCGGCGGAAAAATAGCCGGTTATGAAACTCGCGCGCCTCTTGATGGCGCTGGCCCTCTTTGACCAGGCCAGCCTGGAGGCGGCTGACGGACGCGGCAGCCAACACACGCTCGCGCAACTGGACGCTCGTCCCTCTCGTCACGGCTGGCGCGGCCCAGCTCCGAAACCTTGCGGGATGGTAATCACGCGGGATTACCCCGGCTACCATTCTGCAATTGGAAAACGGACGGCGCTCATGTTCCGCTACTGAGCCATAAAACCGGGAGCGCGTCGGGTCCTCCTCGAACGCGCAGCCCTGCACCGAGATGACGGAACCGGGGAAAGAGGAGAGGCCTCGTCTTTTCCCCTTCATTCCATACCTCTACATATTCTCAGGAACGATGCACTGTTTTCACGTCAAGGTTGCAAGCTTGCACAATAGAGAGGAGCTTCTTTGCTAATTTCTAGGAGCAAGATGTAAGAAATCCGCCATCGATTGTTTACGATGCGGGCGCATGACAAGATCACAATTTATAATTCTGAAACCCGCGAGCAACTCAGCGCAGTGATTATCGTGTGTGAATAATATGCGTACGCGTGCGTGTAGATGTACGTTTGCGGGCGCGTGCGTGCGCGAGTATGAACGTACGAGACGGCAATAGACTACTTCCATAAATCCCTGCATGCAACACGGCACGCGTTGCACTATGGGAACTAGTTGGCCAGGGAGGAGAGTGGCATGGTTTCGGTTTCGATTGACACGTCGACAAGAGGTTATACACAGAGCGTGGACTATAAACGGCCATTATCTCATGTTTTCTGGTCCCGAGAGCGTCTCTAAACTAACCTAAATGGCCAGACCTCGAAGATTAAGCACAAGCCCGCGAGACGTATAGCTTGTCTTAACGCATGCCGGTTGTATTTTTGTACTTGAGCGTTTCTGTTAGCATTTCGATGTATGTGGACGAGCAAGTGCTGGGAATCTCGACGCTGCGAAGCTGGGGGATCTTGCTTGTGTACGAATCAACAAGCTGTATACCAAGCAATAAGTATGCATACATCGAGCTCGCGCATTTACATTAGTCTTGTTGATTAGGAAGTATATTTGCTTCGTGCGTCCATAGACGAAATAAATTTTTTTGCAATTACTTTTTTTTTTAATACGCCTGAGTACGCGAGGTAAAACTCGGAGTCGCCATTGAAAAGCGGCATTTGAACACACTTCTCATCTCTTATCTGTACTGCCCCGCAGCACTGCTCGAAGTGAAGTCCCTACCCGCTTGCATTCCACTAATATTGAACATCGCATATGCGCAAGAAGTTATCCTGCAATCATATAGGCACATTCGCAAATACAAACCGTTTTAAGAAAGCAAAAGTCGAGCACTTGTGTGAAGAATGTCGCACCGTTCGCCGGAAGTGCGCCGGATGGGCATGAACCCCTATGCGGTGCGTCGAACGAACGAAATTATTCAAAGCGCATTTGACGGTTGCTAATGGCCATAATATTTGTTATGTGTTTGCTTTCTTCCTCACTGAGCATGCCGAGATAATTTCAGACACACCGTTCAGGCACAGATCTTGGGCGTCAGTAAAAGCTCGTCCAAAAAGGCTTAGCGAGGAGTAGGGGACGCTTGTTAGGGGCTCCGTCGTAGCTAGCAGGTCTGAGTGTTTGCGAAAACTTAATCTTATATCAGCATAAAATTTGAGTGTGAGATATGTGATGACACGAGGAAGAACTTTTGTGCAGTAAGAAGGTCGAATTCATTGCGTTTCCTTAAAAGTTCATGCCAACGCTGGGCTCAACTTTAGACTCTTGTGAGAATGCGGCTTGCTTTTCGCCCAATGAAGTAACAAGAAGCGGACGTTTGGAAAACAAAATACGTGTAGGGCTCAAGGTAACCAAATTTCAGTTGTAGTTCACTGGTATACTAGACGGGATTATTGACATTGAGCTCAAAGATGCACTCGTGGGGTGAGGTGACTAAGCCACGTCTTACTACGTTTGCATATGCACGCACAATATCCGGTGTTTCGGGAACCAAGGAAAGTGCCCCGGTCTTCGTTTTGTATCGCTCGAAAATGAGTGTATTGTACATTCATAAAAAGTCAGATAATCGAAAACGCAAGCAGCGCGTTCGGTCGCGGCGTGATGGCATGAGATGAAGCTGCTCAATCGAAACCGAAACTGAGTGGCCAACTAGTTCCCAAAGTTCACTGTGTGGTATTTCGCCGCTATGGGGCGCGTCGGTTTTCGAAGAAGTCTATTTGTAGTGTGTGTACGTTACGTATTACTCGTAAATGGGAATCAGTGCTCATATGCACCTTGTTGCTTGCTCTCTTCAGTCTTTACTCGTTGGCATGCAAAAGATTTGCAAGTAAGCGTTTCGAATTTCGTAATATAATACAAAATTATTAAATCGATCTTCGTACTTAACAACTCATAAACGTATAAACGCATAAACGCATAACTAGCCCAAGATGCAGAGTTAACATACTAAATTTAAACAGAGGGGCCGGGAAAGTGGACATCATACGAGTTCGATGGACGCCCGGATAAGCACCGCTGCAATCAGGTGCGATATTTTACTGTGTGCATAAGAATCCATACGATTGAAAGCGTATGTAAGTCAGCATGCAGCCTGCCGACAAAGTCCGGTGTTACACGCATGGTACACCGGGTGCAGCGGGAGTGCAGATTATTACGAAGATTCATGAGGTGATTGAGATGTGATGTCTTAGAAATGATTCCGTGCGCGTCTTTGTACTCTGGAAGAAGTTTCTCAGAATTTCCTGTCCCAAAGGCTTCATAGAGTACCACGCCATGCAAATCTTTAAGCCCCTACGGGCATAAAAAGGGTGTTTCGGTTTCTTACGTCCATCACTACGCCCTTTCAGCACGTCGAATAACTTTGCATGAAAAAATGCGTTTCACTAGGATATACATTCCAGAAACCTCAATAAATTACGTTTCGTGTGAACCAAAGCTTGAAAGCAAGATATTTGTAAGTTGTAACCCTATTACTTGCTAAAGTGGTCAACGTCGAGCGCCGTTCAAATGTCGGCTTTCTAACGCGGAGGATGAGTTTACGGGTCGTGATCTTAACACCCTTAATTAAGAATGTAGAAATATTTATTGTGCAGTCTGACAAATTATATGTCACACGAGAGCGTATAGAGTTCCTGAGTAGTCATTCTGTCATGAGATCAGAGAGCTCGGGGTACGCTGAAAGGATTACCGGCACAGTAGCACCTTCGGCCATTTTACTCCGGATCCCGGGTTTATCCCAGAATGCGCGATGGATGATGTGATCGGACGGATGGTTCTGTGAGAAGGAACGAAGTCTACGCCACGTCATCCGTGCAGCGCACCGACAGTCAACCATTGGTATCTGTCTGTAAAGGTTTGCAAAAATGGCAACACTATTTTTGTTTTTTCGTGCTACGTCTTGGGAATTTTTTTTTACTATTCAGACACCTTGTCTGAATCTTTTACCAGGTATTTTGTTTTTCTGTGGGTATAATATTTCCATTTTTTTCTTGTTGGGGTGTTTTACGTGTCACCTACATTGTGTATGCCCAGCGTTCTGAGAGGCGCGTATACGAGCTGCAAAGTCTGTACTAGGATGATGTCAGTGTAGTTTACAAGGGCAGCTGGCGTGTCCCAAGTCCCGTTGTGGCCGTAAACGGTGTTCAATCGACGTTCAGTCTTTGTTCACCAAATTTAAGTTTCTTTTTTAAGTTAATCAAACATGTGAACTTCGTTGACATGTTGATGTAACCAGTTTTGTTCACCGAATCAAAAACACAAACAAACTGGAACGACATATCGCTTGAGAACAGGGTCGTTTGGTCGCACCATAACAGAACGGGGTGGAAAATCATGATTAAAAGAAATAAAATTGTTCAGATATATTTGATTTAAATAAGATTTATTTTATTTAAGTCAAATTTATGGGATTTAAATAATTGTATTAAAGAAATAACGGTTTTCGTCAATTGATATCTCTTTAAACATGGCAGGTTTATTTTTCAATGTCTCAAATTACCGAAAAGAGTGTGAAAATAGAAAGTCACTCTAAATTTGGCTATGTCATAAAGTACAATTTAATTTCTAATGTTTTTTCTTTCATGTCACGTCACACGTTTTGTTATAATAGAAGCCGCTTAATTTGATTACCTAGTTAAACACTTTATTTGTTGTAATAAATCGACAAACCCAAACAAGAGCCACTTTATATTTTAAATGTATACAGACCGTGCAGAAGGACCTTCCGACCATTTACGCATATTCTCTCTTGAAAGCGACCTTTTCAGGCACACTGTGTCAATTTGCCTATTGCCTCTGCGGGCTGCTCCATGGAATATTTCTGTTTATTTTATTTATTTATTTAGTACATACTGCGGACCTCAAGGTCCAGGCAGGGAGGGCGGCAGAATAAATGACGCTACACAAACAATAATTGAAAATGAAAGAAAAGAAGAAATCAAGATATCAGCAGTCTCTAGGAAATAAATATATCAACTGTCTATACGCTGCACTTGGGCAATAGCGTTTTCTATTCGTTTTACAACCCCTACGGCGGTGGTGTGTGGTCTTATAAAAACGGCACGCTCGTGTAAGACAAAACAGATCTACGTGCCGATGAAAGATCAACCATTCTATCTGTGTCTGCCTCTGCCAGATTTTCGGTCTGCCTCTCTTTCTCTCTCTCTCTCTGTCGGCATGTGTGCGCGTCTGTGTGGGCAGAGACGCACACTTTTCTTGTTTCCCTTTCTCCCTTTCGCATTCTGTGTTCCTTTCGATAAGGCGCCCCGTGGCTGGTAAAGAAAGTAAAATGTAGACAGACCGTTTCACCGTTTCTTTCCAATCTTTAGCCTGATCTAAAACTTTCTTGTTTGATCAATTTTGTGTTTTACTACAACTTAAATGCACATGGAAATATGATAAACATACCGTATAGTCAATGCGGTAAATAAAAATATATGCTTAGGATTATTGTTGTGGGATAGGTTTAAGGTTTTATTGAAATCATCACTCAAAAACCAGTATGATTTAAATCAAGATTTAAATTATGACTTAAATTTTTTGTGATTTAAATATTGATTCAAATCATCTTGCTTTTAATTCTGCAGCCTGTAACAGGCAGAATATCCAAAGCAAACGTTTTCGGTGTCAATAAACGTAAAATCAGCTTTCTGAGCCACAAAGTTTAATTGAAACAGTTTCAAAATCATTTTTGCAGTTAGAAAAGATGAAAAGGAGACCCTTTCTTTCCCGATGATCGAAGGGGAATAAGCCAATTCCAGAAATTCTTCACTGCGTTCTCCCGAAGTTCCCTTTTTTTGTGCCATTCTCGTTCTTGTTCTCCTCAAAAGTCCGCACAGAAAGGGCTTTACCCTTCTCCCACGGCCGTTCGAAAAGATACAAAGATGGAAAAGTTCCATCTGCTCGAGAAGATATTTCATTTTGGCATCTAAGCAAATGTCAGTCTAAACCGAGTGGTTTGAGCGTCTGTACACAGACATATCTGCAGATTAAAGCGCGCAAGGTCGCAGCTTCGCACCTCGGAGCAATATTTCTTGTACGGCCAGAAGAAACTGCTCACATGTTGAGCAGCTGCCTCGTGGCGTCATATTGCCCAACGGAGGACTGAACGCAACGAGAAGCCGAGCATGAACATCCTTCTCTCCGAAGGTTTTAGTGTGTCTAGACAAGAGGCCGTGGCAATGACTGGCCGTTCGCGCTCCCTTGTGCTACCTGAACGTATTCTGCCTCCCCGGTACGCTTGGGCATTGTGGGCTGGTTTGTTTTGAAAGCGGCCGGAATGCGGCCCGCTCCGGGCGCCGGGTTAAAGCCGGCCAGGTCTGCCGCTGCCAAGGCAAACAGCGGCTCGAGGGCTATAAAGTTCCCTACGGGAGGGATTCCCGTAATCAAGTTGCTGGATGGAAGCGCCCGGTGAATTCCGCCCGAGTCTCAGCGCGTGCGTGTGTACCGACCGACATATCTGAGATTCTTCGCCTGTCAGTTTGCGTTTTCCTTTTCGCCGTCGGCCCCCTCCTCGAACCTGTCAGCCCTAGAACAAGTGGAGCTGCACGCGGCCCTCGAAGCTATCGGGCCCCGTGGTCGGTTCAGATAGCGCAGCGGGCCGTCCGGCAGTCCCGTGTTTGATTAATTGCCGAGGATGATGAAGCTGTTCCCCAAAATAAAGAGAAAAAACAAAACAAAAAAGCCGGGTCCGGAAGGTGGCCGCGCGCAACACGTGTGAAGTGCGAGGTCAGGCTCGGGCAGGCAGCCCTCCGGGAGGCGACGCTGCGTGCAGTCGCGCGGGGAGTGGCCGCGCAGAACGCGTCCACGTTCCCAGGTGCACGGTCGCTCGCCGCAGAGTCCTGCGGCCGTCACTGCCGGGTCGTCGTCGACGGGAAGGAACTCTCGACGCCGTGTCAGCCGAGATCATAGGCCGCTGCAGCCGCCGAACGGTGGTCGCGATGGACAGCGCCGCTTTTCGAAGATGGCTAATCGAGTAAAATTGGTTCTGTAGGCGGACGTAGCCTATATATTCAATGAACTGCGCGTAGCGGAGCAGGTTTCTCTGATGGCGTAAACAAAACTAAATAAGAACGAAGGAGAGAGAGGAAGATAGGGGGGTGGGGGGAGAGGTCAGGGCTCTTTGGGATGCAGTGGTCAGTGGTTTGCGTTCGAAATGCTTGAGCAAGATGAAAGACGATACGGAGGTGAGATCAAGGGGAGATCGCGCACTTTGTGCGAGCGGATGATTTAGTCTGGACAGGGCACTGCTCTGCGCGTTTTCCCACCTGACGCTGGGGAGCGGAGCGGCGGGCAGCGGTTGCATACCAGCAGTGCGAAGGCCCGCGCATCGCAATTAAAGCGGTTATTATGTCACGGCACAGCGCAACAGAGGCCGCCCTGATTAATGGCACCTGCTTAGTCACGATGAATCGAGGTGCTCGGTTTCGAGAAGAGGGTCCCTTCCCAAATGGAAATAAATGGACTAGAGCGGCCGGCGTACGGCGCGTGACGGGCTTGTCTACGCATGCGCCAGCAATCATGCGTGCGGACGTGAGTTCCTCGAAGAACCCACGCGGAATGCAGTGAACTTGAGACCGTGATTGACGTATTGGTGACGCTTTCCGATCGTTGCCCGACTCTCTTTTAGAGATGTATAGTTTGGCCGACAGGTGCTGCAGGTTTTAGGTATAGTAAGTCATGAATGAACGACTCCATTATACCTTGATCGCTCCATGCTTTGGTTAAATGGTGCCATCCATACATGCCTCATTATGAAGCTGTGAAAATACTTCTATTCATACAACTTACTGTTTTTTTTTTTAAATTTAAGCTGAGTGGACTGGTTTATCTGTATTGGACCAACCTTGTCGAGAAAGGGAAAGGGGGGCGAAGGGAGAGGGGTTTCTTTAATTTACAAATATATATAAATATGCATGTAATAGCTCAATTGCAGCGATTGACGAAACTGATATTAAAAAGTAGAACCGAACAGATTTTGCCAAAAACTTCTGAAGTGCCACGGTTGCAATACGTCAAAAATTCAATTTGATATTTTCGCAATTTCGACCATCGTTTTTGAACTGACTTCACTCAAACTCCGGATCTTTTAACGTCACAATCACGACAACCAACTTTTTTTCTTCTGCAAATAAGGAAATTATATTTAGCTTTTATTGCTATCGTTTTGTTTCATCTTCAAATTGTTGTAGAAATTTAATCATTAAAAGCTTTGACACGAAGCAACTATCCGTGCATAACTGTGATCTTAAACTATCTGATCATATCTTGTTTATATTGGTAAAATGTAGGAAATTTTTTTTTTTCGCTTCACATTTGTTCAAAACCAGAATTATTGTGATTTAAAAGATAAATTTGCTCAATAAACACCTTTCTTATTTCCTTATACTTCTGGTATTGGTTGGCCGCAAGGTTTGAAATCATAGACCATTAGTTTCGGTTGACTTTTTTTGTTGTATTCTCGAGAGAACCAGTAATATAAGCCGCTTTTTTGGTTCTGAACTGATTAAAAGCCTAAACTTTTGAAATATTTGAGGTCGATAAAAAATACGTTTTTATTTTGTTCCAACTTCTTGTATTGCTTTACCATAATGTTTAGAATCACATGATATTAATATTGGCTAACCTTTTTTCTTTGTTGTATTCACGGGACGACCAGTTAAATAATTCCCTTTTTGGCTTGACTCTCAGTTTTCTGCTCACGAATGCTGGCTGGCCGCAACGTCATTGGTAGGCTTAAAAATAGCAGATGTCGCAAGAAAGTACTCCAACGTGACGTCTTTCATGTTGCACGACAAACAAGTCTTCCAAAATGCATTTTTGGAGCATCAGAACGCAAGGAGGGGCACACCAATCAAAGGGCAGCATAGAGAACATGTGGGAAGAGTGCAATAATGAGACAGGCAAGCGCGCGGTGTTAATGGTTGATGGTGGCCGGGGTGTGTGTGTGTGTGGGGGGGGGGGGGGGGGGGGGGCATAGAAGCACGTGGGCGCTTTTGGGTGGTAAACAAAGGCACGAGGTGCGCTAGGAGCAGACAAACTGGCATGGCGTATATCGTCATCACAATTCCAGGAGTAGCCCCGGAACCTCACCCACAGCAGGACTAAGATGAAACCCTTCGGTTCCCTTAGGTCCTCTCTAAGTCCATGGCTTACAAACCGTGGCTCACCACGGTCTGTTATTTTATACTTCTAACTTGATACTTTTAATAGTGGCAGGAGAATATTTTATTTAGAATGATCGCTGAAGTTTCAAGTGACAATGAGGAAGCAATGAAATTTTGTAAACACGAATGAATCACCCATGAAGTAGGTTAGCACGTCTTTCGTCGTCTTGCGGAATTTCCGCACGTCGGATTGAGCATTCAGTGTGAACTTCCTTGAACAATTAAGCTCCATACTTATGGTAACGCAGTTTACCATATGTATGCATTTTAGAACCCGGTTGGTGAAATAAATGACATAATATTTACGTATTATAAGGTAAACCATTATAAACAATTAATTAAAAAACCTTCTCCTCAGCAGCATGGGTCGGATTAGCTTGCATCCCAGAGCACGTTTTTCTTAAATAGGGATGGTAAAAAAAAGCTACCGGCTAAGCCCTATGTCATAAAGCCCATAGCGATGCGTAGCTGTAAATAATATTGATGTGGTAGTACATTGTTCGCGTAAGTAAACAACTTAAACAATTATATAATGCTTCGAAGTTCTTACAAAGCCATTTAAATGTAAGATTTTTTAATTTTGTTTTCTTAAAAACGAAATCTTTGATTCTTTTCAAACTAAGTGGGCAATTAATTGAAGGGAAAAATTGAAAGGTGATAAATAATTGAATTTGTCAGAAATCCTGTTTTAAATACCTAACAATTTAAACATTTTGGGAAGAAGTAATAGAAATACATATTTTTATCTTTTTTTATGTTTTGATAACCTTAGACGGATGAAATACCGCCGAATAGGTTCCAGTTAGAGCTGCAATCACCGATATATGCTTCATGGCATGGGAGGTGGCAGTTAGCCGGTAGCTTATTTTCGGCAACCAAATTTTAAACATACTTTCTCTGGTATGCAAACAAGTTCGACGTATCTATTTAAGAAGAACGTTATTCGTACTCAATAGCGGCTTCCCCAATAATATTTTAATGTTATGGAATTTATATCGGCTACCGAATTATCATATGTGTACAGGATGTTGTTGACGGAAGTTTACACTCAATACTCCTTCCGACGGGGGGAAACTTTGGTTTTTCATTCCTGTTTACTACATTTTAGGCGTTTACTACATCTTAGACATGACACCTGGGCGATTTTTAGCAAAGAAATAGTCTTCCGCCAGAGCTAGAAGTGCGAAATCTGAATCGCCACGGTCTTTGATTAGGGCGACGAATACTGAGTGAGCCGAAGGGCCTCAATTGTCCCTGGATGACGTTTTGGGGTTGCTCCTCTAGAATTGCGAGAAAGCACGTAGCAGGCAATAAATACGTCAAGCTGAAGTACCTTTGTGTGCCATCTGCCATAATTTGGGCCCACCAATGACAGTGGGCTGAAGCTGCAGTGTTCCTGATCCGATGACTGAGAGTAAACCAAAATGGCGGCTCATTTAACTGGTGTCCCCAAAATACAACAAAAAAAGGTTAATACATTTTTATATCCAGGGAATCTCCATCGTATCAGAAATCAATACAAAAGAAGAAAAAAAAAGTAAATTAGATGGGTTTTTTTTAATTTAGGCTTTTTTTAAAGTTTGGAACAAACACTGACCTGGTTGTCTCGAGAGTAAAAAAAAAGAAAAATCAATAGTTATATTTCTTAATTACAGAACGTATTGGAAATCAATACAAAAGTTGTTAAAAATAATAATTTTTTTTTTTAATTTACATGAAATTCTTAACAATATTTTATATTTTACCAAGTTTGAAGCAGGATATTTTCTTTTTTCATAAAATTTACCACCACGCACAATGCATCATCGAATATCTTATGCACTGATATAGTTGTTTGACGCCAAAGTTTTTAGAGGTTCCCTTTCTACAACAATCTAAGATGAGACCAAATTGCTCTGGGTAGCAAGTGTGCGATTTTGTACAACAATAGCGAAAATTATTGCTTTTCCTTCTAAACATGGCCCGTAGTAGCTTATACTTGCCTGGGAGAAGAGCGTGTTGGTATAAGTCATGAATGAAGAAAGAATAAAACAATTAAAACAGGGACAACACAACCACATCTTTCATGAAAGATGTGGTTGTGTTGTCCCTGTTTTAATTGTTTTATTCTTTCTTCATCCATAGCTAATACTACGTCAAAATATTACGAGTGAGCGCAGTTCACAGTTTAAAAACGATGGTTTAAAAACACAACATAAAATCAAAGTACACTTGACACTTCAGGTTCTTTTTCTCCAAATTGTTAGGTTCTATTCTTTTTTTTTTATCGCAGCTTTGTTCATTGTTGGCATGAAGCTTTCACTTACATTTTCTTTTTGAAAATTGCTTTTGACCTAAATAAATGAGCATTGTTACTGTGTTCGCGAATCCGATCATTTAGGCAGCGCCCCGTCGATTGCGTTATCGGAGCACAGTAACAACGTGCAAAACCAAAACGGTGGCTATCTTGACTTCCATTGCAGGACTTGTGGTTTTACCCCACTGTTGGATGGATGCGTAAAATTGGAAAATGCAAGTCAACGTGAGCACGCGAAATCGTAAAAGCTGAAAACATTGATTATTTAGGAGTGACGTGTGCTGCTATATGTCGTCGAGTGCGTTATCGGAAAAGGAACTGGTTTTCCTGAGTACGACATGGTTCCCAATCATGCTCTGTGATGGTTGTTTGTTTGCTTTTGTCGTTTTGTTTCTTGTCATTGTGACGATGGTTCAGACTATAAATACCGGAACACGTATTCAATAAAGATCAATTGAGAGTTGCGCCTTGTTGTGTCCTGTTCTCTCTTTTGTCCTCGTCCTTGCTGCGCACAAGATTGCATAAGATGTCAAACCAACACGCCCAAACAACCACTTTTGTTTACTGAAGTGCTTACTACACACGCGAGAGCTTCTCCAATTTCGCTTCTCTCTTTTTAATTTGATGAGACATCCCTTTCAGTTTTATTTTGTCTGAATTAAAATAAAAAAAACACCCTATTCGCCGTGATAGATGTAGTGGTGGGGTGAAGCGCTGGATATTCTATTTCATCTTCCAGCTTTTTGGACTGGGGTAGAGAACAGCAAACCACCATCTGAGCGCTTCGAAGACCTCAGCGCCACAAGTGCTTGTTAGCACGAGTACGCGTGCCACGGTTTCGAGCTTTGGTAAAATGTCCTCCTACAAATATCACTTCACTAAATAAACACAACGCGTGAAACAGGCTTTGCCGCGCGTTACCCAAACAACACATGAAGCGAGCTGACGAGCCGAAAAACCCACGATCTGCGCGGTCTGTCCCAGTCTGTCCTACCCGTGACGTCCCAAATGATGATGATTATAGCTAGCGAAGCGCCCCCTGTAGCTCGCGCACGCCGCCAATAAGCATGTGGTCGAACTGGTCCAGCCATGGCATCGACCAGGACCCAGGCCGTCACGCCTCTTGTCGCTTTCCGCAGGCGCTCGCTGACGGCGAAGCGATGTTTCGAGGGGCAGTTCATCATCCGGTCGCCTGCTCGTGGGGTCACAGCGGTTGTCTCTCGCGCCAAGGCTGACAATAAATTACAAACGAGGTGCCACGGGAAACGGCAGCGGGTGTTCGGGGCCGCCCACACAGCGCGACACTCGAGGCATGATTTGTTTAACAGGCAAACTTAGCATCGAGTGGGACTGGGGAGATTAAGAACTGAGAGCAAATAAAGGGGCAGGTCGAAATAGGCCACCCGCGCGAGCCGGCTGGCTGGGCCACGACTCCCTGCTGCTGTGGACACAGCGTGGCAGGGGACAGAAAGAACGACGCTCCTCTGTGATCCGGTTCAGGGACTCGAGCGATCGCGTGGCTCTTGGGAGAGTTCGGGGGAGAGGGGGTCTCTGTAAAATATTCAGATGTCGCGAATATTCGCTAACCCACCTACAACTACAAGCCACCAAATATTCCAGAGCGAGCGTGTGCGTTCGTGCGATTGTCTGTCTGGGCGTGCTTCTGTCTCTCACGCGTGTGGGCATACTGGCGCGCGTCTCCGCTTGCGTCAAAAATGAGGGAGAATGAGTCGATCAACGCGACGTGTATGGAGCGCTGTCCTTCAATCTCGAGCACAACATCGCAATGACACCTCTTTTTCTTTTTTTTCTTAGTCGTGACCTTAAATGACCGAGATGTCGAAATCCGATCGATCGCATACCCACGGCGTTTTTGAACAAGGCGTTGTTTATAGCGGTGCCGAGTTCGGAACAAGAAGTATTGCTCCGCCTGTCTGCGCGACGTAAGGTTTGTGTGGCACAAAGTGGAACTGGGGGACCTTGCAAATGCAAATGTCGGCTGGGCGCGTTCTCCGCTTGGACACATGGAAGGCAAAGACCGCGCTATATGACAGCCTGTGGGCCGAAGTCGGGCAGCGTAGTTACGCAGTTTTCCCGCCTGCATGATTCTCGGTGGCGTTTGAAAGCGCAAACACTTCGTTAACTCCAAGTCGCGTTGTTTGATTGAAAAGGGTACACAGATCCATTGTCGGGTGGCCCTCATGGGGCTTAACAGGGTCGCCGGTCGCTTTCCTTCCGACGTGCAAAGTCGCTACTTCGAATGCCGCCACTGGGACAGCCGGTTCGGATGCCAACTCTGTCTGCGACAAATTCTTCTGTTTTGACATCGTTCGGCGCGATCTAAAATAGGAACCAAAATCAAGATGTCCCACACTTGTCAGTTTGGTATTTTATCGAGAGTTTGATTCCTCCTTCTAGATTCTAATAAAAACCGTCCTTTTGGGGGTTTTGACTCAGCTTAAAGGAGCTGTGCAAAAATTTTAGTGCTTTGCTTAAATGATTTGGGAATTGGTGTCTCGACCTTTCTGAAGTAAAGTACAAAAAACCGCTTTTGCCTGCATGTCCTAGTTTTTATTTTAAAAATGGACAAAAGCTGAGGTTTTCGGCACCTCTCAACTTCTCCACCATCTTCCGAGTCACATGCGCTGTGACGTCAATGGGGGTCGCACGGGGTTCCGGTGAAACTCTCTCTCTAGAGCCATCAGTATAAGCAGCGAAAACTCATCCGCTCGCGAGCACGTGACCACGTGCTGGCGCAGCGCGAACAATATGGTGAAAGGAGGAAAGTCTCATTTGGGTCCTGCGTCCCCCTCCGGTGTCTGGCGACTGTTCGCGGTAGCAGAGACAGCTGACGGTTTTGTTGACCTCGGATAGATGGCGCCACTAAAACTCCGTATAATAAAAGTTTTGTCGATGATACCAAGTTTTTACCCATTTATATTTATGTTGGAACGATAAGATATGTAGAAAAGTTACCTTTTATCGAGCAGGTATTCGCACAACTTGCAATCTTTCTACAAGACCCCCATTGACGTCATGCCGCGTGGTTCTTATGGCCGCCGCTCGCGGCTGCAGGTCGGGGAAGATTCTAATTTTTGTCTCGCCATTACGCGGCGGAATTGCAACATTGTGAAGGAAGGAGATGTTTTTTCCGTCCTTTGTTACAGGATGAACAATGCCAAAAGTAGAAGATGCGAATTCTTTCAATATTAAAATCGTTGTACAGCTCCTTTAAGGCGACGCATCATGGAAAGAGAAATCTTCAACCACCATGCGTCAAAGCCGCTATTCGCGACAGGTGTCATGTATGCCCACTTGAACCATGGACGATCCGAAAACAAGACAGCGATGGGGAGAATTGGCGTAAATACTAAAATAACATTTATTTCCTCCCGGAATGTCGTAGAGGGTCAGCGGGAAAAGATAAATGTATCGTCCTGTCTTCACGAATCCGCTGAGCGGCATCGACGGACGCGAAGTACTCGGAATTTTTAAGATACCAATTTTTAACAAACGACCCGTACATCATCCTCCTGACTAGCCTTTTGAATGAACATCTCTGTTACTCATGGGATGAATAATGAGCTCATTAGTAATTACATTTACGTGTATGTCATGCTGCAAAGATGCACTTTTGTGTCGTATGTTATGACCTGCCAAATTTATACCTCAATCACACAGGCAGAATTTGGCTATCTTTAACATAGCTTCCTTTGAAATTGGCGAATCAGCCCGCGTTCTTTGGTCGCGAACACATGTAAACGCGGGGCATAGTGAACTGATGCAGAACCCATGGGAAACCTGGGTCGAATCACCACCCCTGCCCGCTTCGATCTAAATGAGCATTGTACCGTCTTGCGGTCATGTATCACTACTGCGTGGCGCACCCCAGTCTAGCGGTTGTGCTGCACTTGCTAGCGGTTGTGCTGCACTGGATATTTCAGGAAAGGTTCATTCCTCACTCTGCGTAATGCGTAGCGCAGCTTTGTCTGCTTCTTGCACAGGGGTTACGATGATGTCAGAACGTCGAGCTTTTATCGGCTGATCAAAAAATAGTGGATAGACCCTAAGGCATTTAGCATTGAGGTCTACCCAATGTCCCTTTAATCGAAGCTTTCGAAATTAGAACTCGGCGTTGTTCTAGCGTCACCGCAACCCCTGGGCAAGAAGCAGACGACTTGCTCACCGCATTGAAGAAAATAGTGTGTTCGGTGCCGGGCACTGGGTGCCGGTGGGAGGCGTGCAGCGTGGCTGCACCGCAATATTCCTGTTTTTTGCTCGCGGAAATGGAAATCGATGATATACATAAGATGAGGAAGTTGATACTGAAGCGTCATACGATTCAGCGGCGTGAGTTTCACACGCTATTCGCCTAAGTTGTTAGCCTTCAAGACATGTAAAGGGAGCATCAAATGACTATACCGGGTAATAAAAACATTTATGGGAAATGGCTCGGCCAATTGTATTGCATGCGTGAAAGGTTCTAGTATCACCAAAAGTTTACCGATACTCTGAGTTTCTGGGCGCCAGACGCCTCCGTTCAGATAGTTTAACGCGTACCGTGTGTACACTTGATAGCCATTCCTAGAATGAAGCGATACTACCGCTAATTGGATTGATAAACCTGACGATCTTCCAGTGTCTTCCAAACTTTCGAGTTCCTCTCCCCCACTGCGTACCGGTGGTCAAGCTCCTCCTTGCTTACCACTCTGGTCACATGACCTCCCCCTAAAGCGCTGTTCACGCATATGCAACCGGGTATGACCGAGAGATACCAGACCGGTTTTTAAGCCTCTAGCGACGTCTTAGGACCGGATGCGCTGCAGCGGAGCTGGTCCTAAGAAGTCGCGAGAGGCTTAAAAACCGGTCTGGTCTTTCTCGGTCTAACTCGGTTGCATATGTGTGAACGAGCCTTTAAGCAATTAGTGTCGGGTACCTCACTCCTCCTCTCCGACCCGTCAACCAATCAGTGTCGAGCTTCGTGGCCACGCTTTTATCCAGGCTTCACGAAATGCCGAATACCTCCAAGGAATTAACATGTCACTTTAAAAACATATCTTTCGTGTATTGCCATTTCTCCTGTCGTTCTCGCTTCGTCAACACACTATACTATACGTATGTATGTACATTTTGTTCGTAGCGACCATATAAACTGCGTACATTGCATTAAATAGAAAATATACAGGATGTTTTTTTAAGCTTAACAGATTTGTTTAAAAAAAAAGCTGTGAATGCTACACCTATATGCGGTTTGTGCAGATGAGTTATACGGTCAGGGTGACAGAGTATAGGGGATAACTGTAATGATCAGTCGGCTAGTTAAGTAAGAATTGTTAGTTGATTTGTAATTATTGAAAATAGACATATAGTTCCAATTAGAAACTTGCTGAGCATCATCGACAACCACTAAATGAATAATTTCTAGAAATTTCTTGAGCGCATGGGTAGCGCAGTAGTGCGCTGAAGTTATCACTCGTGGAGTAAATACAAGCCAGGGAGTAGATAAGACATAAGAGACGAAAAAATCGCGCGGCCGTGTTATCGCACCGGTAACCTCGCTCCTGCTGCAGGAGTGATAACGTTAGCGCACTACTGCGCTTTCCACACGCTCAAGGTACATATTAAAAAAAAAAAGTATTGATTTAGTGGTTTTGGATGACGCTCAGCAAGTTTTTAATTGGAACTACAAGTCACTGAATGTTCCCAGAGTACCGAAACTCTCAAGCTTGGTTTCAGAACAAAGTCGCGGTGCAGCAGTCGCGCTTCAACCCATCGCCAATGTGGAACTGCACTGTCCGGCAAAGCGCGCAGTGCAGCGTTCGTTCGCGAGCGAGCTCTTCAATCCGCTTTGTTGGTTTGTGGCGACACTGGTTTGTTTTAGATTCTTAGGCGCCCTTTTCCGTGTTGAGCGGCGTCGGCGTAACCGCGCGTTGCATTATGGGACGTTTCCCATGATGACGTCACGTGTGACGTCACGCGGGTAAAATTTCCTGCTAAATTTGGCTGGAATATTTCCCTGCTGAATGGGAGCGGAGCAAAAGAGGAGGAAGGTAGGATACGGAGGGGGAGTGGGGGCATACCATCTCCTCTGTACTCCCCTCCTCCCCCTCAAGAGCTGCGCTCTAATTCGGCATTACAAAAAACTGAAAACTTTTTTCATTCTTTTTTTTTTTAATTAAAGTTTTCCTTCGCTTCGAGCTGTGCGCGACTTGTTCCTCACTGTCTCGTTTTTCTCTCTCTCGCCTCGAAACACATCGAAGTCGAATGTTAAGCTTAGCGTCTGAGGCATAGAGTTTTGAAACGTAGCAACAACGCAACCGGAGCGAGCAAACGAGCCGGCAATCTCCTTTGGCGAACCAAAATAATGGCTTACAGATAAAAAACAAAAAAACACTAGAACAAGTTAACGAACTTTTCGTTCGGTCCTAACTCGTCGATGCGCAGATCTCACAGCCGTGCGCACCCGCCGTACCTGTGGAAACGCAAAAACGTTTTGTATAGGTACACTGTTTGTGGTTTTGGGCCCACCTACAGAATGGTCGACTGATAACTTCCGCCACGGGCTAAACAAGCCAATCAGAATTGGATTCTGCGGGTACTGACTTCCGGTAAGCGGGCTGAATGGAATTCGGTACTCTGGGAACATTCAGTGACTTTAAGTTGAACCATATATCTATTTTCACTAATAAAAAAAGTCAGTTAACAGTTTTTACTTAATTAGCCGATTGATCCTTATGATTAGCCCCATATACTATGTCCCACTGGCCGTATAACTAGGGTTCCGCGTTTTCGGTTTCTATTTTTTCAAAATTCGGCGCACGTTTTTCGGTATTTATTTTAAAACTCAATTTTCAGCTTATTTCGGTGTATATTTATGCCCACAAAAGTTTATCGGCTTTTTTCGGTGAATATAAAATAAACACCAACGGACACCGGATCAGATGATCCTTGTATGTAGCTCTGATATTTGTGATCACTCAAAGAATAACGGCACAGATACATTGAAAAAGAAATAGACACTTGATTGCGCAAATGTGTGCAACTGTAAAAGAAACAAAAAAAAAACCCACAGAAGTACAAACAAGTCAGATATGAACCCTATGCCCAAAAAACATGGAATTTCACCTTCTGTACATCAGGAATACGTGTTCTCATTTACACACACATGTACTTTCCCAGGTTCTCCTCCTTGATCCGCACTTTTTCTTTCCTGTTAATATGACCCTGAGCTTCGAGAACGCCCTCTCAACGCTAACACTGGACACGCAGGCTGAGGAGATGAAGCGCTGCTTGAGCCAAAATCTGCCAATAAACCAATTGTGATCGCCGAAAGAGACACGGTGCGACGTTCTGGAGCACAACACAACATGCAGAGCCTGCACCAAGTCAGTCTCCCTTACAACGAGTTTGAAAACAGGCTCGTACATGGCAAAGTCAGGGGGCAATTCGGACTTCGAGTTCCGATCGAGGATGCGCACATTAAACCAAAACGTCGTGTTGCGTCCGTGTATCCCATATATTCGGACACGTTTCGATAGACACTGTCGTTCCACTTTTTCGCCACGGCTCTGCTGTACGACTGGAAGGTCAAAGTGACCTTTTCCGGTTAAAACTGAATTTTAGAAAATGAATACGACGAACTTTTATCGGTTTTTATCGCTTTGAATAGAAAATGCCGAACTTAAAAACTGACCTTTTTCGGTTAAAACCGAATTTCCGAAAATGAATTCGGCGTACTTTCATCGGTTTTTACGGTTTAAACTGAAAACTCCGAACCCTACGTATAACTAACCTGCACAAACCGCACAAGTTTAGCTTTCACGACTTGTTTTAAACAAACATGTTAAGCTTAAAAAAAAAAAAAAAAAAACTGTATTTTTGTGAACAGAGTTTACATTGAAATCCGCTTCCATTCTAACCTCGTGCGAATTGTGCTCAATAGTTCGCGTGCTGTGTTCAGTGCACAGCAGGCGCACTGTCGCTCACCAGCTCCCGGGTATGTGAACCTTCCAAGGACGTCGAAAGAGTCGTATGCCCGATAACTGCGGGAGGCCCGGTGAATGCGAGCACCGTAAGCCCCACCGGCCGGCTCACGCCATCCATCATTCACTAGGGGCCTTGAAAACGGACCGCATCCGCTGAGCAGTGATACATTGCTCAGCCGATTGATCGCTGTTACCTTTTGGAGGATATACACGTGCCAGTCCCGTGGAATTCCTGGCGCAGTACTCTGTGGCAGTAGAAGGTCGTCCTGCTAGAACTCGAAAAGTAGTCCAGTATAGAGGAAATTGTGCACGATAGAAGAAGCTGGACCGAAATTGCAGGTTTGTTGTTTTAATCCTGTCCGAACGAGGCAAATAATTATAATACTGTTACCCCTATTACAGCACGCACTAACTGCCGCGTTCTGCACCTGTTGTAGGTTTGTGAAGGTGCGCGAATCTGATGATACTATTTCGCGTGTTTCATGCTGTGTTGGAACTAACGCGTTACTAGTAACGACGTTACTGGTAACGCGTTAGTTTTTTTTAACTAAAATACCCGTTAGAATTCCAAATGACTAACGAGTAAAGTAATGTCGTTATCATTTTACGGCGTCTCCTATCAAATTACGTTACCCGTTACTCGTTGCTTTTGATTAAAAATGGCCGCATGATTGTTCGCAAAATCAAAATAATTTTTATTCTGTACACGACGTAAAAGTGACAAATAAACCCCGACAAAGCTATGTACAAGCGGCGTCATTTCAAACACTTTCGGAAGACACTTTTAACGTCCACACGACCGGGCCCGAAAGACGCGAGATTATCGCTGCGCGGAACCCAGTTTTTGTGTATAACTTTTCCACAAAGGCGCGGCCATCTTGAATGCCGTCACTCCTGGTATGCGGTAAAACATCGTTTTGATCTCTTCACGCCGCTGGAGGGTGTTTACGATAAATTCGTGATTGTTACAAATACTTGTTTTGCCTCACCAATATTGTCTCGCATATTTCAGGTAGAAATGTTTTATTATTTTTTCGTCCCGCATACCAGATACGGAACTCACGTGACTAAGAGCGGCAGGAAACAGAAAACGTCTATAGAAGCTGGTAAGTTCGCCGTCGCTGTACCCTGAAGGAGCAGCCATCTAGCTGGAAAGAGACATCCGTTCAGAAAGCAAAGTCTGCCGCCGCTCGAAGGATTTTGCCACGGCGTCTCAAGCTACTCTAGCTGGTAACGTCCTTCTCTTCAAAACAAATAAACTCTGGTTCTGTCAAAAACAGAAAGGATAAACTCTAAGTCTGAAAGCGTTGACGTTCCCACGCTTTGAACCAAAAACGTGGCACGGTTATCGCAGCATTGAACGGCGACCGTCATCATTTGCTAAGGCGAGGCTTTGCTAAAAAGATTGACAAATAAAAATTCCTCAATCGGTACCGCCTCGAGGGCACACCCGATTTAAAGCCAATTCAAATAAAAATGAATTGGATCGTATGATCAAGTGGGAATTTTCAGGAAAAGCCAATTGGAGTTAAGTGGGGATAAATGAAGCCAACTATTGTAACAGCCAGTGGAACGGCCCGGGAAAACCAACCGGTACTAAAAATACCCACGTGCTCGACTCACTGTCCGGCTCCGCTACTAAGACGCGAGTGCGTCTCACAGCGGGTCCGACTGTCACTGAATGGCAACCATGAACCACGCAGCCCCGTCGCCGTGAACACTTTTATATCCCTCGGCTCCCCTGGAGACCACCCCCGCATTCCTGCGGGGTGACCAAGCCCGCCATCCTGCGGGGGCGCCTCCCTACCTGGGAAGATACGCGAGGCACCACCTTTATGATAGTCTTCCCCTTGTATGGATGCCTCGTCTCGGATCACCACGCAGCGTCTCACGTAATGCGTCACACGTCCCGACTCACGTCACCCACTCCACGTCCTACTCCCCAGATGTCAACACGCTTCACGTCACACCTCCATCCCTTTTTAGTTCCGGTCGTCACACGTCATGCGTCCACACATCTGGGTCGTTCCACGTCGTGCGCGCTCACGTCGTCCCCACGTCACACGTCTCACGTCACACGCTGCGCTCCCCGCCTCAGGGGCTCCGTCCTCCATTGGGGTAAGCTAGGGTTTCCAGGCCCTTTTTGTCCCCCCCGTCCACATAAGGAACCCCAATGCTAGGGTTCCCCATCCCAGGTGGAGGGGTTTTCGTTAGAGCCTCCGTTGCAGCAATGAAGCTGGCAGGGCGCATCACGAGTAGGTGGAGGTTGACTTCTCACGCGGCAACAACCGCGGGGGCTTGCGCCCCAGCGACCCTCATCAGAAAGACGTCACCACCTTTTAGAATCTTTGCCGCCGTACAAAGATGCGGTCTCTCGCTGGAGAACGACTCCAGCTCAGAAGGTCGCCTCCCACTAAATCCTCTAGGCATTCTTTCATTCATAGCGCCTCAAAGATTAGACGAAAGACTGCGTCACCACCACGGACAGCACCTTCTTTGTATCGCAGTTTGTCAGAAATAAACACCCTAGTTTTCCACAAAAAAGCATGCTCCCAACTCCCTGGAATTCAAGGACCGAATTATCTATTGCTGGACGCTGCGCCCGCCTTTTCCTTCTCGCAGTTCCTGGTTGTGTGTGAAGGCTACAGTACCATTCCTCTGGAGAGACATATTCGTATCGGTGATAGTGATGGTTTTCGTCTGCTTAGCCCTTACTTTGCTGCTGCCGGCGTAAAAAAAAGAAAACGGTTTTTTAGCCATGAAAGAGAAACTTAAGGTAATGAGCTTATAAACGCTCGCCACCTTTTCTAGTCATATATAGACGTAAAGGTACTACGAGTATACATGTGATTATACCCGAAGTATGGCCGGCGCTATACTTCGTCTATAATCGCCTATAATCATCTTTGGCTATAAATATTGGTTATAAAAAGCGATCGGTGTCCTCTTTTCGTTGCTTGTGCAGCCGAAACCAGACCGTGACTAAAACCGGCGCGGCTAGGTTTGTGAGCAGTCCGCGTACTGAACAGTTATCGCTGTCATGCAACGTCTGCTTCTAACCAACAAGGCCGTTTTCGTACGCTTGTTACAAAAGCCCCTTTTACTGCCATCTCCTACTCACTTTTCGTGCAAGATGGCAACTGGCACTGAAACTGCGTTACCATGGCCCGGGCTATATGCTGTTTGAACTGAGGGAAACGAAGTCAGACAATTTGCTGTTTAAGTGTCTACCCTGAATGCCGAAACTCAAGCTGCTGAGCACATTCAGGACGTCGAACTCTAATTTGAAAAATCACATTGAGTTAGGTTATTTTTCAATCTCACTTACTTGTTTTCCGCTAATGTCGTGGTTAAGTTTTGTTAGCCAAAGCGATGCACATTTCTTTCGAAATCGTTTTTTTTAAGTTCGCATAGTTTTTCGGCTAAATTTCACAATGCTTAATAATGTAAGCTAGCGAAAATTCTTCGAAAATGGCTTAAAGGGCCCATGAAACGATTTTTGGGTTGGGATAAATCATTTTAGATTGGGATTTTACTAATAGCACATCGTTCAGTGGACCAAAAGAAAAAAGGTAGAAAGTCAAAAGCCTGACTTTCAGTGCGAAAATCTGAAAACAGAGCGGACTATTTCGTACCTCCTCCCCTTCGCAACCTCTCTGCCTTTTCACTGTGATACATCCGCGGTCCCAAAAGCGCGTTATCGGGTCCAAACTGACGTCACACGCAACCGGACCTCACTTATTCCCTTCACCCCTAAGCTGACATTGTGGTGGAAGCTACGCGCTTGCCGGACCAATCAGCCGCCTCCCTTTCATCACCTGACTTCATTCTCTGCAGCCACATTTGCCACGCTCACGTGGCAAGTGTGGCTGGCCCAACGAGCACGTAGCTTCAACAGCACTGTCAGCTTCGGAATGAACGGGGTGGGGAAAGCAACTTTTGTCTGAATTTTGAGCGACGGGCTAATCTTCTAGGGGGAGAATGGATGTGTCCGGGATTACACAAACAGGAGTGCGAGCAAGAGGGGACTCCCCCTTTTCGTCTTCTTTAGCTGTTTGGTGGATTGCGCGATTTATGAGTTGAGGAGGAAAGCAAAACAGGAAAAAGTTGGAAAAGCGTTTCATGACCCCTTTAATTTTTACTTGTATATTTCAGAAGGAGCGTAAACCAATCATGGCGGCTGCATATAAACACACCTATTTGATATTTTGTTTTTAAATTTGCGATTTATTTAGACAGTTTTTTTCTATACAAATTCGTGTTTCAGTTTATTTAGTAAATATTTCATTGTACCACACCATTGATGATTAGCAATTAACGGCGGTGCTTCGCATCATCAGTCCTATCTTTTTTTCTTTTCCGCCAGTCTCTCCATTCGCAGAAGCTATTAGAATTCGAGGTGCTTTCAAAGTAACGAAAAACCGAGACTACGCCACCCTGTCCCGACGCGCACTTGCCGAAGCAGGTGAGGATCGACCGTATGTATCAAGCTCCCGTTTCTCAAGTACGGTTTCAAAAGCTTGTGGAGACGTTTGTGGCTTAGACGCTACAGTCGTATACTAACAGTCATATACTAACAGGTGTCATATACTAACAGTGAAACACAAAGTAATGACAAACTTACGTAAAAGTAACGTCCGTTAGTCATGGGAATCAACGACACCGGTATTTCGTTACATTTGCAAAATGGTAACGGAGCTCTGTAACGCGTTAGCTTTTATCCAAGCTAACGAGTAACGCAATTTCGCTACTTATTTTTGGTAACAGGCACAACACGGGTTTCTTGTATCCGTGAATAATTAATCTCTGCTCTGAAACTCATGTGCAAAAATTCACAGCCCTTTCTCGAGCACCGAATTAAGATATACGCACGCCAATCCTTAAGATGTTTTTTTTTCTTTTTTTTTTAATTAAGGGTGTTACAGCCATGCTGAGGTAATTATGGCGAAAGTGTTCTCGGCGCTGCGGGCGACGCAGCTTGAGCGCGAGGTGTGTTGACAAGCGGCATGGGGAAGCCTGGCCTCGTCACCCCCTCCCACGCCCCTCTCCTTTCGTTTATGTTAGTTTTTATTTATTTATTTTCGAAGGACGTTGTGTTAAGATGGCATTACGCAGCTGAACCAAAAGGTGAAATGAACTTGGCAGCTGACCAGCTCTGCGGTCATGTTCGACAAGCTTTTTTGACGCCAAATGTTTAATAAAAAATTAATAAAAAACAGTAAAAACGCCATTCATAATTTAAAAAGAAACAAGAAGAACAACAACAACACGTCTATTGCACAAAATTTGGAACGTGGGAAAATTCTTCATGCATGCCAATAACGAGGGTATTAATGCACGAAAAGCAGATATTTCATTAAAAGTATACTTACTATTTCTTTGCCATAGATGCTCACGCATGCTTCGTTTTTCAAGATATGGTGTGGAACTGTTTTTTTATGTTCTGAACTTGAACCGATTTTCGGTTGGTACAGGCGTTGCGGCCCTTACCCTTCAGCACAAATGCGTCGCAGCGGAGTCTTTTTTTTTTTGCCATGCTAGGGACGTTTTTCGTAGGACGGTACTGATGACTGACTCCAAAATGATCAGGAGATCGGTATAGAGAAAGTAACCTCGACATCACAGATAATTTAGAATCGACAGGGGATGCCTCTGCAGCTGTACAAGTGGAGAACTCTCACACAAAAAAAAAAAAGAGAAGAAAAAAAACAAACGAACAGAAAAAAAACAGTGCTTGAACTTTATTTTTGTTTAGCAAAAAAATAAACTATGCACCACCAAACGCTCATTTTCCACCCAAATGTGGCAGTAGTGGTCCCAAACAGATGCCAAGGTTTCAGAACTAACCGTTATCTTATCCAAAAGTTATAGCCGATTTTCTGAAAATTTAATGGCTAAATGGGGCTCGCTTTTGGTATATTGGCGCTATTCAACTGCATATATTCGAGAGCTCCGTTGGCCGCCATTTTCCCATAAAAGTTTTCAGAAAATCACTTGAACCTTTGAATAAGATAACGCTTAGCTTGGACATTTGTCATCTGGTTCGACTCCGGTAGCACGCACTATACATTTGGGCGGAGAACGAGTGTTCGGCGATGCTTTGTTTCTTTTTTTGAGGTGAATAAATCCTCCTAAATCTTTTTTTTGGGGGACACCCTGTACTTTCTTTGAGAATATGTAGGCATAGTTAAAAAAAACTCACGGGCTGGAAGATGTAGCTCGGAAAGTTTTTCGGTCGCAACAGTATGCCCATCGCAACAGCACTTCTCAAAACACGAACTCGCTCCAGCGCTTTACCCGACGGGAAACATAACTTGTGGAAACAAGTATAGAACTCTCGAACTTAAGTCAAGAAGTGAGAGTAAAACCGTCCGAAAGGCGAGTGTCCTAAAACAGGGTGTGTCTGTCAAACGGAACACTAAGGGTCGTGTTCTGTGTGACAGACAGCACACAATTTTCGCATTTTTAACGCAGAATGTATTTATGCATGGGCTGGATGTCATGCGAAAAGCGTTACACTCAATTGTGACAAAAAAAAAAAAAAAAAACATACACAGCCGATAGCAGGCATATAGAAAACACCGTTCGTCATACTTAATCATACGCAATTATAGCAAATTAATATTTATTCGTAGCAAGAAAGATTTACCAAACGACTCATTAGGAATCAAGCTCTGAAGCGTGCGATTGCAGCCCGACACCTTTGCTCGGCGCCACGAGGTGTTGGTGACAGTAAACGCTGGCTAGAGTGCCTCAATGTTGCTTGGGTGAGTTGGGTGGCGGCCCTCCCAGAATGAGGACAGCTTTGTCGTCTGTCAGCCAAACCGCCATCTTTCTTCCCACTGATATGTAGCCGTTAATGAGCTGTTTGCGCACTTATCGAGCATGACCACTCGTGAAATGACGAGGGATAAGTTTGGGAACATGTAAATCTTGTCTTCCGTCAGTTTTCGGCGATGCATCTAATGATAATTTGAGGACATTGCAAAGATAACCGCATTTGCGATGTTCGTTGTATTACTAAGTCGAGGAAGCCTTTACTTTGAATAATTTATCCTGACCTCCACGAGGACTTCCTAACCCGGCATTTTGTTTAGACCCGGCACATATGTTTAGACCAAAAAACGCAGTCTGAGTTATAACATTAAGCAATGCAAGCGTGACGTTTTGCATTGCTTAATGTTTTTTTGGTCAAAACATATGTTTCGGCACCGTCATTCGCTGAGCTGTTTCCGTAAGAAGCGGAGATTGGCTCTTTGAGTGTTGTGCGGGAAAGTATACGCACGGGCTTTTTTTAGAGTGCATATCGAGGTAGCAAAGTGGTGGCCGCGCGGCCGAAAAGGCGGCACTGGCCCTTCCAAAAGATGTCGCCACTTAACTGGCTGGCTGCGCCAATTAACTGGCTGGCTGCGCCAATTGGCGCAGCCAGGAAGCAACATTGAGGCACTCTTAAAGCGCCGTTCACACATATGCAACTGTGTAAGACCGAGAGCGACCAGACCGGTTTTTAAGCCTCTTGCGACGTCTTAGGACCTACCCCGCAGCAGCGCATCCGGTCCTAAGACGTCGCAAGAGGCTTAAAAACCGGTCTTGTCTCTCTTGGTCGTACTCGGTTACAAGTTAGTGAACGAGCCTTTATGCTCCGTTCACCCAGCAACTGACAGTCCAGCGGGACCCACGCGCTAGCAGGACCAATAACTGCCTTCCTTTCGTCACTTGACCCCGCTCCTTGCGCGTGAGTAGGGAGGGGAGTATGTTCACGTGGCGAAAGGCCTAGGTATGATTGGTTTAACGAGCAAGCAGTTTCCGCCGCACTAGCAACTTAGGCCTGCACAACTGGACTGACGCCGCATTCACGCTGAAAGGGCGATTCACACACTTGCGTTGAGTCCGACCGAGTGCTTAGGGTTCCTCTAACAATATCTGCGTCGAGTCCCCCCAAAAAACACACACCAAAACAATGTTTTTACTCTGTTTTGTTGAAGTCGACGCAGCGGTTGCCATAGCAACCCTCGCACTCAGTCGGACTCAACGCAAGTGTGGGAATCGCGCTTAACCGTTCAACCGCATCCGCAAAGCGGTTGCGAACGCTGTTACTTCAAGATATACAGTATAAATTCACGTGCATTTAACGATGAAACCGAGGGGAACTGCTTCGCGGTTGCGATTCAAACACCAGTGTGAATGGTGCCTGCCTAAGTACAACTCACTGGAACCTGAAATATCTGTGGGCGACTGTCGGAGCGCGCAGCTGTCTGAGTTGACTCTCGAATGACGAAGAGTAAGTTATGATCGCTCCTCTTCGTTCGACAGTTCAGTGAAAGTTGCATAATGGCTGGGCCTGATTCGTTTTTGACTTTGGCGCCTTTGGATTGCACTTCAGCACAGCATGTAAGCGGAAAGTCGGATCACACAAAGTATTAACCGCGGTGTAGATAAATCAAAAATGCAGGCAATGGGGAACACCTATAAAAGCAGGGGCTTCGAGGAGCAGTAAATAGACAGGAGTGCCAAAGGGTTCTGGGGGCTGCATAAATTTCATATAGCCAACACGAACAGTAAACGCTAAATAAACAAAATTTCTGACTACGCCACTGCTTCAGGTGTCTCGACAGGTCCGGAGGGATCCTGCAGTACCCTCCGGGCGTGTGCTGCCGTATTATCGCTGCCGTATTATCGTGTACGGTTCTCCTCAACTACTGTATCCGGCACCATGCCTCCCTCACAGATGCACCAGGTAAGAAAGACATGTTCCCTGAAGGGTTTATGAATTAATGACCTGGCCATATCAAATAAATGAGGCTGGTGACGGCATTGCACTCTAAAAAAAGCCCGTGCGTCTCTTTTTCCCGCACAACGCTCGGAGAGCAAATCACCGCAACTTACGGAGGTAGCTCATCGAATGACGATGCCGAAAGATATGTTTAGACCAAAAAACGCAGTCTGAGTTGTGACATTAACCAATGAAAAACGTCACGCTTGCATTGCTTAATGTTACAACTCAGACCGCGTTCTTTTTGGTCTAAACATATGTTTCGGCATCGTCATTTGATGAGCTGCCTCCGTAAGTTGCGGTGATTGGCTCTCCGAGTGATATGCGGGAAAGTAGACGCACGGGATTTTTTAGAGTGTGTTTGCTGTAACACTGGACTTGCGTTACAATTGGGTTCTCCAGAAAGTTCACCCACTTTTCTTGTCACAGAATTGCGGAGGGGCAGCTAAGCCGAGCTGACTACAGCTTTGCCTACCATCTCTTTTAAAAACTATCCATTCGTTCATTCCTTCTTTTTTTTTTTTTTTTTTTTGCGGGGGGGGGGGGGGGGGGGTTAGATAACCTATTAAGTGCCACGTTAGAAGATTTGTCACGTGACGCTTAACAGGTTACCAAAGAAACTGCCGTAGCCGCAGAGTAAAATGCACACGCTGTGCTTTTTCGCAATGTGGCACTGCTCTATATGAAATGGATATGGCTCATTTAACCAATATGAATGATGTTTTCCGGGACAGAATCGTCAGTCATCTATAGACTCGCCGAACTCGGATAGCAATGTATTTTCTAGACTTTGGGGGCAGTTCCAATGGGATGAAAATGATTCTCAATGCTTCTGCAGACGATGTCCGTGAATTACAATGGTGGAACAATACCATTTCTCGTCACTAGCTGCCAGAGCGCACAGGCGGAGGACAGCAAGATACCTTGAAGGGGACGTTTCAGCTGTTACGGGGCCACACTTCTCAAACATACAGTGTACAGACGACTAAATAAGCACGGCTTTTACACTCATAGGCCTGCGAGATACGTCCGTTAGCTGGAACTCGTCGAATAGTCTGTGCAGGCGGATGAAACAGTCATTATTCTTAAATTTTGAGCCTGAGTATATATGAAACGGGACTATGAGGTAAAGCTGCCCTTTCTGTTGGTGGATACCTTGTTGTGGTTGAGCCATTGAAGCTAGCAAGTGGAAGCAGCAGTTTTAGTGGCCTGCCTTCTGAAATTGAAGCATCTATATAACAGATTGTGAGTTCCTGTGCATAAGGGGATCGGGTGAAGCACTGTCGCAGCGTTCGGTTACGTCAGCCGAGCGCTGCGTCGAAATTACAACAAATACTTAAATGTGATTTTTCTATGGGTTTAGTTGTCAACTCAGCCGCTAGGGGCGCGGCGATTGGATCTCCTCCAGTCGCTGCGCTAGCGCGCTGAGCGAAATATCCGGATATATAGATATATACAATGTGTAGAGTATGTGGGGAGGAAGAGCAGACGACTGAACACTCAATGCTTTACTGTAAAGTGTTTCACCTGCAGTTCCTCGAGGTGATACTGATATAGTATTGGGCGTTGGGCTTTAAAGATTGGGATGGAAAAAATAGACGTTGTGAAAGCGGAGATCACGAAACACAGGTTGGGAATTAGTTAACTGTTGAAATTCAAAGCTTTGACTAGTGGCAGAAGTCACCGCTCGATCAAAAGGGTTCCGCCGTAGACACCCATCCTTCCGTCCTTCCGCGTAAGATTGCGTAACGCCGAACACCGAGTCACCAAGCAACAGGCGTGATCAGAATCGGACCATGCCCAGTCTTTCTCAAGCTGGTATTTTAGGTCATTACATTGCTAATTATTTATTTTCATTCGTAGACTGACGTCCGCCGCAATCAAAAACGTTGTCCCGAAAAATATTGTTCTTTCAATTTTTTGTTTTTTCCTCGATCATTTTCTGTTGTTTGATAAAAACCCTGCTTATATCGAAACGAGTCCTATGCCGTTTCGTTGAGCATAATTTGTGTCCTTGTGAGCATCCCGTGCCGGGGACACCGCAGCAGGAACATCTTGGACGGCGGGGGGAGTCTGTAGGGGGCGATGCACGGGTCTTCCCTGAACTCCCGGCACAGAAGGCCCGCTTCGGGACCTGTTTGGGCGTCCTTGCGTACGTCCTTGGGCTCCGAGATGGCGTCCGGGCGAGCCTCCATTGGCGCGGTCCGAGGCGCGCCTCAGCTGCCCGCGCTCCACAGATGCGTCTCACGGGCGGCAGGCTGAGCCAATCCGCTGAAAAAGGCACGGGACCGCGTTCCACGCGCCTTGTAAATCAGAGCCGCACAACCCTTCCCGTCCGAAGAAGCAGCAGCCGCGAGCGGCTCAACAAGAAAATAGGCGGCAATGTGAAAGGCGAACGTTGTAAATCGCTGTCTTACGGCGCCTTTTCTCGCGCCGTGTCTGGCCGCTGGGTCGCGGCGCAGGTGCTTCAACGGGAACAGCGTCGGAATGCCCGGCGGCCGCCTTTGAAGTGGCCCGCCAACAAGCGGCCCGCTTATTGCCCTAATCCATATATCACGCCAAAGGGACAATCTGGGGCTCCCGCACAGCGAGCCGCGACGGCCTGACCCTGGCGCTGCCGGCTGTAACAGGAGGACGGGCGCGAATGGCGATGAGCAGGCGCCACCGGGAGAGACCCCCGATTCCCTCCGAGGTCTGAGCACTGCCCGACACCCCGCGCAGGAAGCTCTGGGCGTCAGCTACCGAGGAAGTGCCCGCGCCTCCTTGGCGGATCATACGGCCAGCTCTGTCCCTGGACGCCCAACGGAACCTTCCAGACAAGGCCGTAACCGCGCAATACGAGCCAAACATCGTCGCAAGTCTAAGCTCGCTGTGTGGCACATTAATTGGACACCGAGGAAGTAATACATCTTTTATTCTTTTCTCTCATTGCGGTAAGCGCCTTGCCAATTGTCGGGGACATCAGTCAGGAGGCCGTATGAGTTGGATGAACCTTGGAAACTTCCTTCCGGAGGCTTACGACCCCGCAAGGGCACCAAGCGCAAACCGGAGAGTTCTTATATCTGCCGGCGGTCTCGTACCTGCAGGTAAAGGGTGTCGACTCTGCTTCCGGACGAACTCCGTCGGATGGCAATTTTTCCAGCCGCACCAGTCACCCCAGAACAGCCACATGGTGCGACTATTTCATAGATGGTCGACAGCATCAGAGCGTACCAATAGATACTGGAAAGTACGAATATATGGACGACACGGCAATCTTGGGCAGTAACGAGTTATTTGTGACTCTTTAGCGATAGCTAGTTATCTTTTCAGTAACGTGTAACTGTAGCGGGTTGCGCTACTGGCTGCTTGCAATTTCTACTATATTACGTTTTGTTCAGGAAGCAACTGTAGAAAGTAACCTCGCTAGCGTTACAACTGCGTTTCAGATTTTTTTTTCCCAGAAAATATTGCAAGCGTGACAACACGTATTGCCACTGGCGGAACATTCGAACGTCGTGATAGAAGGCGCCGAAATAGAAAACTGCAAGAAGCCGCTGGCTAAGAGAGAAACAGGAGGACAGCGGACGATTTTTAGAAAGCAATGAAGCTGAGTTCCCTGTGACGACGCTGCCCGTCGCACCTTGACCATGCTGGTCAACCAAACCGATGGTCTAGGATCTAGGACCGATGGCCTATGAGTGTATATTTCGCTTACTATATTTGCGCAGATGGAACAGGGTGCGAGTATTTATAAAGCGTCTCTTCTCATTGTCTCCGCAGAGAAGAGGGTGGAGTTTTGCCGGTGATGACGGCGGAGATTGTCGCCTCAAAGCTCCCTGCAGCACCATCTCAGCTTCCACAGCTTTTCTTCCTTTCCCCTAAACTCCCCCCCCCCCCCCCCCCCCCTGATTACCCTCCCATACTTTTAATTTGTATCGTCGTTCCTAGGTGATTCCTCAAGACTAGGGATGGGCGATTAATCGATTAACCTTCAAGTGATCGATTAATGCTTTAATCGCAATCAATTTGTTTAATAAATTAATCGGTTGAATTGTGACGAACTAAAATAAAACAAAAAAAAATCTTTATAGGGTCATTCCATGTCAAACGTCCCAGACGTTGCGCTCGACCACCTCCAATTTCTAAAAAAAAAAAAAAAAAATTAATGGCCTTTTGCCGCAATGTTTGTAGCCATGCCCTAAAAGATTTTTGACGAAAAAAAATTTATGACGTGCGCGCGGTTGCAACTTTTAAAAACAGCGTGAAGCTAGGCATAACTCAATAATTGAGGAAAAAGCTGTCTTTTTTTTACGAAACACCCAACAATATTTTTTTCTTAAATTTGCACGACTTTCGACTTACAATGTGGTTGGGTTTGTGCAGTTTTGTTTAATTTAAAAATAAAAAAAATTCTCAATTTTAACATTTTCGTAATTTTCTTAAAAATATGTAATTGCTCTCGGGACCTAATAGAACATTTTACCGGCTGCCCTGCAGGTGTATAATCTATAAAACATATTTAAAACTGTCCAGTTATATATCTAGCAATAAAAGAAATCCTGAAGTTGCCAAAATACGGTCATATCCAAAATATCAAGTCAAACCGATGCCGCATTCCCGATTAAAACTAATATTAAAAATGTTCTACCGGCCCGACAGCGGATGAGCAACGCTGGCACCGGGTGAGCTAGTGAAGCAACACTGGGCAATAACGTAGGTTTCGTCTTATGCTCCCGTACGGACGCCGCGGAAGCTT
Source organism: Ixodes scapularis (assembly GCF_016920785.2). Taxonomy (NCBI): domain Eukaryota; kingdom Metazoa; phylum Arthropoda; class Arachnida; order Ixodida; family Ixodidae; genus Ixodes; species Ixodes scapularis. The sequence continues at coordinate 54,555,282 of NW_024609884.1, forward strand.
CGTTTCCCGTGGCATTCTGCGATTCTGCTGATGGCAAGAGGTGCTAACCGCGTTATCCTGTGCACTCCTATCGTTATTTGTGTTCTGGCAGTCCATTTAACGCCAGCATCGCTTCCGCGACCGCGCGGAAGAGAGCGAAGCTGTGCTGCTCGCTCACGCGTGCGTGTCGTGGAGCCGGAGATCGCCGGACTCACGTTGGGCAATGTCGATCACGACTTGTAGTGCTGTGGGTTGCACCAACAATCCGGTGCGCAACCCGCAGCTGCAGTTCCACCAGTTCCCAAGAGACTAGGGCTGGGCGTCGATTAAAAATTTTAACCCGATTAATCGCCACCCTTTAATCGATTAATTAATCGATTAGTCGGTTGCGTTTATTTTTATAAATAATATATTAAAAATGATGCAACAACTCGTCTTGCCTTTGAAGACCTATGTTACACGGCGCAACGGACATTTACAATTGAGGATACGTGTAGTTCAACGATTCAAAAACACATATTTTTTCTCCACCTCCAAAGAAAAATAGGTTTTTCCACATTCTCCGACAGGAATACAAGAAGTCAGGACTTGGGCGATGCTTTCTTCTTTTTTCAGAGAAAGGGACCTTGATGAAAAGGCGTTGATTGTTGTCTGCGTTTGGCGAATGGTCCTTGCTGCAGCGACGAACATGGGTGCTATCGCTCGTAGGTGATACTGAAGCGAACTTACGCTTCAGCTGTTTGAAAACGGCTTTTTGCAGATGATGCGGTCGATTTCCTTCGTGTTAAAAACTTCACCGCTGGAGTTTACTCTAAACCCAAACTTTCCATCGAGATTGCCTTTAATACTCGTGAACTCGTCCATTTTTACCTGCCGAATGCTGGAACAAGTAACCATGGCGTTGTTCGCTTCCCAGCTTGTTTTTCTGCTTGTTTGCCTTGTCTGGGCAGGATGTGTAATAGATCCTCAACACGTGAAGTATCGATCGAAGGGATCCATTGCGGGCCCGGCTTGTTCGTCTCGCCTCGGTAGAACTGTAATGTATATCCTTGAACACGTGACGCTTCGCGAGCGCGAGAATTGAACCTTGTTCATACTGATAGCACCTGGCTGGGAACAGAAAACCGCTCAGGACAGAACGACAGGATGCACGGCACGCAAGGCTTTTGGGGCGGAGGGGCTTGAGTCACCCGTAGTTCGGGCAGGTCGTCCAGGATAGAGCCATGCGTGCGTCCAGTTGACTTCTTTTTCAGTACCGATTAAACAACCGATTAACCGGTTAAAAAATTTGATCGCGATTAAAGCCTTAATCGATTAATCGGAAGGTTAATCGATCAATTGCCCAGCCCTACAAGAGACCGGAAGATGCACAAGGTGTGGTCGGTGCCGTTCGCCGGATAGACTTCGGAAAGCTGTGGACTCCGAGCTCCAACGCAAAACTCTGCTTCCAGCCCTTCACACACGAGATCTGCGGCTGCTGACTGCTGAAGGTTTCTCCACGAAGCACGCGTCTTTGAAGAACGATGCCGTGCCGTCGCTGTTCACGTGCCGTCCGCCGGCTGCTCCAGCACGAGCGGCAGGTCGCAGCAGGTCGCAGCAGGTCGCAGCTGATCTAAGTAGAGTGCACATAAAGGCAGCTTAGCTTTAACAACTTAAACCGCTTGTGGATACCATATGTTCATCTATCTCCCAATATTTACTTTTTTCTCTCGGTCCGCGAGCATGAAACAAATACAGTCACGCTGCGCCGGCACTGCCGCGTCATATTTATAGCAGTCTGATTCGCTTTTCGGCTGGCAAATTTATCAGTACACAATAAAACTTACTACATTTGGTGAATATTAACATAGTGCAGCGGTAAAGAAGAAAATGTGCTACTTACCTTCTGTTTTGAAACTCCACATGCGACTGAGCCGACAGTGTCAATGCGTCGGCTCAAGAGCGCGGGACGAGAACTACGTCATGCCGTCGACGCGCCGCTGATTATCACTGTTGACAAGCTGCTTGAGCCGGTAGTTTTGGTTTCGCCGTGCCGCCGGAACGAAACTTGGATACGCGATATCTACAAAAGTATACACACTACCAAAAAAATTAATTATATCTCGTAAATCAGGATCGCCGACTTCGACATAACAGATCATAACCCCAAAATCGTAAAAATGGAGTGGAGTTGCCCTTTAAAAGAGGTATTGCTAAACTTTGCCTAAAAAACTCTGTCAAGAAATCCGGCGTGCTTATGACCCATATGAACTTCAAAACGCAAATATCTCGATTGGTTTCAGCAGGATACCCTTCGTCGTTATTAATTTCAGTCTCTAAATGCCAACTTAGGTGGGTCAAGCAAGCAGAAGTTGCTTACCACAGAACAAGAGAACGCACCACAAGGCCTGTCATAGTGCATCGACGTAGTCTTTTCTGCTCCGCAAAAAAACTTTCAAGTCTATGCAAGCGGGTGAATAGGCCATCTATTCCACCAGAGTGCTGCAACAAAAACCACAATACCAAGTTTGTTTCCTGTGCAGAAGGAGTCTATTCCATCCCCCTTACCTGTGAGAAGCGTTACGTCGGGCAGACGGGTCGCTGTCTTAACGATAAGTTTCGAGAACATAACAACGACGCCATCATGCTAACTCAGGTCACCTGGGCATTCATTGCAGAGATTGTGGATGCTCCCCCCCCCCCCCCCCCCCCCCTTCTAAACAATTGCACGGTAAAATGCTTAGATGGGCCAGTTGGCACATTGTGGGAAAATAAGCGCCAAAAAAAACACGGACAAAGAGTAGATTGACAACGACACAGGAGCGCCCTGTGTCGTTGTCAATCTACTCTTTGTCCGTGTTTTTTTGGCGCTTATTTTCCCACAATTGCACGGTACTGGGTCCAAGCAAGAACAAATTGACTAGAGAAATTATCGAAGCCTCTAGCATAGGCATGCTAGATGGATTATGTGTGAGTGCCCCGTCGATTACCTTATCCCAAAAAGAGTCAGATTATTTAGGAAAAACTCCTTAGCACCTTTTACTGCAGTCGGACTGGATCCCTTCCTCTTTCAGCTGCTTTTTCTTTTCTTTTCATTTTGCATTTTATTCCCTAGTCTTCCTTTCCTTTATACTCTCTTCACTCCTTTTCTTTTTCTTTTCCATCTCTGTTCTTCCTTGGTTAATTTTTGTTTTATTTTTAGTGCGTAAGAGTAAAAGGTAACGAAGGTGATGTTTAATATATACCAGAGTTGACAGTCAGCGCTACGTGAGTGTTATTTCTATGTGTGTATGTATTTTTATAGTGTGTTGCTTTTTGTGTTTTTTTTTATGCGCTGTGAAGTGTTAGCATCATTCACCAACTCGCCCAAGCTGAAGTATTGATCAAAACCCAACCAGCTTGAGAAGGCCGATCTCTGTCAGGGGCCTCAGGCATTTAGAGTCGGATAATTTACAGACGCTAAATGTCGATGTTATGATTTCGCTTGATGGCGTTATGCGGAAAAAAATACAGTTAATTTGTCGCAACAGCCGCTTGAAATTCTCTATCATAGTCATGGGCAGAAAACTACGGGAGAAAAGTTCTAGAGCATTTTCATCAGCTTTTCTTTTCGTTTCGGTCCCTCCGTTGCCGTCCAGTTCCCACCGCGTGCAGAAGCATCTGTTGCAGAAAGGGAATAACTTTCAGTACTTTTATAGCACCTTCCAGACATTGGAAGACATTAAAATGTTTTCAAATGACGTATGCAGTACAAATAAATTTTTCCCAACCGCGAAAGATCATACACAATCTGCACCTTCGATTGAAGAACGAGCTGTTGGTTTCCCGTAACTAGCAGCCCCTGTGCCAGAGGAAGGCAGATGACTGACAAGAAGTACAACAGTTTAGGAAAATACCTCCTGAAATTCCCGAACGAGCTCACTCGACAAGACTTGGGAGAGAGGAAGTTGGTTCAAAGAGCACGAAAACGAGCCATTATAAAGGCAACCGACTGACTGATGTATGCGAAAGGACTCTTCAAATACGACCAGTCTGTTTAACTAGCGAGACCGACTTTGTTTTTATTACCTTCGTCTGCGTGCCAAGGTGATCGTCGAGGGCTCGCCACGATGATCTCACATAGACGGAACGAGGCCACTGGATGTGTCCTATACCTCTACGCCAGAAATCCTGCTCTCGGCGAACGCGGCAAGAAAGTTGGAGGGAAAATGTTGATGTTCGCGTGGCTTCCTACGCAGCTAAACTCCGCCGCTCAAATAACAATGAGGTTTATGGGGGCCACGACTTGACTTGAACATCAAAGAGCTGCGTGAAACAATCATAAATTAAATATTCAAGCGGTACTCTTCTGTTGAACAATCCTCACCGTGTTGTGATCTGGCGTACAGTTGTCTTAGCGGTGGGTCGTTTTGCAACACGACGCGAGTACTGCTGAATGTAACCTAAAATTTCTCCTAATTGTAGCAACTTGAAAGTTCAGAAAGGGAATCGATCGTACTGTGCCGACAATTTTATTATTCACGGAGTTCGTGATCGCTTTGGAACGAAACTCACTACCAGTCTAGTCTAGCTTCGTAACACGGTCACTAACGAGGTACTCGCTCCAGCGGATTTTATGCAGCTGCTGACGCTGCAAGAATAATCCTCGGATGAGTCCGCCAAGTAAATCCAGCCTTCGACGTTCTCGGCGCATACATCTGGATTACCGCAAGTACTACTCATATCGGCTCAGTGACTACTGCATACTGTTGTTTGTTTAGAAACCCACGACGCACACCACTGTGGACACGCGAGTATAAAAAGATTAAAAACATGTGGACCATCTAGATGACACCATGTTAATATATGACGGGCGATGGACACTTCGTTATCATCTCCCCACCTACCACTTGACGCATTTGAGGTTGTCTTCATCAAGCTACGTTGACACGGTGTGCATCAAAATTACGCAACCTTCACGTCCCACCTTGCTGCGTTTTCTAAAGGCCCTGGCACTCCTGGCCGCAATAGCTGGGATTCCTCCTACCTTCCGCTTTCCTCATACTACTGGTCGACTTTCTCAGATGTGTCACTCAACTTGAAAGGTTTCCGCTCGCTCCCACCACACCGTCAGCCAGTGACAACGAACTGTACCGCGGAGTTTTTGTTGTCAAAGATGAGAGACACCAGATAAGGCCAAGGACAGAGAACTGGCGAAAGGCTTCTGTACCAAATCGTATATCTGACGTCGTCGGTGGCTCTGACTTTGCCACTTGACTTCCGCATGCGCAATGCAGTGCCCGCGGTTCCTGTGGCCAAATACGCTAATGAGTTTAAGGTCTTCCGCCTCTTTTGTAGAGACTCCGTATTATATTGCCATCAGTGATTTCGAAGTAATCCAGGATCGTCTAATCAGCCTTTTGGAATTCGGCTTTCTCTCTGCTGCTTCCCCAACCAGTGAACCTGGTCATTCAAAGGGATATAACCCTAATTAACTCTTCTGGCATCCTTGTTTCTTATTTTTTTTTAACGTGCGTATGCTAACACCAACTAATGTTTAGTGATTTAATTCTGCTTTTTTCATACACAATTTATGTTACTTGCTGCCTTTTATATTAACTTTTCTATTCAACATTGTTTTTTTTTGTGTGTCACTAGTGTTATCATTTGAACAGCTCTTCCTTGTGTAATGCCGAATTATAGGCCTTTAAGGTACTTGAATAAACTTAACAAATAGATACGTCATCTTTATGATGAATCGTTTAATTAAGTCTACTTGGCTCCAAGGCATTGTGTTCCGCACAACGGCGGTCCATATCTACGTAATCTTTTTACGAGGAAAGAAGGAACTCTCCCGTACCGGCGTATTCTGCACCGGGGGGGCAAAGACGAGAGCAAAACGCGGCAAATCGCAAGCGCTTACATCGGTGGTCTCGAAGGAGCGGAGAAAGAAATTAGACGACAGTTTGGACGCGTTAGCTTCGCAGCGACAACTTGAAGTTGTTGCAGCGCTTACCAACTTTATTTCGTTTTGCACAAGGCGCGATGCCGGTGTTTACCTCCAAGTAAGTCCAAAAGAAAGCTGGAAAAACAATAAGTACAGACCTTACAAGTGATGTTTGCCTGCTTCTATGAGTATATCGAAGCTTTGCCAGTGACCTGGGCCCATTGGGACCACCGATATCCGCGTCTATGCCCCACCGTTCCGAACCTGCCGCAATGCATGGGACTCCTTTCCCTCTAGAAGTCAACCATGGCGGATGCCAAAAAAAAAAAAATGAATCAGAGGGCGCGGATTGCGGATCGGAGGCGAATTCCAGGGGCTCAGGACGCGGATCGGATGAGGATATCCGCGGATCCGGATCTACATTTCTGCCGAGGCGGCCCATAAACGTGTGTGACCGCACAGTGCAGAGTGAGTAAGTGAGTTATACTATGAAGTGCATGCTCGAGGGTGTTGCGGAAGCAAACTACTCCCTCAGATAAAAGGTGTCAATCGGGGAAAAAATTGTTTGATTTTCACCAAAGATCGCTTTGGAACGTTCTATCTTTCCAAAAATGATGTCCATGGAAAAAGTAAAGAATGCAGTAGCATTAGTCGTCCCAGTGAAAGCGTGTTCTTGTTTGGCAGTGAAAAAGTGAAGAACGTTTTTGGGCAAAGAAAGCTCCAATCCTACAAGCCACAAGAAAGTAGAAGGATCCTGCACGTGGCTTCTTCGCCTACAAGGGGATCGAGGAGATTAAATTCGATCATCTGGAGTAGTGGAACTTGCGCCAGCACAATCGTTTCCGCACGTCATTCTTGGAGCGCAGTTCATGTATGCCATCCCAGTATCAAGTGCACAAACGGAGAGAGACTTCGCATTTGCAGGTAATAATTTAAGAGAGGCGAACCAGTCTGGGGAACGCGTTCATGTTGATGATATGTTAATTCTACACAGCAACGTCGACAAGTGAAACATTGCGTGTATGTGCGTTTTCTGTTTCTCGTTAGTTGACACTGAGTAGTTTTCAAGTATATGGTTCCGAGCATGCGATTGACGGTTAGTGTTTAAAACTAAAACCGATGGGAGGTGTTGCCACTATTGAATATTGTGATATTTTCCCAGTGGTGTACTCGCGCCTTATCACATATACACGAGTACTTTGCTGCGGTGAGTGAGCGCCTTTCCTCTCCCCCTTTTTTATTGTTTGGCCTAGATCAAATGACATAATGTTATTGGTCTTTCATGTTTTAAAATATGCGTCCTCTTGAAGAGGGTTTTACAAAGCAACAGGGAAAATAAATATTAGATTTTTCTTCCTTTTGTGCGCATCTTTTGGACAAAGTGTCAGTGGCACGAACTCCCGGACGATTTCACAACTACGATCTTCTTTCCAGCCATGCAAAGTGTCTCTAGAAGGATGAATGCGTTAAAACAGAATACGATCAAATGACTTTCACCGTGTCCTGACACGAAGAGTTTTTTTAATGAAATGTAAGCAGACGGCTTATAGAATACTTTTCGTATGCTTTTTTTTTTTTTTTCATGCACTATTTTGTGATGTAAAATTAATGAGCGGCTTGAGGGTCAACGGTTCTGAATTTTTCGGATGCGGTTCGGACCCGGATATATTTATTTAAGAACATTGCGTATGCGGTTTGGATGCGGATACGAATTGTGCGGATATGGATCAGACGCGGATGATCAAACTGTTAACCGCGCAAGGCTCTAATTATTATATTAACTTTATTATTTCGCATGGGTGAAGCCGAAACGGAAACGGGTTACAGGTATTATAATACAAAAAAGTGGAACTACGTCTTTTTTTTATTATTTGCTTTTAAACCCAAAATATTAGCTCAAGTTCTGAAGCGCTTGTTTTTACCCCACGCGCGCGCAAAAAAAAAAAAAAAAAAAAAAAAGAACACTTTTAGAGGTTTATTTTACCTATTATTGGCGCTTCCTGGTCGCGGATAACCAAATTAGGCATCCTAATATGCAAGTTGAATATGATTTTAGTTTGCTTAGCATCAAGACAGGATTCTAGCACACTTTTAGACCCAAGGCGCGAAACTAAATTATAAATGCAACGTAAAAGAAACGATACCTTGTATCTTTGTATTAAAAATTTGGCTTAAACTTTCTTCTTTTTTTTTTTCGGATGTTCGTGGAAATTAAAAAGAACTTTTAAACTACGCTTCCGCGCCTGCGGCATTGATAGCAATGCCCTCTACTTTTGAGATGAAGTATAGGGAGGGTGAGATCCATAACAAGATCCATACGTCCGTCACAAAGCTCTATGGAGTATGACGTGTTAATATGAAATTAGGAGCTTCTATGCTTCGTTTCACGCATACAGGTCAATGCCATGCAAGGGAATGTACTGTAGTATGTACTCTAGCTCACGACGTTAACGTTAATATGGTTTAGATTGTGCAACCAAGGAACTTTTCTCAATTATCGTGCTCAAAAGCTTGTCACAGGAAAAAAAGAAAAAATGCAACGTGGCTTGGGCGGGGATTTTAAGGTCAGGCGGACTGATCCGAAACCATTTACCTTATCATGTCAAAGTTCATCTCTTTCCTGTCCAGCGCAGTGCTTTGGCACCTTCATGCTTCATGGCTGTACCCAAAAGTTAACGGATGAGCGAATAATTTGGACAACAAAGTTACTATTGAGTGTAAAATTGTAAAACCGTTTTCGTAGCACACCATATCATTTATGTGGTGCGTTAAACTGGTTAAACATACGAGTTCATCTTGTAAACACACCTAAAACTGCAGTCGGTGACCACTATATGAAGTTCAAGTATTCTTCAGTTTAACAGTGTTGCAAAAACACTCAAGTTTCAACCCTATCACAATTTGTAGGAAGACATAATCCAGGCTGCGTTAGAAGGACGTTGGTATAATCACAATGCATGTCAACCGCATCGCAGATAATCTACCTTTCTGGTCGCGTCAAACAGTTCTTAAACTATTGGAAGTGCTGTAGATATCGTGACAGGCACGACAAGGTTCCGTGGTTAAGAGACATTTTTCCGATATGTGCGGTATTTAATAAGTAGGTTTAGCTTTTTCTTCCGCATTTTATACAATGCTGCATATTCTTGCGAACTGCGTGCCTTGAATTGTAGTTAAACCGTACACTCTAAAAACTGCCCTGCGCGTCTACTTACCCGAAAACACTCAAAGAGCCAATCCCTGCGATCTATGAAATCAGCTCAGCAAAAGATGAGGCGAAACATCAAAATTAAGACAGCGCTGTGGCATTACGCAATGCAAGCATGACGCTTTGCATTGCGTAATGCCACAGCGTAGACTTAATTTTGAGGCCTAAACGAATGTTCCGCCTCATCATTCGCTGAGCTGATTTCGTAGATCGCAGGGATTGTCTCTTTGAGCGTTTTGCGTGTAAGTAGACGCGCGAGCATTTCTTAGAGTGTAAAATAATTAAAATGCACAAAAAGTGAGACGAACTTGACGTCCTTAATTTCATGGTAGCTCGCTGGGGGCCTGAGCTATGGAGATGAATATTCCCAACGGGCAGGGAATGAGTCAGGACTCGTTGATCCGCGCAGCGCCTGACAGCATCCGGAAGTTGCGTCCAGAAACTGAAATCAGTGGAAGAGCGCAATGTTTCTGCGGTCGGCCTCTCTTGATTCGCCGCTCAGAAATACAGACAGGCGTCAAGGGACCCGACTTGAACAAATGAAAAGAATCCGAGGAGCGAAAGCCGTGGCGCAACGGTCGGCTGCCTTCCCCTCCCGACGCGTGCTGCGGCCGCTGGCCTTTCCTCGGCCGCGAGTTCGGACAGATAGCGGCAGCGGAAGAGCGAGACATTGTTGCGGCCTATTTCTCGGTCAATAAAGGACGCCTCCGAAGCGTGCAACTCCGATGTCCGACATTATGCGCGGCGAAAACACAAAGGGGACGGCGAGAGGCGAGACGAGTGTCGGCGGCTTCTTTCCAAAACAGGTGATGACCATCGGAACTGGTTCGGACGGTGTCCTTGCGGGGAAGCCATTCTGTCCACGGACAGTGAAAACGAACCGGTAAAGGAAATGAACGAAACTTGGGAAAGCTTTGTGTGGCTCCGAAGGGAATCCATTGGGGGAAGATCGTTTTCCTTTATTTTTCCTCGTTGGTTAGTTTTTCCTTTATAGTTTCGTTTAAAACACAAATCAAACCAGGTTTTTTTTTTTTTTTTTTTTTTTTTTTTTTTTTTTTGCTTACATTCAAATTTGCGTTAAATAAAAGACCGGTCGCCTTCGAGTTGTGATATTTTTAAGACGGTGTGTACCCGATACTGTAAAAAATCCTTAGTGCAAATATTTTTCTAAGATTCACTTCCGTGTGAAATTAGTGAAATTTATAAAATTGTATCGCTATATGAATTAAATTTTGGTAATCTTAATATTAACATAGCGCTATATTTCTCGCACGGCTTCGATGAGCTATAATATAATATTCTGGCATATCGGTAGTTCATAGCGTCATGTTGTAGTACAAGAAACTTGCAATGGTCCGAATCTCAAGCTAAAAACATACCGTAAGGCTCGCCAAAATATTAGGCATGGAAAAACTCACTGCACGTCTGTTAGCTATGGCAGAATGTGTATATATATATATATATATATATATATATATATATATATATATATATATATATATATATATCGTTCAAAGATTGTCTCGTTCCTACCCTTCGTCCCTGTCGTGAAGCGCTATTATGTTCTACAAATCGTTCAAAGAGTTTAGCTTTTCCCGAACACGGATTCAAACGTACGACATCCAGCTCTCAGGCATAGATCCCTTTTCACACTTCTCCGACGCGCTCGGCGCTGGCGACCCTGCATCATCATTGACGCTTTGCCACTCTTCCTCCAATTTTGTTTTTCTTTTTTTTTTAGCTTTGCCTTTTTTCGAAGCAAATCTTGGGGAGGAAAATCGGCGCATTATTTGCCACCGGCGTAGCTGTCGCCTTCGCGGCATCCTCAACACGCTTTCTAAAGAAGCCAACAACCAGGCGCCGACCAAAGCGACCGAGTCGAAGCAGAGCACGCGTGACACTGAAGCTGACGCGCTCTTCCAATTCGCATCGAGCACCAGTCACGCTCCGGACAACTTGACCACGCCGCAGAAGCCGGGAGTGGCCCGGGCCGTGCGGGGCGACTTGCCTCGTGACGCGCATCGGCAGCGGGTAGCTGAGAAACGGCGTGCCGAATCGGTCGCGATTCCATGGGCAGTGCGGGTCGCCTCGAGGGTCGGCCACGGGGCCCGTTCGAGTCGCGCATCGAGAGGGTGGACGAGCTAACGACGCGCGCAACGGGAGCTTCGTTCGGCCGGGTGGGTCGCCCCGTTGGTCGGCACGGCGTCTGCGCAGCAACTTTCTGCCGATTGACGAGCCCAATGACATGTGCGCACGGAAATCATACCGAGGAGAATGGAGGAAGCGCGCTTTTCGGACGCGTCAGCCGGGGAGCCAGCGCGCTTCTGAATTCCTAATGTTCGCTCGCCGCATGGGACGGCCCGAGAATGTGCTCTTGACGTTTTATTAAACGGGAAGAACAGCCTGACGTCGGGTGTCCATTATACAGTCGGGGGGGTCGCCGCTGCCCAGACCGCCTGGCATGCCGCAGCCCTAGGATACGCGCAGCGACCAGAACGAGTTTGGAACACTCGCTGACCCGGATATGGGGGAAAGTTCCCGAGACTGCCCGGACGCCGCCGAGACACCGAGATCCGGGGCTCGGAATTCGATGCGCGAACACGACGCTCGCGGAGTAATTGGCGCCAGGGGGGCACACCTCTCGCCAGAGATGGCGTCGGTTGGGGGTCGCGCCCGGGAGGCGACGAGCGGGGACAGTGGCTTGATTAGCTCGCTGAGCGACACTCGGCCCACTCCCTTTCAATGGCTGCCTTCGAGCGGCTCACTTCGTAGAAAAAGGCCCGCGAAAGTGAAGGTAGACCTTAGGCGTCTTTTCAACGTCATGCTTGATAGAAAAATATTGGAGGCTCGGCGCGAGGTTGGAGAACAAAACCCCATCTTGTTGCAGGTCATCTCTGAAGAGGTGACGGTATCACGGCACTTAAAAGAGCTCTTCGCCGCAAGTGGAATATAAATTAGGCGTAGAAGAAACAGAATTAGGAAAAAGAAAGAAAGAAACCTTGCGGCGGCAAAGCTGCCGAAACGAACGGCTGCCAATTGAACGAGGCTCTCTTTGGAAACGGTGAAGATGATTCTGAAAGTGACAGCAAAGTATTCAGCGATAAATCGTAAAGCTGGTGTCGCACTGCTCATACCATCATACAGAAGGCAGTCTGCAAACGCGAGTGGTTCGAATGCCGCCTGCCAAGTTTTCTCCTTGAACCCATTTCCATGCGGCAGTCGAAGCACGGACCTCGAGGTGACTCGCGTTCGAATCTGTATGCAGACTGTCTTTTGTATATGGAGTGTGACACCGGCTTGAGTAAAAGGGGTAAGGGGAGGGCGGGGCAGGTAGGCTTTCCCCAGAACCGTGAGTCGCGCACTTAAACCCGTGAGGGCCAGCACGCGGCTCGCAAGCCACAGCCGCCCCTGATATACATCGACGACTCCCGATTATAGTCCTATTTTCGCTCTTTATTGCCACTCCTAAATCGTCTGAGCGCAACGCATGGAATTTACCTTAGCTTGCTGTTCAATAGAGTATATATTTGAAATAATTTAACTTATGTATAAGCAATAATTATATCAATAATAATTTATCTAGACTGCTAATGTGCAAAGCTGCGCTACTATTCTGCAAAAAAAAAAATGTTTGCATTGAATGATGATTTTTACGTCTATCATGGCAGGGCAGGTGATCTTCACGTCTATCACGGCACATAAATATTTCACGCGTCAATCATTTTTTTCAGCAAATGAGAACTGAGAAGCGGTGCTTACATAACTAAGCACTTTTCACTAGGGGCTACCTCCACCTCGAGATGACTGCCACACAGAAAGTTTACAGAACCAGTTCCCCTCAGCTTAAGGGAAAACACAGGTCTTTGGAACAAAACAGAACAAACAAAGTTATTTTTTAAATAAATGATTTGAAATCTACAGCTATTTTTCTTTTAATCTATGAACTTTCTGATTTTGAAGATTAATATTGAGCTATAATCAATTTATAATATCCTTGTGGGCTGAAATTGCACTGAAGCTGATGCTAAAACAACATTTTCTCAAAACACAAAGTTTAGACTCCTTACTAATTTTCAGGAGGGATATCTCAACATTTAGGGTGGACAGAAATATAAATTTTTGAGCAACATGTCACTAAATGTGCAAGTCATACAATGTTGGAAAGACTTTTTTTTTCAATTTAGGTGTAGGAAACTTTTAAACTAAACTATTGTTTTATTGCTTGGTAGCCACACATTGATCGCTAAACTTCAATGAGGTTGTAAAGTCACTAATAATTTTCAATCTAGAAAGTGTGCAACACCGTATTCTTCATAATTTGTAGTATCTGATGATATGTTAATAAATTGTTTGGATGGTTTTTCAACAATTGTTTCTGGGAACTAAATCTGGCTAATTATAATGATCATGAGAACTATCCTACTAATTAAAAAATAACAGATATTTAAAATCGGCCCAAAAGGCTGAACAAGCCTGTGCTGTTTCATTGGGCTTGGTCAAAAATAGGGACTAGAGCTCCGAAACTAGTGATCTGTTCCCCCTTTAGCCACTCTAAAAACAGCCCGTTCGTCTACTTTCCTGCACAACACTTGGAGAGCCAATCACCACAACTTACGGAGGCAGATCAGCGAATGACGATGCCGAAACATGTGTTTAGACCAAAAACGAAGTCTCAGTTGTGACATTAAGCAATGCAAGCGTGACGTTTCGCATTGCTTAATGTCCCAACTCAGACTGCGTTTTTTGGTCTAAACAAATGTTTCGGCATCGTCATTCGCTGGGCTGCCTCCGTAAGTTACACTGATTGGCTCTCCTAGTGTTGTGCGGGAAAGTAGACGCACGGGCTTGTTTTCTTAGAGTGCGACAACATTACCCAGGAGGGCCAGCTTTTGAACCCCTATACGTCTCACCCTACGATGGACTAAAGGCAAAAGCTACGGACCACCAGATCCAATCACGAGCCACTCAGAAATTGTGCGGTATTTCGCTTCGATGCACGTATGGGTGCCCGCGTCTCGGATCACTGATAAGGGGATGGGATGGACAGTGGTTCAAATCGAAGAGCACTGAGCGACTCAACAATATTACATCGAAAAGAAAGCCACGACATATACACTCTAAAAAAAGTCTGTGCGTCTACTTTCACGCGCAACACTCGGAGAACCAATCAGCGCAACTTACGGAGGCAGCTCAGCGAATGACGATGCCGAAACATCTGTTTAAACCAAAAAACGCAGTCCCCCATGCAGTGACGTTCCACTGTTGTTGTCGTAGCCGCCACAGGCGGCTGAAGATCGGCAAATCGTTTTTTTTTTTTTTTTTTGCCAAAGAATAGCAGTTTTTCGGGGGAAGGTGGCGCGTTTTTTTTTTCACTTGTGCCCAGTCTCGTACGCGTTACTGAAAAAAAGTAACCGATTACTCTATTGAAAAATGTAACTTCCTTGTTGGTTAAAACGTCAATTATATTACGCATTGCTATACTCCCACCTAAACTATTGTTTACTTATATGGGGTACAACAGGAACTACAAATTTCAACAGGTTACTTGTTCTACAAAAGAAAGCGATTCGATGCATAGACAATTTAGATTTTTGCGCCCACACCGCTCCTTCTTTCTCCAAACACAAGATTTTTACAATTCAGCAACAATATAACTTCAAATTAGCCTTATTAATTTATAAAGAGATAAAAAACAGCGGGTCCTTGTCTATAGATTTGTATCCAAGGAAAATTACGACATATAATTTACGGCATGAGTTATTCCTTCAGGAGAGAATTCGCACAAATTACGGGTCACAGAAATTGAGCTTTTTGATTCCGGAATATTTAAACAAATTTTCAGAAGTATTAGATTTTATAAATTGCTGTTCTTCTTTGCGGAGCTTTAAAAAGGAAATAAAAGAGTACATTTTTACGCTCTCGGCTTAAATATTGGGCCGCTGCTTCTTGCTCTCCAGATTCAGATGATTACTATTTTATGCATTCATTTATGAATCGATTTAAGCCAAATCATCCCAGTTTGTGTATGGTTTGTGTTTAGTTTGTGTTTAATTTGTGTTTTGTTTGTGTTTAATTTGTGTCAAAACCGTTTCTGTGAAAATATTTTCACCTTGAATTTTATTACGACTTCCACACTGCTGCTGCGACTGCTGTAGCGCCGAAAAGGGGAATGGAGCCTCGTCAGGTAGCTTCGGCAACCTTTTGCTCCTCCCTCCCCGGCATTTCATATGTCAAATAAACTTCAATTCAATTCAACTGGTTGCAGTAATGAATTACTGCATCAAAAAAGTAATTGAGAAATTACCACAATGCAATTGATCACTTTACACGTTACTTTTTTGACGTCTTATTACGAACTCAAGAATACATACATATGTTCAAAGTGATTCCATTTTGTTTCTTTTTGTAATTCGCACCTTGCTAAGCTTCAACAGCAGTTGTCATTTGAAGTTCTCGTCAGTCATCATCCCACGTTTCGTTGTGAAGATATCTGTGCTTGAGAAAAGAGCGGTGTTGTAGCGCACAAGCACTTTGCGTACCAGTTCGTGGTTGCGCAGTGCTTCGACGGGCGCTTCACTGTTGCGACCGCCTGTTGAAAGCGTTTCAGGTGGGGGCAGCGAAAAGCTGAAAAAGTGGTCCATGGACGGATTCTGCGGAGCGTCCGCAGAGATGGCGGCCGTGCGCAGCCATAGCAGCGACGACTGCGGTCGTCTGCCACAAGATGGTGACGCTCCTCGAGACGTGCTTCAGTTGTCGCCCCCTTTGCTTTGAACTGAGGAATCGTAACTGCTGCCAGGAGAAGATCACGGTCCTTGAAGGGCTGGTCAAACCTAAAAAAGACTCAACTCCGAAAATTTGGCACTTTCGGAAACATACAATCGATTTCTTGTATTGATTACAGAAAAATAATAATCGAATTACAGCGAACGTTATCGCAGAAAAAAAATAATTGAAGTGTTAGAAAGTAAAAAAAAAAGTAACTGATTACAAGTACTCAGTTACTTCTAAGTCGTTACGTACAAGTCAGATTGTGCCTAGATAAACAATATAGAAAATGCAAACTGCAAATTCTTTGACGTTAAAATCGTTGCACTTTCAGCTAAAACAAAAATAAGCACTTATTTTTTTCCGCTTCTTTCGTTCTAAGGAGCACCTTGAGACCTGAGTGAGGAGTACGATGCGAACCAACGTGCGGGCCACGCATGGCGTTCAGTCGAGGCGCAGCGTGCTCGAGCGGGCCGGCGGGCGTCATTCCCGGTAACGAGAGCATCCCGCGGGCGGAGCGGGCGTCGGCGCGTGGCCCCCGGGGCTCGTCCCGAGCGCGCAGCCCAAAACAGCGGCCCGGTACGGCGCTCCTTCCCACGGCATGTCCCGGGGTGCCAAAGGCCAAGGAAGCAGCACTGTCCGTCGCGGGTTCCAGAGCAGCGAGCGAGGCCCACGATGCGGATCACGTTCCGTCCGATAATTATGAAACAAATGCAGGGAATGCTGGAATGGAGAGGACTCGGAACGAGGTGCACACACAATAGTGCTCGCGCGCACTCGGCCTTCTCGCGCTGACCTGGATCATTGCCGCTATTGGCTGCTTAATAACGAGCGGAGATCAGCCTTGGCAGGCATTAACGCAGTCGCCCCCATTGTTCGGCGCCCCATCGGCACTTCCCCGTCGATGAGCGAGCAGAGCGCTCGCCACGCGTGCCGCGCTCTCGCCGAAGGGGCCAGCCACGAGATCGGAAACCGACTGAGGACCTCGAGTGGTGCGACGCGTGTCCTTCTGTGTCAGCGCCACCTGCAGTTGGGGTTAGTCTCTGCGCGGTTTCAAGGTAGAAGCCGCACTGGAAACTTTCGAGTTGGCCACTGCCTGCCTGTGTTTGTTTACGACGAAAACGTTGCTATGGCAACTCAAGTCCACTCAACTCTTCTCAGTGTGACGTAAGGACTCGTATAACGCTGCGACATCGGGCGCCGCAATTTCCCCCGAACGTGTTTTTTTTTTTTTTTCTGTTTGTTTCCGAAAATGCAAGTCAAAATGGCGCCATGTAAATCAAGCCGCGGTCCCCCTACTACTGTCTGTAGACACGATATGAGGCGTGTTTCATCCTTGTATGACCTTGGTCATTCAAAACAAACTGTTGGTGGACATGTTCGAGGTAGGTAGAAAGCAAACAGGCATTGGACATATGCTTGAGGCGTGACCGCAGAGAGCTTTGGCCATCATGTTGGCAGCTTTTGTATCATATATGCTATAGTCCGTTAAAACATTGCCACATATGCACATCGGCAAAATATTGCTGAAATCGGCAACATCAGCTTATAGAAAGAAAAAAGAAAGAGCACCACGAGGCTTTTTTAATTTTTTTACTTGCGGTGTAATTCATTCAGCGTTGCTGTTAAGCACTTTTTTTATTATATTAATTCCTTTTGCTGGCTTAAATATTATCGCGAACGAAGGAAAATACGGGTATTAAAAAAGTCAATTCAGTAGCCAATTCGGTCAATCAGCAGTAAGTGAGCCGGTTTATCGGTAGAGGATCGACTAATTATTAATTTAGTATTTTAGAGGACAATGTAGAAATGTAGAGCGTGTTGCCTCTTTTATCTCACTTCGTAGCTTCTTTCTTTGTTTCCAACCACAATGAGACTTAATTCGCGGCAAACAAAATGACCGCTTTCTTTCCGGGTTCACAGCTATTTCAAATGTTTGAAATAAGTTGGTTTGTGTGGGAGCAAGAGCACCACGCCGATATCGTCTGGGGCCTATTTTACTGTGCTTCGCTCTTTTGTCTCGGCAGTCCCGGCGTAGAAAAAGCGCCCTGCTTATTGCGCTATTAAAAAAAAAAAAAAAATCGGGCCCATAAAGCGATACCGACGCAGTCTGCACGAGCCAACTTCCGAGACACGCTGTGAATGAGTTTCCGTCGTCGTGTACGCGCAGTCGATCAGGTTTCTCCCGACGCGCGACCTCTGACCAGTCCGTCAACTGGTTAGGTTCCGCCGGAGCAACTGCTAATGCGCTCGCCCAGTTTCTCAAAGCGGGTCAGCACGAGAGCGTCCAATTCATATTCATTCATCCGCCCGCTCGGCGGGAGGGGGCGCGGAGGAGGGCGCGTGTTCGATTTCCCGGGCGCACTTAGCGGCAGACACGCATTATCCGGATCCGAAAATAAAAGGACAACAGGAAGACACCGGGAACGTTAGAGAAGCACGGGTCCCCGAGGCACGCCGAGCGTAGGCGGCCATCGCCGGCGGGACAGCCTCGTGATCTGCGGGGCAGCCTGCGTGCCGCCGCATGTCAAACGGTACTACTTAATTTCTCGCCCTCTGATAGGGCCACCTGATCTCGGCGCATGTCGTGGTGAAGAGGCCGGCCTGCGGTTCCCGCACGCGACGCGGCTCGCCCGCGGCACGAGAGGGCGCGCTTCCTCCGGGCTCTCCGGGGAGCGTGCGCAGGCAGGCGAACCGGACCAAAACGCCGCCTTTTGGACGGTTGCCGGGGTCCTGCCCTCTGCCCGACAGCCCGAGTGGAAATAACGATGCGCACTATGCATATTGCGAGTGGGGTCGTTCCACGGGCGCGCGGATTGCCTGATACGCCACCTGTTGTCCACCGCCTTGATTTTT
The DNA here is from genome assembly GCF_016920785.2 of Ixodes scapularis. Taxonomy (NCBI): domain Eukaryota; kingdom Metazoa; phylum Arthropoda; class Arachnida; order Ixodida; family Ixodidae; genus Ixodes; species Ixodes scapularis. Next base: position 54,573,995 of record NW_024609884.1, read on the forward strand.
TTTGTTGTTGTCATTGTTTCCTTTTAGATTTCCAATACAATTTTTGGTCAAGATTATGAACATTGACAACGAGACAAGGTCTGGCCTACGGATCGGTTTTAAATGAGAATCTGCAGAGTTGAAACAACAATTGATGGAGTTCAACTTTCCTGTACAATTCACGCATCGCGAGGAGTGTACTTTCAGCTTTGGTACAGAATGGAACAGAAACAAACTTGGTAATATTTGTTTGCATTCAAGAAACAACTTTTGCCTCACCATCATCTCAGCATGATGCCTTGGTTGATCTCCTCTTGGTGAGTTGGAATACCGGCCGAGGTGCCGCAATCTGACTAAGGCCTACTGCTCAGAAGGTGCGCAAACTTGCACACATCGAAGGGGAGCGTTAATGGCCAGTGGATAGAATCCACTGGACAGAATATTTGCCTCTCTCCTTCACGGAGAACACGCACACTTAAACTAGTGTCTGTAGATTCACGTCCAAACGCATCATACGACAGAGGCCGCACGACGTTGAATTGGACCTCGACCACTTTTATAGGCTACTGAAAAAACTGAATAAAAATTGCCCTCATGCCAAAACACCTATAAGCGCGGCCCTGCTCAATGAAGCTTCCAGCTAACGGCAATTTTCGTGGCTACATATCTGGGAGCGAACGAAAGAGCTTGGTACCGTCGCTATGCCTTCCACTTCTGGCACCGTTTCGTTGTAGCAGCGTCTCGAACCCTTCCCGGCAGATGACGCCTTTGTTAGGAAAATTTACAGAGAACTACTCTCACCGCAAAACTGGTGGTTGTAGTACCACGCCAAGCGACGAGCCCAACTCGTGACGTGTGAGTGCGCTGTCGTCGTTCTAGGACCCTTCTCCGTGTTCGCGCAAATCGTGCCATCGTTTTGCTGCCAGCGCTCAAATTAGAGGCGCGGGGAGCGGGGGGCAGCGAAGGGGACTTGGTTCGCAGTTCGTATCCCTAACAAAAGCCAATGCACTTGACCCCCGGCCCGACCGGCACGTCCCTCTATTTAATTATGACGTGAACAAAAGCGGATGGGGGTGCACAAGGTTCGTGAGTCATGCACACACGTTTTTGCTTGATAGTCCTAAACGGTGTATCTCCAATTGGAGTGCAGGGTCCACCGGGAGAGTGCGCGCCTCCGAGGCCCCGGGCGTCCGCACGAGGCACCCGTGCTAATAACAGCTGCGGCGCGCATTAGCCGCCCGCTTCGGCAGCGATCGAGCCGCGCACGGGCAGGACGCAGTCACAATAGGGTTCAAAAGGAACCGCATCCGTTGCCGCCTCACGCCTTCTGCGCGCGGCACACGGCACGGCGCTGTGGAGCGTGATTGGGCGCTTAGTCGCCACTCTCGGCTCATTATAGGCAATTGCGTCGATACTGAGTCGACCTATAAACGCGAGACGAACTGCGACGAAGATTGAGCCAGTCAGTTTCACGACATGAAGGGGGAGGCGCGCGTGTCCGTGATGTTGATGATGACACTTGCGAATGTCAACCCACTGAGCGTATGGACGGACTTTGGTCCTGAGGTTCGCGAGCGAGCGCGATAGCGCCAAAGGGCTCCGAGAGTTACGGAGTCTAGCGGCTCAAATTAAGAACCCGTCGGGAGAAAACCAGTTACCCCTTGCTCCCATGTCCTAAAGCGGTTATGGAGGGACCCTTTGGGCCAAGTCAGTGCTGCCGTCAAATTGCGGTTCGTAAGTATGCATAAATAATTAAAGCGCATGAGGGTGTTTCCACTCGTGTTCCGAAGACGCAAGTCTGGGCGAGTTGGTGATTCGCATTCCAAACGTACAGCATACAAAAGGTACACGGACGCGTGCTTTTGCCCTTCCCGTTTTCGTGGCTTGCGTTTCGCCTTTACAATAGACAACAACCATTATAAATAGCTGCATTAATGGCCTCGTTTCACGGACAATTCAATGGTACTCAGGATGAAGGCCTTGGAACCCGGAAATTCAGCTCGCGATCTAGACTCAGCGTTGAGATGCCCGTTAAGATATACCACTTGGTGACTCGTTGCACTTCAAGAAAGGGCAGCGGCATATAGTATAAAGGCTGGCGATTAAGTAATGCCGGAAGCGGACAGCTTCAAAGCCCGAAATGCGAAGCAACGGCAGAATATGACGACACCTAGCAGCGAATCTCGCCACTATAAACCACGTAATGGCTCCTCATATTGCGCGTCCTTGCATATGCATGATCGAAGTGCATGCGTGCACACGTCGTGATCAGCTAATGCTAAGGCACAGAGTCGATTCGCAGTTTTCGATGAACATGAGCGCAATCTGAATGCGAAGCGCGCATCCCGTCGTGCGGGCTGGGACTGCGCAGCCGAGCGGGCGGGGGGAGAGGCGAGGGCCGGCGCTCGTGCACGCCGCCAGCGGCGGCCAGGGCCTCGCCGCCGGGCTCGAGAAGCTGCCCGGTCGTGATCGTCACTGAATTCCCAGGAGGGGCCAAATTGTTCTTCCAGACGCCGGCCGCTTTTAGCGTTCATTAAAAGCCGGCGTTGGAGGCAACGCCGAAACCGGATTACAAATCCGGATCCTTTGGGTAATCTAATTTGGCGTCACGCCGCCGAAGGTCGTGACAGTACGGCACGCTTCCCGGCCCGCAGAGCGTGAACCGAGGCACAAGATGCAGATTCCCCTCTTTATGATTGCTTGCCGGGCGGCCACTTGGACTTCCCTGGGCCGGCTGACCGCCGGGGAGGGGCGGCGCGCACATGACCGCGCGCTCTCGGCGCCGCCGTTCTGACCTCACAAGACGACGGGCCGATCGCCGCCTCTTCGTACTTGGCGGCGAAAACCAACCGAGAGAAACCCAGCTAGTTCCGGAACGAGGATGATCATTGATTATCGATCGAGTGTTTATTCTTGTCTAGAATCTACGCGCGAGAAACTGACATATAAGCACATTTGGACTGACACCAGTCCAAATATGCTCATTCTAAAGGGATCTCGCAACTCGCATATATGCCTCGATGAAAGCCTGAATTACGGCTAACGAATAAGTAAACACTTCCGGAATCTGAGAAAACAATCTGCATGGCTCGAGTGATTTTATCGTCATTTGACTCGGCGCTGAATCCTGCCGCATTTTTGGAAATGATAAAATCACATGTTACATGACAATCTCGTGAAATCAGAGGAGTGTATCTGACCACGCGAAGCCCCCCCATATACATTTTAGTTTAATACTCTAATCTAGCAAATAATTTTTGAAACGCATGCACATATTCTATCATTCATCTGCTGTTCATTAAGTCGAGACTTCGCGGATTATAGGACCCTTTGTGTATTTCAGAAAGTTCAACTTTGATAACACGTCTTAATCATGAAGACCACAAAATCTTTTCGACACCGACCCTTCACGTCGCGCCAACAGGGATCCTTTTCAACCTCCTCTACACACAGTACAGACTCCGGCGCAGTCTGCTTCCAAAAGAAAACCTTTTTGTTCACAAAGAAACCAATCAACTTTTCTCGCGCTTTTCTCGACACTCGTTGCTTTAGCCACGTTGTGAAAGTGCCAACCAGGTGTTTCGATTGTGTTTCTTTCGTTAATGTGTGAGGAAGGAGGGAGACACCTGAGTCGTGCGCCCAACTTCCCCTCGCGCCACAGCAGGAGTGGAAGCGGGCATCCCATTTTCAATTTGCGCCATGAAAGGGAACGGATAATTGCGCGACCGGTCTATCGAGCCGGCCGTCTTGAGCTGCACCCAAAATCAGAGCGCATAGGTTAACCGGGTAGAAGATCCATGGCGACGTTGCAATACGCGGACCGACACCTGAAAGCGTCGAGGCTCGTGATCGTTCCTTAGACTCGCAACTTGTTTCTCTAAGCCTGGACAGGCCGCGTGCTCGGTCGCTGATTTTCGCCTTTCCGAGTCGCTAGCTTTTAGATGTTGACGCTGGCTACAAATCTAACGAGCGTGACGTCACGGAGCCACTCGAGAGGTCCTACCCAATCAGCGGGCGTGCGGCTTGCGCGCGGGGCAAGTCCACGTGCAAATTGAAAACAGGCTGGAATGAGCACGCCCGTGACCTGCGGTCGTGACCACCAAGGGTCGTTTGTCCTCCGCGCCGCCGGTTCGCGTTCTTCGCGGAGCCGCCTGTCCATTATTTACGTTGGGCGCAAATTGCCTCCGATTAAAAGGCCACAAATTAATTTCTTGCCCGCGGACGGAACCAACGACCACGAATTCTGGAATCGTGGAGGGATGGGGTGAACCCAGTATCACGTGACGCTAGCCTACGGCAGGACCCGCAAAAGTGCTACGAACAAAAAAGTAAAGAAAAACAAAAAAAATATTGCGTTTTGTTTGCGAATTGTGGGCACATTTAACATTCGATTTTTTTTTAATGCTTTGTTTTGAAAGTGACGGCGAATAACTCTCTAAAAAGATAATCTTTTGTGATTTTTATGTTTTAGTTTTAAGAGGCTTAAGGGACAACCTACAAAATGATCTTCGGCCAGGCAGAAAATCGGTTCTCACTTTTCTCCTTTCTATTCGCTCTCGCAGTTTTTCCCCCTCCTCTCCCTAGAGAAGCAAGTTTCTCAGCTACTCGCCGCAGAAAGGCGCATGGTCTCTCATCTCAAATGGAAAGTAGGAATGAGGAGAGTTTCCTCCTGTCTGGCTACTGGTCGGCCTGTAAATTGTTCTCGCCATCACTCCCCTTTCTTCTTCCTCGTCAACGCCCTCCTTTCACAAAACAGCGAGTAGATTTCAGTCACGCGTGTTTCGATCTGGGTGTGTATCGCACTGGAGTACAGACGTGTATCACTACTATGTGACGCACGAGATCCCAGGCTAGCAGTCGTACTGCGCTAGCTGTGTTCCTCATCTAGAGTGGTTACAATGTCACCTTGCTTTTGTAGATTAAAATCTGACTGGGTTGAACAGCTAACGATTAATATGTGTTTTTGTTGCTGGTCCTTGAGGAAACGCTTGTACTGTAAGTGTAACCCGGTCCTTTGTTCCTTGGTGTAAACCTCCGCCATTTTCAAAGCCAGGAAACTTAACAAGGCGGTAAGCTGGGCTAGTTGGTTTAACATCGTCAAACGTGAAAACAGCGCAAAAAATATTTGTTTTTTTAAATTTTAGTTGACAGTCAGCGCTTTGTCCGTGCACTCCTTTCACTTGTCCTTTGTTAAATTTTTTGCACTGTTTTCACGTTTGACCAGGAAACTTATTCTGCGATAGGTATACGATTAGCGACACCTATCGCAGCATCTGTCAAAGTGTTCTAGTCTGCACGCGCCCACAACACGCCATTGCCACATACGTTTATCATAGAGACGACGCGGCTTCAACTCGACGCAGGTAGACGCCCAGAGGGATGATTATTGAGAGTGGAGGACCGGCGATGCCATCGATCTCAGAATTTTGGACCTGTTAAGAGTGTCAAAATTATCAAATGCACTAGCAATCTGTTTGAAATATTATCGATAAACGTTCAAAAACGGACTAAGGAGTTTTCCCTTTCAGACATATTGATTCCTGGAATACCCCCTATAGTATACTGGGGGTCCAGGAAACTTATTCTGCGATAGGTGTCGCTAATCGTATACGCTTGGGGCGGGTCGGGGATTCACAAACGCTGACGTAATGTGCGGCCCTTGTATTCTAGTTGGTATTGGTTGGCGACTCCGGTGCAGTGGGTGCTAGCGAGAGCTGAATGTTCCCGGGGATTCAAGACCGGGTCGCGGTGCTCAAATCGATGGCTACAACATGGCGGCCCTAGTGACATCGAATCGGGGCGGGCCAAAATAGCAGAGCCTGCTCGTGTCGGAGCCATCAGGCCGCCATTATTTCAACGAGTACTAAATTACGGGTTACTTGATACAAAAGGCCCGAGTAAAAACAACACGGCCATCAGCTTCGTGCAAGTCGTAATTCGCCGGCTCTTTAGAGCTCCCGACCGTATGCGGTGTAAGCCACATTTCTCGTTTTGTGTATTTTTTTTATATCCTGGCGGCAACATTAGCAACATCAGTCATTAAGAAGTCTCGACTGACTCGATTTTTTTCCGTTAATCGGAAGCTCTGGAATGCGATATTAAGGGACAACTAGTGGATCTAGCGCCAGCTAGTATACAGACGCTGACTCTTAAAACGCTGGAAACACTTCCGCTTTGACCGAAAGGCGAGATTCCAAGGTGGGTGTGGAGGTTTTAGGTACGTCGTCGGTTCCCTGTACCCGTACCCCTGTGAAGGCTCGCGCATAGCCGTCAAAAAAAAGTTTACTGGCCAAATATACCCGAGGATGGTGATTGTAGATAAGTCCAGAACTTCGAGGTACACTTACAGGCTATGATTGGTATCAATCTCTTGTACCTCTATTTCGCGGTTAAAGCCTTCAAAACGTACCTACTCCTTTAAAGAAACGTGAAATCAGCTCGCGATCTCGACTCCGCGTGTTCTCATCGGCATGGACTGGTTCTCCGCTTCGTTAAAAGTGTCTGTTCTGAAGGTCTTTCAAATAGCCGGGAAACAAGGGTATTACGGAGCAAGCAGTGCAATGGAGCAGTGGGTCAAATTCGATCCCTTTATTTCATACAAAATATGCAAATCACCACGAGTCCCCTTTCGGTCAGCAAGCTTTCTCTCTCCTGTTGAGTTATTACAACCAACCAGGTACGCGATCAAGTAAGCGTCCCATTCGACAGGAAATCGAAGCCCGGCACTCCATGATAGCGATTCCAGCCCTTTCGTCATCTCGGCAAACGCTGACACGTCACCGGGCGGCTCTCCATGCTCGTGCCTCGCGCACTATCGAGCAGGGCATTGGCATTCGTTCTCCTGCATGCCTCGGTTCTCCCACCCGCCGCCGCATCGATCTCAGCAGGCAGCGGTGAACCTGATGCACGAGGCCACGACGGCAGACACGCCACTCAGCCACAGAGAGCCGTGTTTTGCTCGAGGCGACCGGGCTCCCACTGAGTCAGGGTCGGAGCCGACCGATCATGGCGTCCCGCGTTCCGCACGCCTTCTCGGCGCGACGGCAGTCACGAAGGCCCGCCGCCGCACGGGAGAAACACTTTCGGCGTGGCGCCGTCACGAAAGGTCGCGCGAAAATCAGGTCACTGCGGCGGGCAAGTTCGATGCAACGCTGCGCACCCTCCCACAACAATGACTCGGATTTGCCCATTACACGGGAGATGAATTCAGGGAGCGGCCCTCACTGCGAGGCCCCGCAAACAATAGCCTGGAGGGAGCCCTTCTGCCCGAAACGTGGCCGACCGGAAGGTGGTTCGCGCTTATAACCGTGCCCGCTGCATTTCACTCGTGCTATCATCCGCCTAAATGACTCAGATGCCTTCTGACGCACGGACCAACGTTTTCATTGCATCCAACTAACGTTTAAAGTGCGCCCGTGCTCAGCTTATCTTCCATCGATCCACTCACTAACGGTGAGGATCTTAACTTCAAGAGTGGGTCGCTTGAATGCAGATGACCCCTTCGAACCTGCATCAGGTTACAAGCAGAGTTCTCAAAGTGATCGAAAACTGTCAGCCATACAGGACGTAAGGCGCATGGGCTACTCGAAAATGCAGGTTTCCAAGAGGCTCCAGAAGCAAAGCTAAAGAAAGGTCTAAACAATTCGTTGTCTTCTAAGCTTCAGAGACGCCCTAGACAAGATCCAGAATGTCGCTGGATGTCTAATGACAAGGTCTGAGACAAGGGGTAGATATAATTTTGATTTTTTCACACCAAAAATACAATTCCGATACGCAGCTCCTACTGCGACGAATCAACTTTGTTCTAATTTTTTTTTTTAATGACGACGCATATTCTTCTTATCTAAAAATCTTCAGCCGACTTTTTCGTTTCTATTTTTTTTTTTTTTCAATTTTCACAGGTGTGTCTGACGCGAGTAATAGGGCCAGTAGGTGACTCTTATTTTGCCAGCAATCACCCGCCGCAAGAGAACCTTCAGGTTATGAGGCACAGCGCCCGACCTTGTTAAGGCAATGAGTGGCTGCCTAAAGAAGCTCAAGGTGCACAATAAGTTTAGATATTCTCAAATATGAATCTGGTTAATTCGTTGGAGTACTTCCTGAAACAAGACAAATATATATATATATATATATATATATATATATATATATATATATATATATATATATATATATATATATATATATATATATATATATATATATATATATATATATATATATATATATATATATATATATATATATATATATATATAGGGTGTCACAAAAGAAAATTTACACGGTCTTTTTTACCGCAAAAATGAACTAGGCATCGCCGAACGCTCATTCTCCGCTCAAAGGTAGCGCTTGAGGTCACAGCCAGATGCCGAAGTTTCAGCCCGATCCGATAACTTAATCAAAAGGTAGAAGTGATTTTCTAAAAATTTCAATGGGGAAATGGCGGCCGACGGAGTTTTCAAGTACATGGGGCTCAATGGCACCAGAAACCCGAAAACGGGCAAAAATGGGCTCCATTTTCCCATTGAAATTTTATACCAAATATACAAACACCAATTGGCGATAAATAGTAACTTTTATTAATTAACGCTAATATCATTTAGGAGACACTTGTAAAACAATATGTTGTTGTGCTTTAAAACAGTCCAGTTCACGAGCAACGCAATATTGGAACTTTTTGACAACGGCATCGGCTTGCCTCTGCGGAGACGATCGAGCGCGGGGGCGAGCTGAATTTTGTACCGGAGCGGTCGGATGCAGCCGAGAAGTTCAACAGCGTGGTAAGTCGAGACGGACAGAACGAAAACTGGAGTCAAAGCGAGGGAGTGGTGAACCCGAGACGGTGGCCCTTCTGTTTGAACGAGTGTGTGCAGTTAAAAATAAAAGTGTTGGGTTTTTGTTCAAGACTTACTGATCGATATCTCTGATGCCAAGAAGCAAGGATTCCCACATGCACAGAAGGCAGCGAAAGCAGTCACTTGATATCTCTGTAGACTTTTAGTTTCTCTACTTTGTCGCACCAAGCTTAATACAAAGATTGTACAGCCTTCGGGAATATGGAAACGCGATTTGACGATTTTATTTTATTTGGCTACGGTAGATTTGCTTTGGCAAGGCACACATTGCTTTGGTTTGGGAATAAATAAAGGTTTGTTCTATTTTCTTCTTCAAAATAAAGCGCGTCCGGCCAAGGCGGACTTGGCACCGCTGCATAAACAGCATCGGCGAATTTGTCGTTCATATTGCCGGAGACTGTACATCTCGTGCTAATGTCACCTTAGGTTCCTGGCCCGGCTCGCGAACTGTGCACCACACATATGAGGAGCGTAATCCTGTGCGAGCACCTACTGAGGCCCATTCTTCTTTTTTGTGCTTCCTGAATATATATCGATTTCTTTCTCCGGTAAGTCGGAAAGCTGAAAGCTGCTTCTTATTGTTTTAATCTTTTTTTTTTTTTTAACGAAGTTTGACGTCCGCATTAAGGAGCCGTCCTTGCGAACCAAAATTGTGTACTGTGGCGAGGTGCTTCAAGCCTTACAACCTGTGTATAACAAAAACAGATATATGACCCCGGTCTTGCTACATGAAGAGCTCGTTCAGTTTTCTCCCCCCCTTTGTGCCCTGGCATTAGACATCGGATAATGACACATCCACTGCACCGCTAACGATCGGACTAAGGAATGTCAGTTGCCATCATCAAAAAATTAAGAAAATACAATATGTAGCCAAGCACGAGTGCTCTCAATCGAAATCAATTTGCCCGCTGCATTTGAACACACAGATAAACAGTATAGTCTTTGCAGCGAAGCCGACCTGCGGAAACTGCGTTTGGTCGTTCTGAGAACGTGGGAGCGATTTCGATCACTTCTAAAAAAGATACCTCAAAAAAAAAAAAAAGGAATCGCATCAAGCCAATTGAAAGTTCATATGATCGGCAGCAATGATAAAACAACGTAAACACCCGAATGTTTACGTTGCTTTACTTTTTTTATCAACTACAAAAAGGCCAGAAAAAAGAGCCTGTTTCAACAGATGGCTAGAGCCCCCTTACAAGGCAACAAACAACTACAAAAACAAAACAAAAGTAAAATTTAGGTCGTTGTGTAGCTTTATACAGTGCCCCCTAGTTGTTACATGCAGACAAAATACGATAGAATGTGAACGAGGTCGAGCTTGGAGGTCGAGCTAAAAAGAGTGGCGTTCCCAACCTGGGGGGGAGGTTGGACGCAAAAATGTATATAAGCTATTCTTGTTTGTAAGTAAATCGGGCAAAAAACATCAGTTTCTTGTTCACATGAACATGCATAAAGTGTAGGGTTGTCTTCAGACAGAGATACGAATGTTTACCCTCTTTAATACTTTCTTGAACTGAGCCTGTCAAAAAAAAAAAAAAGGGAGGCACCCATATCTTGAACACATGTCGCCTTCTGACTGCTCGCTGAGTGGGCTCCAGTCTTCGTCCTTTTCTTCTTTAAGGAGGGAAGGTCTTCTTTAAGAAGGGATGCGACGGGCAGTTGTCGCAACTGAGGCTGGTGAAAGCAGTGAGGGGGTAGGAAGCACGGGGGAGGAACGCACCCAGCTCTCCGTTTGCACCGCGCAGGTCATCACAGCATAGGCCTGCTGGGAGTTGACCTACGTGCCTGACCACAGGCAAGCAATAAACAATTATTACATCTCTGTTTAGTGTATCGAGGTAAAGAGAATGGGCAATGGCATAAAAAAAGGTTTAGTGACTATACATAGTGTTGTTGGATCCCCCGACAATTGGCCTTCGCATATGACAGTGACTACGAACAAATACATTCCAGAAACAAACCATATAGACTAATTGGGTACAGGTATTTTATGGATGCTACTATATGGCTAGAGAGCCAATGCTGATGTTTCCTGGAACGCTTACCGACTGCCGTTTGACCGAGCAAAGAACCCTGGACGCTAGCCGCCGCTGAAGCTTGCACAAACACATCCTTCATAGCTGCTTTGCCTCGCATATCAACTCGCAGAGCTACGTCGTATGTTGCTGGCCTCTCTTGTACGCCAGCGATATGTAGCTTCCGCTCCCCCTCTCCAGGCAATGCAATAGCAGCACTCTTGAAGAGAGGCGCTCTCCATAAGTGCTTCGTTCGCCCACACCGGATCGTCGCCCTGGTGAAAGAAAATTGACCACATTTTACACCTGAAAGTTGACATATCTAGTAGGTTACATCACTATAGTCTATAAATTTTAATTATCAGTAAAAGTAAAAATCAGTGAATCCCTACGTGTCCCCTAGAGGGAAGTGACATAGTACATATTGATCTAAGTCCAAAAAGCAGCTTGTTTATTCTTTGTTCATTCCTTACTGCCATAAGTTCAATTATTCTAGTTTATAATAGTAGATGTGCTATGAGTGGCACCACGCTATGTAGAAAGTAAAAACAAAAGAAAAACAGTAGTACTCAACGGATTAAATTTCATTCCTCGTATACAGCATGACTCGTACTCGAGGCAGACCAACAGCCCCGCTATCTGAACATTCCCCAAACCAATTATTTGCGCAAGCACCTCATCTTTAAAAGTCTCGAGCTCGTGCTGGTACCCTCGAAAGCAACTTTCTGTGGGATTTTAGGGGAAGGAAAGAGCATGTTGTTGCTTAGCAACGATCGACAAACATACGTGTGCGAGCTGTAGCTTTGAATCATAGCTTTGATTGCATACCCACAAAAATGTGTCAGAGTACAGCACCGAAGGCACGTCTTTCGGCTCCCTCCCGAGGTTGCGGGTCCGCAATGGCTCGACAATAATTTAGCACACGAAGATTGTACTGTTCGTAAACAGTGAAGTTGTCTACACCTAACGCACTCGTTATTCTCCACATGGTGAAATGTGTTTGATGCTCGCGACGTGACCCACTGTGGTCCTTTGACACTTGGCGACTCGCGACGTGACCAGGAGAACCCGTTCAGCAGACGACGCAAGTGGGTTGACTGCGCAGGCGCAGTCGGAACATTCTCTTGCTTCATTTACCTCATGATAGATGGCGCTTGGCTCCGAGCATTATAAATTTCGGCAATTTTCGTCACATCTCTAATTATGCTACAAAATGTGGATTTGAATATTCTTTAACAGAACTTTTAGGAAACATTCGCCGGCTAATAATTGTTTTTGATCGCGGTGCTGGTGAGGTAGGCTCTTACCCAATAGGCGAAGTGGATTTGGCTGACGTGCTGTGACACCGCAGATGCATCTCAGTGAAAAGGCAGAGATCTTTTAAAGAAATAAGGTATTCAAAGTGTCTGGTTTCCTTTTAAAAGTTCTATAACGAAAACATTTCTTTTTGGCTTTCCTTGTATCTAAACACAAAAGCCATCTGAACATCTTAGGAAGAAACAGCGGCAAAAAACTTGGGTAAGGGTAAAGAAACACACACGACAGGCAGGGGCGTAGCCAGGGGGGGGGGGGGGGGCTTATGGGGCTTCAGTTCCCCCCCCCACACCAAATCCAGCCGACCCTATGATATACCCATGTATTTTGACCCCCCCCCCTCTCCCCTCTTCCGCACCCCAAGTCATGGACATTCCAGCCACCTCAGCCCCCCCCCCCCCCCCCCCCCCCCGCAAAAAGATCCTGGCTACGCCACTGACAAAAGGGGCTTTTCCCTTGTAAGTTTTTTTCGCCGCTGTTCCTTCCCAAGAAGTTCGCTTCAATTCAACTAGCCCAATACGTCACATTATTACAAAATCTATCTTTTCTTGAAACCGGTTTATTGAGTGATCCACCCTTCTTAGCCCCAGTCCTTGAATTATGCTCCGATTTATGTAGACTTCCAAATAGAGAACCTCGCCATATCAAACGCTTTTATAAGTACACACGTTGAGTAAAACACACAGCTATACGCCTCGCAAGTGGGCTCATTTTCGTCTTCTGCGCATGAGAAAGGAAGTAGCGGTGACGTCAGAACGCCGAGCCCTGATTGGCTGATCGCGACCCCCCTATCTCAGCGTCGTCTGCTCCTTTGCAACGTCGTCTGCTCGCAACATCGTCTGCGTCTGTCTTACCTTTCCTGCGACTTTCGGAGCGAACTTGACTTCGCCTTTAAGAGAGGGCAGACGAAATTAACTCGAGCGGTACGCTCTTTTTGTCTAACAAGTAGCAGACGCGCATCAAGGAGGGAAGTCAAAGGACTCACTGGCGAGGTGTCCCGAGGCGCCGAGGTTTGTTTGCTTAGAACCGAGAGTGAGCGTGTTAGTGTCCGCAAGTTCCCTCCCAAATACTTTTTCCCTCCATTCGTGTGCGGCGAGACCCCTCACTCTTTAACGGCGTCGGCGGGTTGGCGCAGTTAACGTCGTCTGCTTTACGTCTGCTAGTCAAAGCGATGGCTGCTTTAGCTTTCCTGCGTCTGTCGGAGGCTCACCGCTTTTTCACCGGCGAGAGTCACCGTTGCCTCGGGAAGCAAGGAGATAACAAGAGGAAGAAATTGACCTCTTAATCTAAAATTGAGGTCAGCGATCAAAGTATAATACGGGAAGGGTTCACAAGGGTTGCGCGGGCATATTTCATTCAGCACACCAGCCGGTCGCCGAGTCGCGGAGTGCCTGCTAGGCCTAACTGCCCAGCTCGTTTGGTCGCGTTCGGTGGAATCGTGGCCGTTAGAGCTTTTCCCGGGTGTTTGTGGATCCAGCGTTCTTGTTCGTCGTGGTCAGTTTTAAGTACAGGGTGTCACAAATGAAAATTTACACGGTCTTTTTTACCGCAAAAATAAACTAGGCGTCGCCGAATGCTCATTCTCCGCCCAAAGGTAGAGCTAGAGGTCACAATCAGATGCCAAAGTTTCAGCCCGATCCGATAACTTAATCAAAAGTTATAAGTGATTTTCTGAAATTTTCAATGGGAAAATGACGGCCGACGGCGTTTTCTTCGTGAATACGAATTTGTTCTTAAGTTTTGTCTTACGCACATTTTTGGCGTACGATCGTTTCGTAAATCTGGCCTCTGCTTTTCCGAAAGTCGCAGGAAAGGTAAGACAGACGCAGATGACGTTGCGTGCAGACACTCTAAAAAAAGTCTGTGCGTGTGCTTTCCCGCACAACACTCGGAGAGCCAATCAGCGCAACTTACGGAGGCAGCTCAGCGAATGACGATGCCGAAACATATGTTTAGACCAAAAAACGCAGTCTGAGTTGTGACATTAAGCAATGCAAAACGTCACGCTTGCATTGCTTAATGTCACAACTCAGACCGCGTTTTTCGGTCTAAACATATGTTTCGGCATTGTCATTCGCTGAGCTGCCTCCGTAAGTTGCGGTGACTGGCTCTCTGAGTGTTGTGCGTGAAAGTAGACGCACAAACATTTTTTAGAGTGGACGACGATGCAAAGGAGCAGACGACGCTCAGATAGGGGGTCGCCATCAGCCAATCAGGGCTCGGCGTTCTGACGTCACCGCTACCCCCTGCGCAAGAAGCAGACGAACTTGCCCTCCGCATAAGATCGAGCTATAAAACCTTCAACTAGTGGAGCACCGCGCGATCGAATATCCAGACGGTGGTGCATCCTCGCTAAAACCAGTAGTGCAAAAAACAAAACAAAAAAATCGCTGAAAATGAAGACAAATCGGGCGGACCTACCTCTCCGCGTTATTATCCCGAAGATCGATGCGATTTTGATGCGTGGATGGGCGCTTTAAATGGTTCTCGGGACAGATACTGACGTCAAGAGCCACTCTAGATTGCATTTCGTCCGTCTAGATTACATTTCGGTAGGAGGCAGCCTTGAAAATCCAGAGAGTGCCTAGACCGGTCAACACATTTAATTGGAGCGACCGTCAGCAGTGCAAGTCCCATTTCCGCGCACTTCATGTTGATTAGTCGAAATCTGCCTATATATCTTTATATTGGCCCGTAGTTCTAGAGTCCGCCTACTTTCGGCAAAATACAAAAGGAAAAACAGCGCGCTCTTTCTTTTCTTTTTTTTTTTCATCTTGGGAAGTCACTTTTCTGAAGCTCCCTTGAGCGCAACAAATCAAAACAGACAACGGGCCTCACGTTTCTTTTATAGTCGGTGACAGTTTACGAAACACGGGACTTCTTTTGTTCTCACTTCTTGCTTCTTGATTGGCTCTTGGGCGTTCTTGCCAACAAATGGCTCCCTCTTATTAGCTGAGGAGTGATAAGAACCCACAAAACGCATTCTGACTTGTGGCATTAAGCAATGCAAGCGTAACGTTTTGCATTGCTTAACGTCAGAACTCAGACTGAGTTTTTTTGTTCTAAACATAGGTTTCAGCATCGTCATTCGCTGAGCTGCCTCCGTAAGTTGCGGTGATTGGCTCTTTGAGTGTTGTGCGGGGAAAAAAGCATGGGCTTTTTTTTAAAGGGATGTTATGAATGTTTTTATTCTGCTTCCTTAGCGCGGCGCGAGTCGGTAATGCACAATTTTCTAGTGTTTTGACTCGCTTGCTTAGGTATGCAAATCTTCCCCAGATTACCCTACGCATTGCATTTGTACGTGCCGTAATAGTGCATCGATCTACGGAGCTGGTCGGTCGAGGCGCCGCATTCTCGCGTTTGTCGCGTTCCGCCATCTGTCGGCAGCACATCGAAATAGGCTAACACCTTCTGTCAATGCCGTCGTCCTGCGATCACCCCAGGCTCGGTGGCGTTCCATCGTCTCGAGATAATCGAACCAACTCGACTCGTGACATTGTGTTCGGGCCGCTACGCATCGGCAGATTAAAAGCACGACATTTGGGGCATTTCTAGAGCGTAGCTCTGACGGAATTGCTTGCTGGGGAACCAAGAGACGTCGCGCAGCCACCGAAACACAAGGTAAACATAGAAGAACCGGAAGTATTTCTCTCCCCCGGTCAGGACGGCCGGAAGCGGAGCGCACACCCTTATACGGAAAACATTGCGCATTTTTTGTTGAAATAAATTTAAAAATGAGCAGTCCCGTGTTGATCCCCAGTATACTATACAGTCACAGCAATAGTTGCGACATATCACGGCGAACTCAATTGGCTTCGTTCTCCCCAGCATGCAGCTCACTGCTCTCTCTGCGACGAACCTCGAGACGCGTCAGCGTCGCCGCCAGCGCGTCTATCTGCGTCTCACATCAAGCGCGACGCCAGCACGCGGCGACGCCAAGACACACGCGTCTGCCACTTTGTGCCGTATCTCTCGTCGAGTTTCAGCGGGTTTGCCGCTTGGGGCAGCTCAGGGATCCACTAACGATGACGTATAATGCGCAGGCCGGAGGAAGCTTCCGGAGTCGACATGGCGCTGTGAAGAGGGACACGCCCCCAACTATGACCAAAACCAAAAGACGCTATTGGACGAAAAGGAGCTGGCGCCAAGTCAGCTCTCCTTTTCGTCCAATAGCGTCTCTTGGTTTTGGTCATCGTCGGAAGCGTGTCCCCCTCCACAGCGCCATGTCGCCTCCAGAAGCTTCCTACCTCCATGGCCCATGCCCTTCTTCTAGGTGGCATTGCATGGACGGATACGGCTGAAGCCTCTGGATCGGGCGGCGGCTTACGCCACCTAGCCTAAACTTTTAACTTCAACAATTAACTCCGATTAAATTTGGAGTTAATCAAGAATCACGAAGAATTTTCTATCGTGGCGTCGCAGCAACTGTGGCCATCTAGCGGGCACTACTCGAGAATCGTACTCACGTTGTGCTACAAAAAACGTATATAAGCGGATCGCTAATGCTGTAGCGTAGCTCCTAATACACACAATACAAAAAAAAAAAAAGAAAGAAAATGTGGCGTAGGTTTGCGGTAGCGCGCTCGCTTCACACGCAGTGGACCCAAGTTCGATTCCCGAGAGAAGAAAGATGTCTTTTTTCAAGCAGTTGGCAAGTATCGCCCTATTACGCCAACTACAAAATCAACAATTACAACTACTAAAACGACAGCGGAAGTCATTTCTAGTGGTGGCAAGAGCTCATAACAGCTATCGATCTAAAAAGGAAATATGTGTCGATGTTATAAAATAAAAACAAAAAAAACTCGCCTTAACATTTTTTTTTTTTTTTCACTTGAACCTTGTAATTTTTAATCGGTCCCTATTCGCGACTCCATTTCATAATACGTGGCGCCACTCGGTTTTCCAGAATGGTGGTTACACTCTAAAAAAAGCCCGTGCGTTTACTTTCCCGCACAACACTCGGAGAGCCAATCACCGTAACTTACGGAGGCAGCTCGGCGAATGACGATGCCGAAACATATGTTTATACCAAAAAACGCAGTCTAAGTTGTGACATTAAGCAATCCAAGCGTGACGTTTTGCATTGCTTAATGTCACAACCCAGACTACGTTTTTTGGTCTAAACATATGTTTCGGAATCATGATTCTCTGAGCTGCCTCGGTAAGTTGCTGTGATTGGCTCTCCGAGTGTTGTGTGGAAAAGTAGACGCACGGGCTTTTTTTAGAGTGTATAGTCAGGGTCGAAGATGTGCGCCGGTATAGCAGTTGCTGAGCCTGTCTAGTGTACTGGCTTCACTGAGCGACTCAAATTATTTCTACTTATACGAGGAAGCTTGAGTGTTATGAGAGCAAACCAGCTCTTTATCCCGAAAAAAGAAAAAAAAAAGAACTGGTGTTTAGCACGATATTTACGCCAGGGGGCAGGTTTTAATTCTGGAACGAAACCGAAACTAACTTCTATTTTGTATTCATTTCTCAGTATAGGTGTTAATTTCGGATTCTTTCATAACTCAAGATGTCTCTGACAGCGTATATATTGAGCTAAAGAAGTTGTTCGTGGAAACTTTATTTCGGGAAATACGTGTCCGATCCAGGCAGTTTAAAATATTTTGAAGAGTTGAATGTTTCTTTAAAGACAGGGTCTTTCATACACCTTAGAAGTAACATAGCATATTGAATTTGTATCACAAATCAGTGCTGCTATTTGTGTTCTTGCTGCCTTTTCTCACTCAGATAATCGTCATATAAAATAATGAACTGCGGGCCTTTGGTTTTTTGTTTTTTTTTTTGTATTTAGGTTATCATTATTCTCAGCAGAAGAATAGCAGAATCAATCCAAACTTTTTTCGAAAGATCGCCACGGGTGATGAGCTCAGGATATGTTTACAATAGCCTGTAAATTAAGAGACGCTGTTCTCACTACGAACACCCAAAGACGAAACCTCAATCAGAAAGCAGATTTGTGTGTGTGTGTGTTTTTTTAACAACGCGTGACGCATAGGACTTTATATTACACCCAGTGTTTGAATGAGCACATTTTCCGCCAACGACGTTTTGCAAGTTTGTTCAAATGACGTTTGATTATTTTAGTTACTCGTCGGCATTCTCGTAAATCCTCAGGCCTTTTATGCTTTCTAACGCGCCTCTCAGCACGCCGGCGAATAGCCCGAAGTCGCTCATATTCGGCAGCGAATGTAGTTTGGTTTATCGGTAAGGTTGTTTGCTCTCTTCATTGGTTTAATGAACGAGTGATGGCTTCTGTGAATGATGGTAAGTCCATTTCTTGGTTGCATTCCTTGGTCATTTTTTCTTGAAAGTTGAAAACAATCCAAGCAAACGTACCACAAGAATATGGCAAATATCAAGAAGTTTCCGAGCAACACCACAGCAACCTTACCCATTTCGGGCACTAGCTCTATCGATGCAGTGTTGAAATATAGAGGCCGCGAATCAGTTCTGTATACGAATTACGCAGGCGCAGTTTACACGCACGAGCACACCGAAAACGCCACGGCCAACACCACCGTCAACTCTGTCATGCATGGACGTTGATTTCTCTCTGAACGAACTCGAATCTGCTCTTGCATCATGTAGGCAATCAAGTTCACCTGAACCAGACCTACTCAGCGATTGCACGACTCGGACCAAGTACAATCAAATGCCTTCTTCGCCTCTTCAACGAATCCTGGAACCAAGGCGAGGTACCTACAGCATGGAAAGTCTCTCAAGTTATACCATTACTAAAGCCAGGTAAATCACCCCTTATCATCACTTCCTATCGACCCATTGCGCTTTCAAGTTGCATAGGCAAACTCATGGAACGTATGATCTTGGCGCGAATGGAATGGTATTTCGAACATCATGGTTTATATTCAAATGAGTCGTAGGGCTTTCGCCGCGGCCGGTCCTCAATAGACGGGGTGATTGATTTAATTACATCGGTTGAACACGAAATATCTCGACGGCGAATGATCACAGCCCAATTCTTGGACATCAAGAGTGCCTTAGATTCTGTGACGCATGATGCAATAATTGACGCACTAGAAGAACTAGAAATAGGAGGGCGACTCTACAAGTGCATCTCCAGTTACTTAACTAACAGGGCAATTTCTGTTGCTACGGCACAAGAAAAAACTACCCTCTAGAATGTCACAATGGGTGTCCCACAGGGTGGCGTGCTAATTCCGACACTATTCATGATATGCCTCAATGCTCTCAGAGTGGAACTTCCAGAAACACTTCGATCATCGCTATATGCTGATGACATCTGCATATGGGCCTCCGGAGTTACTAGAGTACAAGATAGAGCTCGTCTTTAAAAAGCATTAGGCACGATTGATAGATATCTTCTTCATCGCGGATTGACCATCTCTCCATCAAAACCAGCCGCCATAGCTTTTACTAGACGTTGCATGGATAAATACCCCTTCAAGATATCCGGCCAAGCCATTCCATATGTAAAACACCATATATTTTTAGGCATATCGATCGATCGAGGACTGACATGGACACCTCACATTATGCACCTTAGAAAAAAATTGACCAGCTTTATACACCTCATACGTTTTATATGTGGCACAACTTGGGGTGCGAAAGTACTATCAGTACTGTGTCCTTACAAAGCTCTATTTGAGGGTCTATTGAGGTACAGCCTGCCTGCCCTTCATGGGATGTGCGCCACGAATTTGAAGCGACTACAAAGTGTACAGGGCTCTGCTCTTCGTGCTCGCTTAGGTGTTCCGCACTCAACGTCCACTTTAGGTATCATAGCAGACGCTGGGTGCCTATTCATTGAAGCACTTCGTGCAAAAGAAACACTACGTGTACACCTACGACACCTGACACGATATGAATCCCACCACCTCGCCCGGATACAATCATCCAGGAAAGATTCAAGCTATGCTAAATTCTTGATAGAATAGGAGCCAAATATACCAAAGCAGTTTGTAACACCGAAGTTGGCGGATGTTCTACCTTGGACACTTACATACTTTATAGTATCACTCCATATAGATGGCATACAGAAAAAAGCGTCAACTGCACAAACGGTATTGAGGCAACTGACCCTCTCATTAATTAATGTGAACCATTGGTTCAGAACTCACATTTACACTGACGGGTCAACAACTCCTCAAAGCTAAGCTACTGGAGTACCGTATTTACTCGAGTAATAGCCGCACTGTTTATGAAGAAAACCTGAGTGTTCGCTTTTCCGCGGAGCACGCAGATTGCCAATCACCGCGATCGACAGCATGAGCTCAGCTGTTTACAGGACAAAGATAACGTCTTTGTGCGAAGATACCATCTCTATAGAATGCACTTGTATGGAGAATCGTGTTCTCGATCTGGTTATTCGCTATGTTATTTATGCGCAACGCAATGATTGGCTGTATATGCCTCCTGTGGAAAAGGAGACGCAAAGGCCTTGTCCATAAATAGTGCGGCTATTCCTCGAGTAAATACGGTAGTTATACCCATGACACAAGTAGTGCTTAAATTCAGACTAGACTACCGCACCTCATCAACTGTCTTGGAGCTGGTGGCTATTAGGGAAAGCATCAAATATATAATACGCACCGAACCACGAGCATAATCCATTTTCTCTGGCTCAAAAGCTGCACTCCAGAGCATGCAGCACTATCTACGACGTGGAGCAAATGAACAGCTGACATTCACCGTAGTCAGCTTCTGCCAACAGGCCCAAAAGGCTGGCCACCAGATTCACTTCCAATGGATCCCAAGCCATTGTGGCGTCCCTGGAAATGAGGCCGCTGACCGAGCAGCAAAGAGCGGGCACGACAACATATCTAGCATTTCTGTTCCATATTCAGAAACGGACGCTGGTGCAACGGTATTCTGGGTCCGAAAAAAGACAGATGCGGCCCTCTGGGCAGACGCTTCTCACCACTATCCACGACTTTATAATCTAAATCCTGAACTGAAGTTCAAATTCCCCAGAAACCTTACAGGAAAGATTGAATCAGTACTTCACCGAATCAGGCTGGGCATATAAATATCTCCACTGTATTGGGAAAAGACCTTCTGCAAACTGCTTGATATGTGAAGAAGTGGAGTCACTGGACCACCTGTTATGCAATTGCTCAATTTATGACGTGGAAAAAGAGGTGCTCATTGAAGAACTCTCTCAGCTTGACTCCCAACCATTCTCTCTCCAGAAGATCTTAGGAGCGTGGGAGAGCCCAGAAAAGCTGGCTGATGCGACCAAATACCTACTACGTTTCTTACGTGATACCCAACTTATTTCTCGTCTTTAAGGAACAGATATGGAGCTCCACGTGATTTCGATGTGCTTTTATTAATTTCATCTTCTTGCCCTTCTTTGGCATCCCCTATTAACCTTCCCCAGCACAGAGAAACCGGTTAATGCAAACTGCATGGAGCGACCTCTCTGTCTTTCTAAATAAACCTCTTCTTCTTCAGGGTTTGAGTGCCCTTCCATCTTGATAACGGTGTCAGAGTTCTTTCAAATGCTATAAAGAAAACAAAATGAGACCTTTCTGAATGTACTATTAAGGATAAATGGCATATTTTCGTGATCGTGGCGTTTATTGGGGGCCTATATTGCCGCAGTTTGTATTAATAATAATAGTACAATTAAGATATTTTAATACATCATTTTTCAAGCTCTTATATAATTTGTTAGTTATGACCTAATTTTAAACGTTCAAACAAGTATGACAATCAAAAGGGTGCAAATTATCAGCACTTGTGCCAATTGCAGCATTTTTAATTCAGAAGTTATAAGATAAAAATAGTCTAAAATCAATTAAATCATTCTAGTTAATCTGAGAAATCCACGTAAAACGACATTAATTGTGGGTAAAGCATACGGTTCTTTGAAACTCGCGACTTTTGACGATCAACCAAACTTCAAAAGTCGACGCCAATCCTTCCGAACCAAATGCACTCCCCCCCCCCCCTCCCCCCCCCCCCCCCCACCTCCTCCCCCCCCCCCCCCAAAAAAAAGTACTTTTATTTTTTTATTTTGTAATTACCAATCTTCCCAGAACATTTTGTTTGTTTGTTTGTTTTTTCCGTGCCGTAGTTTTTCCAATCTCAGCCTTTCCATTTCGCAAGAACGCCCATGTACCCGCTAGCACGTCTGCTCACTGCAGCACGTTTCGTTGGTGTTGGAAACCGCTGAAACAGTAGACAGTAGCGAGTTTTAGTGTTGCGTATGCGAGCGAACGCAAGCACTATGTGTTTGCGTGTCCCACAGTGCGCGTGCGCGGAGTCCAAAATTGCGGTCTTAGATTGGAGCATGGCGACAACGCGCATGCGCAGCGTGGAGCAAGCAACTCTAACGCTCTAATAAGGTACAGTCGCATACCGGCTGGAGCACTACGTTGGGACAGTGAAGGGTGTTGTTTGCATTCCGAAAGGACTTTTCGCGAGTCCTGATCGCGAGCCGTTTTGCCGTGCCCGCTGAGCAGGAGAACCGGGGGAGCGCCGGTTCCGCCGCGGGAGGGCGAGCCACGAGCCGGAGACGCGAATTCTGTAGCGGGTAGCAGTAAGACATGTATACGTGACTCCAGCTAAGCGGACGGCAGCAAGGATTGGTTTTGTGTTTAAGTACACTTTGAAATACTTTAATTACTTTTACGAGTTAGCGATAGCAAGATTGGGTCATGAAGGTCAAAGCGCGCTCTTAGGAAAATCGGTAACGCTGTAGTCCTGGCGACATCGTAACCCTTTTGGAACGTTCTCGGTGGCGGAAGGACCTATCGAAATTGCTTGTTCCTCCGTTTGTCTGATGAAACAACAACAGCAACAACAACAGAACTGTGCGTTCTTTAATAAAAAAGTGCGAAACTTAGTTCCGAAACACAGGATGCGATGATTGAGTTTAATGCACTCATTTACATATCGCGCAAGTTCGAAAACAGACCGAGTGAGAGAGTCTCGACGAGTGCAAAATGTCACAATCCCTACCTGGAGCATTCCCAACAATCACAACACGCTAGTCATACGGTTCTAATTGAGCTTCTGCCGGCTTATCTGCCAAGTGCCTGGCACAATGTCCTGAAAACATCGTGCTTGGAATCGAAAGCGCCTTCGGGACGCTCTTTTAAGAGAGGTCACGTCTGGCGCGCTCACTCGCTGTGTCCGTGGCGATCGCTCTTATGAGCACAGCGCGCTGAAATTTCCAACGCCGCCGACATTTATTTACGGGGTTCTCAACCAGCACCCATCTAGCCTCACTTTTGAGGCCAACTACCGCGATTTATTTCAGCTGTGTTTGATTCATTTGACTCAGCATGCATACGAAAATTAAATGGCAATCGTGCGTCGTCAGGTGTCGACATTAAAGTATAATATCTCACCTGAAACTTCTTTGACGCTGCTATGAATTGGCCCAAGCACTAAAATTCAGACTTCGAACGGTGGAGCGAACAGCTTCTTTGTTTTGTCCGTTTTCTTTTTAGATTTTTCTTACGTCTCAGGGTTACTATGGATGTCATTCACCAGCTCGCCTCTATTTTTTTTACCTTTCTTCACTAGCTATCTGGCTAACTATAACTATATAACGGCACAATGATTCTAACTTTTCTCCTATCACCAGCCGCCCCAGCAAGAGCTAACAAACGAGGCGAGCTACGAGAGGCTCTTACCTTATATCTAACGCCCTATCAAAGTCGTTTTGACGCCCACTTGGCGCCCAACGAAAAGCAAACAATCAGCGTCGCTAAAAGCAGGGTTCCTCAGACATGATCGACAGTTGGCGAGAGGGGGCCGAGCCTGTCAGTGTGGCCCACTCATCCAACACAGACCCAAATAGCATTCCGGTCCGGGCCAGTTCCTCTCCCGGCCAGAAGGGGCGCCCCTCCTCCGCGACCAGACTTCCTTCTCCTGGCGACGAGCGATCCACAAGGGCGGGGGGATTGACCGTGAGAATGAATTAGCGCATTGACAGAAGCGAGGCTCCGGGCGAAAGTCCCCCAAAGACAGGGCGAGGGGCGCGAGACGCAGGGACAAACATTGCAACACCCCGTGATTCAACTGTCTCCCGGGGACGGGTGCCCAGGAACGGCGGATCGAAGCAGTTGATTGCTTTTCTTGATTAACACTCGCCGGCTTCGATCTGGTACGCTGATGGATCGGGATTTCCTGCCGCGACGCGCGGCGTCGTCCCTGGAAACGGCGACCGAGCCGGCCCTCCCAGTCATGAGCCGACGTAACCCAGTTTCATTTCGCCAAACTACGCACGTACATACAGCACGGCAAGGGCTCAGGCGACGCCGCCTCGTCGCTAATGAAAAGCGCTGAAAACGAGACGCGGTAATTAACTTTTCCGCAGTCGCGATGTCCCGACCGCGCAAATATGCGGCTCTTCCCTCCCGCGCAAGGCTGCATGCATGGCGAACTAGTTCCGGAAAGGACTTACGCTTTTTTATTATTTTTTTTCTATTCTTGCGGACGCTGTCGCTAGAACTGTGACACTGCGGCGACACATGCTTTAGTCGTCTTTTCTTAGGGATGCGTGAGGCATCCCCTCAGGGTTGGCCATAATTTATTTACTTCCCACCCTAGAGCTCCAGATTGTTAAACCTTTCGTATTTACGTATATTTTATTGCCCATTTGAAAAAAACAAAAGTGTCTACGATCTTCGATCACTGTGATGGTTGCGAAGATGTTTATAAAGCGCGAGGTCACTCTGCCCTACAGTGTGGCACCTTATGACATCGCCGTTGATGAGCAGATCCCCCTAGTCTCCTCACGAGAAACGAAGTCTCTTGAGCAACCTCGTGAATATTGTCTTAGCGGGTCTTTCTTTGTACATTGCACAAGAAGGACAGCTGCTTAGCTTTCGTAATGTTCACGCATGGATGATGCTGGAAGGCTGCAATTGTTATATTTTAGCGTCCAATCTGTTCATAGGGTACTCATTTTAATATGCCGCGGACAGTGGTTCTCAACCACTGATGTTTCGCAGACCCCTGTCGGTCGACAAAGACGATGGACGACTCCATTCGGGGTGAAGGAAAGAGAAATGTATACATGTGAATTATGAGAATGATTTTATACATTGATCTGACTAAGGACTAGTGTGACGTAGCCTTCCCTCACTGCTATACACACGAAAAAAAACTCACCCGAAAATTGGAACGTCTCTTCTCAACATGAAAAAAGACAACTTTTATTGCCGGGCTTGACTGATAAGGCTGCAGGGCTTCGCGGACCCCCATTTAAAGGGGCACTGACACATCAAAATCATATTTTTTTTTATTATCCGAAACGATTGAAAACGATGCCGGGACATTACCCTCAAAATTTGAGATTTGGGAATTCAGTATTCGTGAAGTAAAAAAACAATTTCCAAATGCCGAATTCGAAGTTCCCGCGCGATCGGCGCCGGTGCCTTGACGTCAAAAATTGAGGAGACCTGAGAGTCGACTTCCTTTCACCACTCCCTGTTGTTGCCATGGCGACCCAAAGCCAGGAGGAAGGGAGTGAGCGGCGGCGTTCCGGCGGACCGGTTTTGAGCGGTGTCGCCTGTTTTCCGTTGGAGGATACAAATCCAGGAGACGGCACCACAACGAACTCCCGATTTTTGGTATTTCAAAAAGAAGGGCCGTAGTGCGTTCGCAATTGCGTTAAAAAACATGTTTTAGGATTGCCGTAATTAAATGTTATAGAGATGTCGCCTACAAAGCTTCTAAATTTCCTGATTTTTGACGTCACCGATCAAAAGAAGCGAGGAGGCGAGAGGCGGGAAAATCAAACGCCAAAAATAAAAAGGCGCGCGCGCGCGCGGGAAAATTTTTTTTCGCGATGCGGTTTTTTTTGCGTGTCTATGACTGCAACTTGCATCGTTTTAGACAATAAAAATAAATACGACCTTTGGGGTGTCAGTGCCCCTTTAAGAACAACTGCCCTAGAGTGTGCCACGGCCAATGATACCAAACCTCCGAACCAATGAGCGCATTGAGTCCGTGCTCCGGAGCGCCAGAGTTCAACGCTCCGTTCACTGCATGGACAGGAACGCCACACTGAAAATTAATTTACGCTTTTAAGGGTGTTTTGCAGTGTCTATAACCCACATCTCAACACCCCATGAAAAGGGTGTTTTGCACACAATAACACCCAGCTAACGGGTGTTTAAGCCAGCATCACACCCTATAAAAGCGTGCAAGGTGTAAGGGTGTACTGTTTAACAGATTTACGTTTGAGTGTGAACGACTGTGATAAGACCGCTTGTGAATGCTTATGATTGAAGCACTGACGCCATCAGCCAAAACGCCTTAGAACACTTCCGACCTGTATATAACCAGACTGAAGGTTTTGTAGTATTTGCGAGATAAAATCTACGAAGGTCACTTGCAACATTTTCAGATTTATTTTGTGCCCATGGTGAAATTAGTAAAGATATGCAGATCGAAAGTGTACCACGACATCTTAATAGATCGGGCCAATGTGTTATTCTCATCATGGGCAGTAATAAGCAGTTGTAATGCAGTCGGTCACAGTCAACTAAAAATCTGGAAAGAGCCACACTTTTGTGTATATTAGTTGTATTGCATGCGGTACCGACCATAAGAATCTATTTCTGCTGTTGAGAAGATAAAAAAAAAAATGCTGGAAGTGGTTGCTGCATCCCTACATCCACTCAGGTACAAAACGCAGAAATGGAGGATTAAGTTGGACCTCGTTTAATTTTTGCTTCCTGCGCATACAGCTCTTTGGATGTGAATGATGTCTTTTATATTGCAATCAAACGTTCTGAGATGAATTTCTATATTGAAATAGTAATACCTAAAAATATATATTCCAATATGTTGATAATAATATTAAATGGCATTCTTGTGTACCTTGAGTTAAAAAGTTAATAGGCTGCCGTGATGGTTGTAGTTTCCTCCCCTGTGTAGACGACCCGAAGCAGCCGTCTCCTCCCAACGTAAAAGAGCGCGGCCGTCTCCTCGAAACTGGGGCCCTCATACATGCAGTCAAGAGAGGGTTTTTTCTGCCTCCTAGAAAATGAGACATTAGAAAACAATATTGTAGATATAGTGAAAGACCATATGACACATTTCTGGCTCAAAATCAAGCCGTAATCCATGCTGGTGAATCTAAAGCCCCTCTGTCCTGGGAAAAGTGGCGCCATTCATTGTTAAGGAAATGCTCGAGACACGTGCCGCGCGCCACGTCTAGGAAGAACATGGCGTCTGAAATCTAGCTCAATGCTGCGCTGTGCCGCCATGATCTTGCCAAGGGCTGCATGTTGCCCGCGCCACTTGCGCCGACGCACCTTGCGCTGCTTTTAAAACATGAAGAGGCTTTAGGTGAATCCCCACCCTGTTTTGCTTCGCGTGGAAGCTATGTGTTCCAACAAATTGCTTTAGTGTTGTAGTCAATGACGCCAGCTGGGGTAGTCGGCAACATTAAAAATAACGGGTAGTATTACAATTTTAAATATTGGCTGTTATACATACCTTGCTTACGGCGTCAAATTATGGCGCCTGGAACGCGTCTACGACTGGTGTGTTTACCGCGGCCAACAAAGTGGTCCCTCGATTTCCGCCTGATGACGTCATAGTGTCATGCGGTCGCCGGTCGCAACCTTGGCGGCGTCTCAACAGTTGTGGTATGTATGGCAGACGCCTGTTCTGCTGCAGGTCGCTCTTTACTGTGACAGTTCACGGAAGCTAGAGCAGCCGGAAGTTGGGACGCCTGGGACGCCGTGACGACAGCGACACTTGCGTTCGCTCGTGCTTTTCGCCAGCATTTCTACGGCCAACCATCAGGATCGCGACAGGCAACAGCATGACACTGCGTCTTCGGTGACGTCATTTGTTGCCACTTTGGGACCACTTTTGATGTATGGGCGGGATAGGACGCTAAACACACCAGTCAAAGACGCGATCTAGGCACCATAGTCAAATGGAACAGTACAACTTTCCTACGCCCTTAACTTCTGCAGCATACATTTCTCACCACCGAATTTGTTCTTGGCAAGCCATGCCGAGAAGAACAGATTCTATGATGCCAAAACGTATGCTGCAGAAAATACGGGCCCAGGAGCAGGGTACAGAGAAACGGCGGCAGACGTGACGTCAGTGCAAGTCATGAATTCCTTGATAAGCCCACACGTGAACAATTGACTTGTCGGCAGTCATCCGCCGGGACGACTTCGGAGGCAAAGACATACCGAGGTAAACAAGTATGCAAACCCAATACGCTCCATTGTGCGTCGTGAATTTTGTCGGAAATGGAGCCACCCACCAAGTTTCGAAGATTTATAAACACTGAAATTTATGTAGAGTAAAACTTCCTTAAATGCGAACTAGTATGGTAATACGCAGAACGGGTTCACGTACGGTTTTGAAGACTATGTACCAGAAGAAAGATGCTCTTTTGCGAACACAACATATGTTTATCTAATCAATTAAGTTACTTCTCTAAAGTGAACTGTTCCCTCAGCCATCTATTGTTTTCGACATGTCATTTAGTGAAATCATTGCCATTGTTCGTAATATTATTTATCAACTGATCCTTTGCAAATGTTTGTCTCGCGACTGTGGGAGAGAAGCACATTTAGATATCAAAAGCCTATTTTATTTCTTACGGTCCTAAGGATAAATAATTTTATAATTGGCTTCAAATACTATGAATTTGTGAATATTCAAAACTTCCAAATGTTCGAGGAATCTATTGTTTGCAATTATAGGTGACTCGTGAAAAATATGTTGTTTACAGTACACAAGATTTTAGTTTGCATATTCTATATATTATCCTACCAAAAACTTATAAGGCATCAGATAAGCCAACTTTTTTATTTTACCCGGAAGCGCGACGCTTCCAGGTAAAATGAAAAAAACTGGACAGAGTTGATACTGTGTACGTACCATCCTGTCAATTTTGGCAAGTTATGCCCAAACGCCAGAACCATCTTCTTGGTGTGATGCGGCTTTCAGGTTGGTCCCAGGCTATGGCAGTGTGCCAGCCTGTAACGGTGGATGCATAAATCTCATGTTATGTTACCACCCGAGAGAACAAAAAGACGAATATTTTTCACAGAAATGAAAAATAAACTTCAGGTTTTGTTTGGATGGATTAAGCTAGTCATTACGAGCACATCATACATGCATAAGTTACTTCTGTGATTTTCATTAATTTAAAATTGCAAGAATTTTTAACCTGCTTCAATATACAAGTATGAACTAGGTTTAATTCTACTGCAACAACATCGGTAATGTGTTGCGATGAATATGTATAAACCAGCCTCATGGTATAAAAGTGTATACTTATGTAGAGTACGGTTAAATATAAGACAGCCAACCTGCCATATCGTTCTACTGGATGACAGGTCCAGGTTGCCTTTGTTCCCATCCTGGAAAAAAAGCAGACAAGGCGTCCCGGCCATGCTCCTGATGTGCACCTCTTTTGGTTCCCAAAAGCTGCGTGTTGCTAGCCCAACCTACTCTATCTTGCCTTCTCTGTGGAATCTTCGTTCAGCTGCTTGAGACATACACGCTATGTTTCAGGTGCATATGGAAAAACCTAAAACAAAAAGCAAACGAACGTTTAGACTCTTTCTAAAGGGACTTTCATTTGTGTGATCCCATACATACAGGTGGCAGGAAGCAGTGCAAATTAATTTTAGAACAAACACTTTTATGTGCATTTTTCAGGTAGTGTCATGACAGAGCCAATATAAACTGCCAGGCGAGTATGTAAAACGGTGTTATTAAATATTCTGCATGTCTCCATACCGCACCTTATGCCATGCACTCAAATAGTAACAGGGACACAGACATTTTAGTTAGCCAGATCGAGCTGTGCACAGTAACAGTATGTGAGTAGCTGTTTGCCTCCAAATGTTCTGGAGCTGCAATAATGTTTCTGTTCAGCCGTTCATTTGATTGACCAGATTGTCGAACTAAAAATTAACCCAGAAAAGCACGGCATTGATGGATAACGCTGTGGCACTCATTATTCATACTGCATTTAAAAGTCACTGACAGCAATATGAATAATCTGTTTGCAATGTATTGCTAAAATATTAAGGCAACCTCCCATCAACGCCCTTGTAGCCCCCCCCCCCCCCCCCCCCCCCCCCCAAGGTAGGTTTTCCACAATAACTGCCGCTGCATGCATGGTTGTAAAAAAAGGTGAACCTCAGAACCATTGGCAATTTGTGGACGAGGGTACACTCTAAAAAAAGTCTAAGCGTGACGCTTTGCATTGCTTAATGTCACAACTCAGACTGCGTTTTTTTGGTGTAAACATATGTTTCAGCATCGTCATTCGCTGAGCTGCCTCCGTAGGTTGCGGTGATTGGCTCTCCGAGTGTTGTGCGGGAAAGTAGACGCACAGACATTTTTTAGAGTGTACTCACATCAGAATCGGCATAATCAACGTCCTTTTCTGCTTGGCCGGGAATACATGTGATATAAAAAGGGAATATTGAGGCTTAATGCCATAAATTGAACCAATGGCCTGAAAGGCTCCAGAAAAGGGACCACCCAGGTTTTCAACCATAATTTCTGCGCTCCGGAAGCCAACATGGAACTTGAACACCACTGAAGCACTGAAACTTGTGAGGTTGAAACAACATATATTATGAGAAGTGAAACAATCCCCACAGCCACATTTACAGCAGAGAGACTCGGTCCATAGAAAAACGAAACAAAGGTAAGCTCAGTTGTATTCAATGCAAAACACCTGAACATTGTTTACTCATAGGTCTTGGTAAGAAATGCATTGCTTTACTTGCCTTAGTGCTCTAAACTGTTCTAGATATTTCTTCTTATTACTTTATACATATTAATCACAGTAGAAAAAGTAAGGCCCAGGTTCTTGTTCGATTCTTTTATTTGTTTTCCAATTATGTAACATGCTAAAAGTTGAAAAGACGAGACTGGCGCATATTCACGACTCTGCGAAAAATTACGAAGTATGTACAGTATGCCATGCCTACTGTAAGACAACACTTCCTCCGCCCCTCAAATCAAGAAACACCGTGCTTCTACAAAACCTTAAATTCATAATAAAATGCTAAAAATTATATGGCTGGCAGCGAAGACAAGGGTTAAGAATTGGGCTAGTTGGTAATTCATGACAGCAAATTCAGCGAAAAAACGAGGACAAGAGAGGGAAACAAACACGGCGCCGTGTTTGTGCCCGTCTAATAACTTCGTCTTTTGCGCTAAATTTTTCTGCCATGAATTATCAACTAGCCAAACTAAGGAACTGGTGCTGAGAATGTTAATTAAATCGCTAAACAACGACGATGCAAGAGCGATGATCACAATCTAATCGATGCTTCAGCTTATGACGCAAAAAAAAAATTCCGCTTAAATTTTTTATTAATGAACCAACCATGTTTCCAGATTGCTTAATTTCGACAGTTCGCGAGAAAAGAGGTACCGGCTTTAGAGCGAAGAAGAAATCTGTAGCACACTCGCTACTCCACTGTAGTTTTGGCAGTTATGGCTCTAAAAAGGAAACAAGCCTGCCAGCCGGTCTTTAAACTCGCTACCACCACATTTAGGAGGTTAGCAAGTCGAATACTGTGTAAGCGGTTTCAATAGTCACCTCTGGATCCTCGGACACACAAAGATTGTTCTATAAGCATGCTGCACAAATGGTCTCACCTGTAATTGTGTCCGCATGTGGAAGTGTCCCCGGTCGCAGTTCCGACCTTAAACGAAAGCAGCAATCTTTGAAATACAAACGTGAATTGGTTGGATTGGCAACAACTAACGTTGGCCCTTTCTAAAGAACACTTATTGTAGTTTCGGTTCCAGTCTCTTGGGTGGGGCTTGTTTGTATTCATCTTGCTTTGGGTGTCATTCAATCTATTTTTTTTTAATATACATGTTTAAGTTCAATAAAAACGTAAGCTAAAAGGAAGTATGTCTCGTTCACTATTCTACTTAAAGTTTTAGAGCGGTTTTCATTTTGCTGGATTAAATACGGCATTTTCGTCGTTCAAGTGGCATAACACTCGCAACTAAACCGACGGCTTGTACTGAGGATTTACTGCTTTACGCTTTCTCCTGCGTTGTTTAACAGCCTTTTGATGCAAGGGATTGCCCCAGTCTATAATGAGCAATTCAAGCGATTTGTTTTTGTTTTTCGCGGTAAAACTTAATTCAAAGCATCGCTTTGTTTTGTACATAAAAAATAAGAGATAGAGGAGAACTAAACATTTCTCTGCTCTATCTGTTGTTATCAATATATATATATATATATATATATATATATATATATATATATATATATATATATATTATTTACATCTTATTATTTCTCTGCCATTTTCCGATATAAGTAGGCGCCGAAGGACGAATCATGAAGTTAGAAAAACATGAACAGAGAATTCACGCCCTGTGTTTTTAAAGCCGTCAGTGCATTTAGAAGATTCATGCGGTAACTCCCAAAATATATATTTGTTTTATTTTATTGAACTATATTGTTGTTACTTTAATCTATTTCGTCTTCAATCGTCTAGTTTTATTTTGTTATTTTTTTAAGGGTTCTAAAACAGCCTGTTGTAGAAAGGTTAAGCTTGTAGGAAAAGCTCAAAATAATCTTCTAAAAAGCCTCATATCCGAGCAACGCTAGTATATTATAGAGACTAGCCCAGAAATTATAAGTTCGTACCTTAGCGAAACATTTGCCGCCCATCCTACTGAAATGTCTGTCGTTTTCCAGGTAAATTATTGCGAGTTTAAATAATGTTGTAATACACAATTTGTCTTTTTGGAAACTACATTTCTTTTGGCAAGTTTATATTCTCATGTTCCGTTTTAGAAGACGCGTTAAAGTTTAAAATTCGTTAATATGAATCTTTATTTTCTCCCATCAACGGGTCGAAATGAGCGAGGATTTATTTTTTTATATTAAAAGCACATTTGAATCTATACCCAATCCTATACACCGTGTCAAACTTATAACTTGCTTTACTCGTTCATTCTATTTAGAGCCAAAGCTACATATAAACACATCATCCGGCGGCTCTGACGTCACGCCTGTGTGGTGGCGCTGCTGTCCACTAGGTGCATACGCGGACAATTTACGTCGATCGAATCTGGTTTGTGCGCATGCGCAGTGCCCACACCTGGTGTGGGCATGCGGGGCTTGTTCGTAAAAAGGCACCTGGAAAATAGTACTTTTAGATGTGTGCCATCCTGATAAGCTTTTATGCCCCTGAAACTCAGCAGAGACGTAACGTTGGCCTACCGGGTATAAAGTCCGGTTCTACTCAGTTCAATGATAATTCCGACCAGAGCCAACGCCACGATTCGATGGAGCCGATCAAGCAGAACCAAAGGTGCATCATCATGTCACTCGTCGTCCTCGTGCGTCTGCTCTTGCTGGCTAGACCAATCAAGCGGAGAAAAAAGCGCAGGATCACGACGCATTCACTGAGCGCGATTGGACTAGCCGGTGATCAGTCTAGCGGTTGGTCTAGCCGGAAGACGACGAGAGCCATGAAACCACACTTTTTTTTATTGCCTTCATCGGATTAGATTGCTGGCCGCAGTCGGCCTTGATGTGAAACTGCTCTCCATAGTTTTCATGAACCTAACTCCAAACGCCCTTACACCCTAGAAGCATCATGGGGTGTGCTCTCATTACCTAACCCCTTTCTTGCACCCTCCGAACACCTTTCGTACACCCTTTCATATTTTAATGGTATGCTCTACGACTATACTCCGTTTCACTCAAACTTGTGCCTATCTTAAATACTTTACTCGAGATACAGCATTTCAAACACTTTTGAAGAGTAGTTCGGTATCTTGCAAATACATTTCGTCTAGAGTATTTACTACTCGAACTTAATCTCATTTCTCACTATCTTGTACCCAGTTTCTCAAATACCTTTTTTAACCTTCGAAGATATTTCTCGCCTGAAAAATCTACGGAACTAGAGATCGTCAGACTTCAGGGCGAAGCTGAACCGGTTGCAGACTTGTAGGCAAGTGTCCAAACATGGGACAGGAAACAAGGCACGAGCAAAACGCAGTATCCGAATACCAAAAAAAGACCAAAGGGCTAGACCCAAGTACGCCTGCCTACATGGCGGGCGCATTTGGGTCTATCCATTTTTTTTTTCAAGTTGTCTTTGAATTGCAGGTTACGCTTGGAGCTAGCAAAGTGCTGGTTCCGTCAGCGGAAGATTGTGACGCCAACGCTTGGTACGGTCACAATAGACCATTCTCGGATATCGCCGGTTCAGGGATTTCTGGTATGAAAATGCGCGAGCAAGTTTTCAAGTGATCGCGAACACTCACTAGGCCAAGGAAGCTAGGTCCTGCTGGCTTCATTGAGCTGCAGTCACCTAGATTTATATTCCATAAAGCCCTTTGTGTGGCTATTGTAGCTTACCTTTGGCTCCCAAGCTCGTACAAAAGCGTTTTGCTTTTACCTCCTTCCGAGTGCGCATACTGACTCAGTCTCAGAATCCTCCAACCCAGTTTTCCGCCAGGGGGAGCCAGGGATTGAAAGGGGTTTCGTGGATATTCTCTTGTGCTACTTGTGCTTCCCTGTTGAGCTTCCTAATATTTTTTTGACTGTTTAAACGTACAGGTGCTCCTTCTCGCCTTTGGCTGGGGAGACAAAATGCTCGCTCTTGGTTGTTGATCAGCGAGAGGCTGCCGTCCGCTAGCTGATGATTCTCCTGTGTGTGCATGCTTGTCATTCACTCGCGTACTCATCATCAAGTCTGGCTGCCTTATCAACTTCTAGTTCGGCTGTTACAGGTATGCGATGCCGGACTATGTGTCAAATCCGCCGAATCGCGTCAAGGCATATTACGAACTTATAGTGGAATACGTCATGAGCCGAACCTGCCGCCAAATTAAAGCATGCCAGTTGAGAGGCCTACAATACATGAGTCCCCCTTGTTCCTAAAATCTTTCGGTACCCATTATGTAGCATATCCCGAATTATTCCGAAGTAAACATCGATTGGAGCAGCTAAGTCCCTTGTTCGAAGTCATAAAGGTTACAGCAGAATATGATATTCAGTAAAGTCATCACACCCCTTTGACTTTTGTATTCTTATATTACCAGCTTGCATCTACTGGGCGAGTATCTTCGAATGTAATTGAATTACTTTTTCAAAATATTTGTACTCTACTCAAGATAGTTCTTAGTAAAAGTAACTTAAACACTACTCTAAATACATTTTAAACTGGGTATTTAGCATCTTACCTTAAATATTTTTGTTGAGTATTTGGCACAACACTGATCTCACCTTACGTCCGGACGCAGCGGGCGCTACGAGCTATCCTAGCCAATCCCGTTCTATGGACATTGCCCGTGATTCGCTTTCCGCTCGTCGCTGTGGCCCTTCTCCAAGGTCACGTGACACTCCCACGGCCTTGGATTGGCTCCGATGGCTCGTAGCATCCGCTGCTCTCGGATGTAAGCTAAAACAAAGTAGAGCCTTTTTTTTCTTTTTTCTTCAAATTTTCGGGGACAGCACGAGGCCACCTGGCAGCCTGGGACCCTAAGATGCAGCAAACTTAGCCCGTACCTTGATCCGGCCCTGTCGGTCACTAGCTTGCTCGAGATCCGTCGATGTCACTTCCTGTATCCCTGCTCGAAGCGACTTTTAACCTTTCATTGGTATTAAAGAGATACTGAACGGAAATCGGATTTTGCAAAATAAGGCCACAGAAGCGTCGAACGGGGTGCTACTAACTCCAAACCATCACTCATACATCGATATTTCAAACGGATGGCTCTATTTTTGGAAAAGAGGGGCACTATCAAGGCGAGGACTACGACGTTACGATCCTCCTGGAACAGTTGAGAATGAGGGGAAGCGTCCTCGCTTCTCTCCTCCTCGTGCCGGTTCAGCATGCAGCTCGAGTGGGAGAAGCGAAGAGGAGAGGGAATGAGAATCGCGACGTCACATGTCTCGTCGGCCTCGTCTGCCGTGTTCAGTCGCACACTTCTTTTACAAAAATACGGCCATCCGTTAGAGGTATCGCGTATGAGTGATGTTTTTGGGTTTTGCAGCGTCCCGCCTATCGCTCCAGCCTTGTTTTGGGAGTTCCGAATTTCGGTTCAGTATCCCTTTCAAACATCCAAAGCGACTTCATAGCGCTACCGATCTTTATACTTTACACTCTGCCGTTCCACACGGGTATAGTATATTCCTTAATTAAATTACCTTCAGAAATATTCTGTCGCCCGTACCCACGAGATCATGTGGTCGTATCACAGCCGTGCTGTCGAACGTGGCTGTGCGACTCGGCGATAGTTTCGGTGCGTCGCGCTCCTGTAAGCTATTGCTCAGTTTGGATGCTGCGTATGAAACTCCGATGCGTCGAAGTAGGAGTGTAGGAACGCGAACTCAACGCTCGCAGTGTATTGTCGCGAGATTGTTACGTGAGTTGGCGGTCAGGCTCAGTATGTGCATAAATCAGAAACTTGACGACGCGCTACAGGTTCTGGACTGGCTTCAGTGCAGTGTTGTGCAAGTTCCTCCTAAACAGGAACGAAAGCTTGTTCATCATTCCTTCTCAATCCTGAAACGAGTTCCCGTTACAAGTCAAGGGCACCACAAGGAACACGTTTCCATTACATTTCTAAGATTGGTTGTTACCTTAACGTTACATTTGCGTATTTTAATGAAATATTATGCGGTAAAATTCGTTAGTAAAATAAAGTGAGCGAGTGAAAATATCTACATCAAACTACGTGTCGAGTCGTCACAATCACATTTGTCCTAGTTCTTTGACTTCGACTCTCTCTAGGACAGTTCCCCTTCATTTGAAGACGAAAGTTAAAATAGTTGACAGTAAAAGCGTTAATGCATATTAAATTTGAGTAAAATCGCAAAAAGAAACGCCGTTCTTAATGCCCTTCTCTCGAAAACATAACGCGTTCCCTTCATTCCACTGACAGAAAATATCACTGCGGCGTTCCTCCCTTTTTCCTAAAATTAATGCATTGCAGGAACGTCGTTCCTTGGAACGCTGCTTCCTACAAAGGAACGGCGTGCCGATACCTCGTAGCATTCGCCCCAGCCGCCACTGGGCAAATTTCTGTTTTATCGAACGAGGTATGTGCATTGAGTTTTCACAATATTTTAGTAATTCATTCTAGGATCAATGAACATGGCATTCAAACGTTGCATTAATTATCTCTAAATTTCTGTAATCTCTACGTGAACACAATTAAAAAATAACGTAATAACACACCGACGGGCACGCTATGTAGTGACCTAATAGCGAATAAGTTCTCTGTTAACGTGGCCTTCGAGATTGTTGGCGCGCTAAGCTTTTCTCTGGCCGGTTCGCTGGGAAAGAGTGACACAGAAAAAAAAATTGCTTGCGGCTGTTTCTACCGCGCGATGGCGCTAGGTTCACAGTCGCAAATCATCATAATCGGGCTTGCTTGTCTAGCTGCACGGATAGTAACAATGACCTCGTTTGCCCGAATTATATACTCGTTGCTTCTCATTATGACACACCTTATTCTTCAAGAAGTTGTAGGTTCAAATCCGAGTGTTGTTTTGTCAAAAGCGGGAAAGGTGTAGAATGAATGCACGTCTGGCACGTGTCTTGAGCATCTCCACAAGAATGAATGGCGCCACTTTTCCCAGGATATACCCAGGGGCTTTATACCCAATTCACACGACAGCGTAAAGGTACTTTCGGCACAGGTACCTGTAGTAAAGGGAGCTGGAGATCGTAATCACACGGCGCATAAAGGTCCCTTTCGCTAAGGGAGGTCCTATGTAAAACGGAGCTCGCAAAGCTCCCTTTACAGCTACAGGGAGAAGCCTCGGGCCCACGAACTCAAAATAAAAATCACAGATATATAAATATATCTTGTTTAATGCATGATAACAAATGGAGTATATATATAGGTAGCAAATTATAAAATCATTGTGAACACAAATCTGATGGAATAATACACTAATGACGAACCCATACTCCAGCTAGCAGGTAGCAGCGGCGGCACGTGGAAAACAATATGTCTGCTACAAACCCGTACGCGATAAACCACTGCGAGCTCTTCGTGACTGGCGTAAACGTGAGGCTCCGACGGGGTTCGTTTCTGCCGGGCACTATTTAGCTAGTTCAGTGAGAACTTTGCGGAAAAATGGAGCTGCCAAACAGAAAAAGGTCGCCCACCTCGCAATGGAAACTCGTAAACGGAGATGATTTAGGGCACGCGATTTAGGGCCAGTGTGGCCAGACGGGTCGGACGTTTCAAGGCAAGACTCATCTAGGTGCACCCTTAGACTTAGAAAAAAAATAAAAATAAAGTTCCGCAAAAGCAAACACAAATAATATTGAGGATTTAAATGGGATATTTCACACACAATAATCAAAAACTGCGCGTCAAACTGATTTCGAGGAAAACTTGTCTATTACGTTCTCCTCTCGCGGTTTAGCAGGAATGCAATCGACATCAACTTAGAAGTGCTCCGTTTATTTATCGTGTGATCAAGAACGCCGCTTACTACAGGCACCTTCAGCTAAGGGACCTAAGCTAAAGGTACCTTTACGCTGCCGTGTGAATTGGGTCAGAGAAGCTGTGCTATGTGCTCCGTCGGCTGGGAAAGCAAGTGTTTAGAAGGGCCGGAGAAGAGCTTTGCGCGCCAAGAATCTCGGACGCCATGTTTTTAAACATAACCGGCCGACATGCCCCTTTTTCTTTGGGGATATATTCTAAAGTCGTTGACAAAATAAGAACGTCAAGGAGGTATGCCAGATGTCACGCCTCCGGCGCGAGCTTATAGAGACAATAACACTTGGACCTATCGTGAGTTTCGAGCGAGCACACGCAACCGAAGCTTGCACTTGGCTAGAGGCTGGCCATTCGAAAGAGATGCCCTCGGTCTCTTGTGCTGTCGGAACTACGGATTTTTCGTGCTCCTTTTGTGGAAACAGGCGCCGCTCTGCCGCGATACTACAGGCACCAGATCGCGGCTTTGAAAGGTGCTTTCGCGGAACGAGCGCACGAGCCATAGACCTTTCCAGAAAAGAACGTGTTGCCGGTGTCATTTTAAGTATTCGTCCGTATGGCGAGTGCTTTGCTCGCTTTACGAAGCGACGAACACGCACATGCTGGGCTGTGAAGATCGCACCCTGGACTGTGAGTTTGTAAACATTGGAAAGGTCTATAAGGAGTATTCACTGGGCACCATATTTGTGGGTGATGCCTAGAGCGCATGCTCAGAACGAGCCCGGATTAATAGGCTGCTAAGACCGGCAATCTTGAGGGTGATGAATGCACGTTACAAAAGAACTGTGGAAGCTCGCCATCAGCACGCGCTCAGCAGTAGCGCACACAGCTATGGCCGCCCGTGAATACTTCCTATAGAAAGAAAAAGGTATATTTCAAAGGAAAGAGCGCGTGCCTCCAGCACGTCGCATTCGCTGCCCTGTCAGCTTAAAGGGATTGTTCGGTAAAATTTTGTCTTTCCGAAACCAATTACGTTACATTTTCATTGATTTTAAGAATATTATCTGCACAGTATTCGAATGTTTTATATTCCGCCGCAAAAGTTATTCCATTTTAAACAGAGCCCAACTGATAAGACTGCATCTGCAAAACAAACTGCGTTTTCGCTGGCAACAACAGAAGCTCTGACGTAACATCATGCAAAGAGAGCCACTAAAGTGCTTGACTGCTGTCTCGGGAAAATAACTTTTGTTTTTAGAAAAACAAGATTTACGGTATTGAGGAAAGTTCAATTCTTCGACGATGATCTTTGTACGCACCATCAACCATGTTGATCAAAACCGGGAATAAATCAACGCCCATGACTCTGATGTTACCATGCCTGATGTGACGTCACGACAGACCAGCCTTGGATACTTGCGAAATTTTACGTGAAGTTTCGTATTGATATTCATAAACGATTTAACAAATATTGGGGCGCATTTTCATGACATAAAAATCACACACTATCTGACTTTATTTAGGCCCTCTCCACGTTACCAGCGCAAAACCTTAGTAACTTCCGGATATCACCGGACAATCTCTTTAAATATTGCTTTAGCACTCGCAAGATCCGCGACTCATTGTGTTATTCAAGGCCCGGGTATTTCATGAATTATTAAAACAACTAGCCCCTCGAAGTACTGAAAGAAGGATAATATCGCAAGCCAGCTGGTCAACGGTCATACTGATAAAACCCCGAGACAAGGGGAAACAACGCACAAAAAATGATAAGGGACAGCACAACAACGTTGTGTTGTCTTTTTTTTTTTTTGTTGGTGGGGGGGGGGGGGGGGGGGTTAAGTATAGCCCCTCGAAGTTGGAAAACAAAACATTTCGTATTAAATGTTCCCATGTCCCCATTAATACTCCTTAATTGATTAATTAAAGGCAATGTGTCAGATGTATGAAACGTTGGCGAGAATACTCCCATTGCGTAAACATTTCACTAACAAGTTTCTTTAGGTAGTGTAGTGTTAAGAAAGAAAAAGAAAGCACTTTAAGTCGTATTAATCGCAACTACGCAAGTGTCATCTTTGGCTGTGGTTATAATGTGCGCGTCCCACCAGCGAGAACAGACCGCCACACTGTTCGGCGACATATAAAAGCAGCCTTTTTGGCGACCACAGCCAATCAACAACACCGTTTATCTACAAACACTTTTTTTTTTTTTTTTTTTGCTGGTTGGCGAAGATAATATTTCTTGGCCACACGCTAAAAGCAGATGTCATTTCCATCCAATGACACTCCAGAGTTTCAGAATAGGGTGCCCAGTGTTTTGGATTCCCCAAACAGCTTGGGGCGTCGCACCGGATATGAGAAGAAGTTTTGCGCGTGCGCATTGCGGCGCCCCAAGCCCCTCGGGGCACCCAAAACGTTGGGAACCCTATTTTAAAACCTTCGATTGCCTGATCACTCAATCAGCGTGCGCCAGTCCTTGCGCAGCGCGGTGCACTCGCGACGCTCGTAGTCAGGAGCGCGAGCTGATTCGCCAATCAGTAAATGTGATTCGATGGAAATTACGTGTGGTAGGAGTATAAGCCGTAATATCCATCAGATCGCTGCAGAGGACTGGCTTCGGTTCATTGGAACAGGGGAGTTTAGGTGCCGTTTGGAGCGGCTTCAATAACGCCGATTCGCTCCATGGGACAGTTAATGCTTTCGCATTAATAAATATTATTAACGAGTAATGCTTAATATATCTGCAAACGAAATTTGGTGATGGGCCCGTTCGAATGATTCGTATCATCTCTGACACAAATCATAAAAAGTATTTCTGTTGACCGATTCTCTTGTTTTTGAAACGTGTCGCAACCATCTTGCAAAGTCTCATAAGGAGACCGGGTCATTCCCATAATTATTTTTCGCTCTGTCTTTGATAAGGAGTTACAAAACGATAGGTACTCAGCTGAAGTGAAGTGCGAAAAACGGGAATAGTGAACTTTTGATAAGATCGCTTCGTTTTGCGACTTCTGTTGTGCTTCTGTATCTAAAATAAATATGTTCATAATATTAGCGGAAGGGAAAAAAACTATCGCGAATACTTTGGCTTTATACAAGATTATGAAGGAGTCTTCAAACTAGTTTTTTTTTTGTTCTTTTTAATGATAACCAAAAGAGACAAAAAAAAGTTGCATTCCTGATGGCGAAATTACTGACGAAATTAAATCAATATCAACCTAGAAGTCGTATTGTATTATGTCAGCCCAATTGATATCATTATCATATCGGTTCTTCCAATACCCCGAGAGCACAATAACGGCGTCGTCGGTCAAGTTTTGCCTTCTAACACAGCTAATAAAGATGGTCGAGAGATAACACAGGCCAGAAATCGTAACATCAACACCTAACGGGGACATGACACGAATACAATAGAGAACCAAGATGACCTAACACGGAATCTGAAACACGGCTTTAATTTATTGGAACTTGTCAAAGTTGCCCCGACGAAATAAAAAAATTAAAAAATAACCCCCTTCGTTTTTAGCCAAAACTACTACCAAAAATTAAAAGAAAAGCATTAAAACAAAAACAGAAATACGGCAGGCATCAACAATTATCCTTGCTTCTATTTTCCGCTCATCTCATATGTTCCAAATCTGAGATTTCCAACAAACACCAGGCTAGACGCACTTTCTTCGCTTCGATTTCGCACTGGTTCAGGCGACACCAGGATCCTACGCGGGGAATCTCATGCCATGCGTGAATTTTCCGCTATAAGAGGATGCAATGACGTAAGGAACGGAAAGGAGAGTGATAATAATGTTTGCATTGGAGATGATATCTTTAAATATTCGCGTTAGTTGTTGTTGTTGGGTTTTTTTTTTTTTTTTTTTTTTGGCAACAGACTCTATTTTTTGGGTAGCCCGGACACACTTCCGGTTCACGTACATTTCCTGATTTTTGTACTCATTCTTTTATCATAAAAGTGAATCAAGTCTGAAAGTGCTATAAGTGTCACTTTCCAGAAGGTATCGTGTATATTTGACTTCGAAAATACTGTGAAACCCGCCGTCTAGTTCAGAACTGGAAGCGGTTAGGGGGCTATTTGCACACTGGCGCCACCACGCTTCAACTCACGCGAGAAAGAGCGAATAGCACCGCGTAT
Source organism: Ixodes scapularis (assembly GCF_016920785.2). Taxonomy (NCBI): domain Eukaryota; kingdom Metazoa; phylum Arthropoda; class Arachnida; order Ixodida; family Ixodidae; genus Ixodes; species Ixodes scapularis. The sequence goes on from NW_024609884.1 coordinate 54,616,708, forward strand.
CTCTACTATAACAAAAGAGATTGCACAATGCGGCATTCGAAGCTCGCACTAACAGTCTGCTATCCCCTAATTATTGAGAGCACAGTAATGTTTTGTCTCACGACAAAATATAAAAACGCGATCATTTCTTTTTCTTTTTTTTTATTCCCATGTTTTTTGGAGCCTTCCATCAGGGTTCATTTCCAAACTTCTGCACCCTCGGGCCCAGCGGACAAAGCACTCCAGACGTGCCGAGCCAACACTAAGTACAGTACTAAAGGCCTCCGAACGACCCCATTCTCCTTCCATGTGACGTCATCCCAGTCGGATGGCGCCGACTCAGCAATTGGACCCGAGCCCGATGCGGAGCGTCCTTCGACGCCTTAATTGGACATGAGGCCCAGCCGAGCACTGACGCAGCACTCGTATCCAATCTGTGCCTTCGCTCGATTTCACTGTGATGACGTCGACATTGTGGTGCACGGGCCTTAATTATTCTAGGTGGTGTTGGTCGAGCACCGTCTGGCAGACTTGACTCTTGCACGGGTTCAGGCGACACATCAGCAGAGCAAGGCTTCGAACCTTTCCTCTAACGACGCTGTTCATTTGCACCGGGAAAGTAATAAAAACGCGCTCGAAGGTCGATCACCACATCCATCATGTTGCAATTAAAGCCACGCGGAGAAGATGCCGCCGATGCTAAGAGAGGACCGCCAATGAAACAGTCCTCGGAGTTGTGTCGTCTGAAAAATGAAGAGTATTTTTTTTTCATCAAACGCGATGTCTGGCCGCCGCATTCATTTGTGCGTTGTTTATGCTCAAGATGATTAGAGCAAACGATGTAATCTATAGCGCTGCCCTGTGTCCGGGCACCATTACCGCGGCAATTAAAAACGTCGCGCTACGACGGGCACGAAGAAGACACTTGTCCATATCAGAAGTGCTCCACCGGGTGCAAAAACTGAATCTTCACATGCCGCTTTATTTTGTTTGTTTTTTTGTTTCTTGTTGTTGTTTTTTTGTTGTTCTTTTTGGCGCTGATAAAAGAACAAGAACAACAGCGGCCAGGTGTGCATTTGCTTGACGTGCGCACTCGATAAACTGCGAGATGGGCCGAGAGGTGGCCCGGGCAAGGTGGCTTGGAATGGCCCCTCCCGGAAGATTTATTCCCCGACTTCCACGAAACCCATTGGGAGGACTTTCGCTTAAAAAAAGATTAAAAGACACCCTTCGAGATAAAAAAAAAAAAAATGAAAAATAAAGTTCTAGGAGCTGCGCCGGAGTTAGTGTGGGGCATTGCTATAATTGAGAGCGAATCAAATGACGCGACCACCTCGAGGACAATTATAAGATTCCTTTAGCAAAGCCAGATGAAAAGAAGACGAAAATGATCAAGAATACCCCTGTGACATTCCGGCTGAGGGTAAATGGCCGGACGAATGGAAGGATTTTCGCTGATTGCCAATCATAGAGGAGAATAAAAAGGAGCTAAAGGGAGATTTAGCACGCATTCTTCAACGGTCTTAAAAACACGTCTTTATGCGATGTCATTTGCTCGTAAACAGAAGTGTTTACGACTTAACTCTACCGGAGCGATTCATCGTTCGGAAGGTTACAATCGGAAGAATTCAACGAGCCGTAGCGAGAAACGGACGAAGAAGCCACGGGCACGTGGCCGCTTCGTGTGTCCTCAACGTGTAACCGGAAATCTTGTTTTCGATCACTAATCCCACACGCACTGCAGCAAGCCCCCCCGCTTGTTTTCCAAGAGGCGACGACTATCTCACGCGTGACGCCAACTGGACCGGCCGGCCAGTACCGAACCCCTTGCCTTGCTTCATTTCCTGCGATAAGTCGAACCAAACTTCGCCGAATTAAGGATTCACGGCGACTCCATACAAAAACGTTGGTCACGCAGATATCCCGACACGCTGGCAAAAACAAGCGGCTGCCCAGGCGTTAACCCTCCCGTCGGCGAGCCGCCCAAGGAGCACCGAGGTGACCGGAGAACTCCCCGCGTTGCGTGAATTACACGATGGCTCAAGGAGGAAAAAATGGTCGGCGTCGCGGTCCGCGACGGCTGGCTTGTGTTGGAAAAGTGTTGTTTCCAGCGGTCCACATCCACTTCCTTTACTCGCATCGTCAGGTCGATAAGGCTCTCTGATGTGCCGTCTTCCGGCGCAGATGCCGGAGCTCTCATTGGCCTGAGACGGGACGCCGCGCAATGGTCTCACGGGCAGCCCCGCGCCGACGGAGCGGCATCCACCGACTGGCGCCTCTAGTTCACACAAGGTTGACGACACGTGGGGCCGGATATTGGTTTCTTCCCCCGCCGCCGTCTTCGACTCGAGGCTTCGCGAGGCCCCGCATACTAATGAGCGCAGGGGGAACGCGACATGAACGGGCCCAAGGAACGGTGGTATAGTTTAGGAACAAGCTTCTTATCGCGGACTGCGGAAAATCATAGCTGAGTCGTCGTGGTCTACAGCTGAGTCGTCCTGTACTAGGGATGCTCCTTTTTTTTAAAATTCTGAATGGAGGGGAAAGAGACATAGAGAGAGAGAGTAAACTTTATTACGGAATTCAAGGGCTCCGGGGGTGTCCCTGACTTGGCGGAGGCCAGGAGCCCTTGGGCCCTGGCGGCACCTTCCGCACGCTGAACGACTCATAGTTCATCATTTGGGTCTGAGCTGAGGTGCACGTTCTCCACTGCTCCGAAATAGTTATTGTGCGACATTTAAGGTTCGCCTGTGGGCAAGCCCATAAAATGTGTGGTAGGTCCGCCCATTGATTACATTGCTTACACATGTTAGAAGACTGACCCGGGTAGTAAGGACTATAAGCCACCGGGTTTGGGTAGGTGTTAGATTGTAAGAGGCGTCAGGCCACCGCTTGCTTCTTACAGAGTACGGGGTGTGAGGGGCAGTCCTGGGTAAGTTACTTTTAAAAAGTAATTCTTTACAGTTATAGCTGCTTTCAGAAAAATGTTGCGAAGTTACCGTTACAGTTGCCGCAACAAAAGGGTAACTCGTTACAGTTACAGTTACTTTTAAAAAGTAACGACGTTACTTTTTAGTTACTTTTCTATAACACAAAAACTTTTGGAAAAACTAGAAAACGCTCCTCACCAAGTTTTATTGCATAAAATTAAAAAGTGCGCTTTTGACTTCACATTGTAACTTAACAGCAGTAGCTTCTCGAAATTAGTGCCTGAAAGTTTCCCTCGTTTGATGGCGAACACGCCCCTGCCCTTGCTGAACAGGCGCTCAACTGGCGCGCTGGAAGGAATTGCACGGGGGCAAATGCGGACCCACAACAAATGCTCTATCCTTGGTATAGCAGCAGCACATTGCTGGCTCGTTGACGGCTGCGCTGGGTTCATAGAGTTCCTGGACATATCTCAGTTCGTGCCCTGCAAGCCATAAACAAACCCCGCGCAAACAGCAGTAAATTTTGCCTCACCGGAGTAGTGCCGCAAATCAAAATACGAAACATGCGCAATGCGGATTAGTGGCGCTAATAAACATAGGAAACATGCGCAGTGCCCTCCGCGTGTATTGGAGATTCACGGTTGATTCACCCGATTAAAAAGCGTTTGCCCAGAAAAAAGAAAAACCGCAACATAGATAGTGCTTCAAGATATTGAGATATAAGTGTCCAGTCACAAAGTACAAGCGCGTACTTAAAAATAACTAGATTTGTTTTCATCAAATCTACCCGTGGCTATATTCGGGTCGTGACTCACGAGAACGAACGCATTCACAAGTTTGTGCAATGCCAACTTGACACTCGAAAAGTCGGAACAGCAATTTGGAAAGTGCAAGGAGTAGCTACATTGTACTGGTTCAATGATATATTCATAAAAAACTGGAAAGTAGCGACAAAAGTAATGTCGTTACGTTCATTGTTACCTTTTAGAAAAAGTAATTGAACTACAGTTACAAGTTACATTTTTAAAGAGTAACTGGTTACAGTTACAAGTTACCACAAAAGTGACAAAGTTACAGTAACACGTTACTAGTAACTCGTTATTATTTAAGACTGGTGCGGGGGATACCGGATTCTACCCGAACTATAATAAGCAAAAAAAAAAAAAACTTTTTTTTTTCTGAAGTGTTGGAAACATTTGAAAATTTGTCTCAGCAAAGGTATTCCTACAATCATTTGAAATATACCGTCAAGGATGGCACTCGTTTTTCGACAGTTTTTGCGTAAGTACTATTATATTATTTTTAATTGTTTAGGACAGCTTTGTCAATCTGGGAGATTTTTTTACTACGCGTCTGGCACTAGCAATACCAAGCGCTGTATTGGGTGTAATGTAACGGTTAACTTGTAGCCACCGTTCGTCAGTTATGGCGTTATATTACACACAAACGTATATACATATCGCGGTGAGGTAGCGGAGGCTCGGTTGCGTGTAATACGAGTCCTATGGTTTTCGTTCATTAAAACCGGGGTCTTACTGCTCCTACACCATACAAAAGACAGTCTGCAAGCACGAGTCACTACAATATCCGTGGTTCGAATGCCGCGTGCCATGTTTCTCCAACTCGTTGCCATGTGGCATTCGAAGCAGGGATCTCGCGGTGCCTCGAGTTCGAATCTGTTTGCAGACTGTATTTTGTATGATGTATAGTAAGCAGTGCGACCCCAGCTTTAGGGCATGATAATATATTAACCGGGAAATATGCGATAGTTGACAAAAAATTGCCTTCTTCACATGCATGCACACGCTACACGAACAAATATCAGACACCACTAAGTTTTCACTCCTCTGATTTTAAAGTTTTTTAAACTTTATTTGTATCCATTTTTAATATTTATAGCCATACTGCAATGCAGTTTCACGATGGACAGAAGCAATAGAAAACAACAAACGCTCGTCTTTCCTCCCATTATCTCGCTTGCCCCGCCTCCCCACCTGTTCTTTTTCTTTCGATGGACTAACAAATCTCATATGGTATTGTATGTTTAATCCTCCACCAGTATCTGACGACGAAATGACGTGCGATATGATTATTCTTCGTTTTGACGTAGTAATTAATAATACTTTTTTTTGTAAAAAAAGAAAAAAAGCGAGGAAAATATATATATTTTGTAATTATTTGTTTTATTTCGAGCCCTCCCGTCACTATTCTGGACACCCAGAAGGGCTGGAAAACACGCGGCGTTTCGGCGGCAGGCTGGAATGCCTGATGACCCCGTGGTTAGCGTGTCTCGCCTCGGTCTCCGTCTCAGCTGCGGAAAACCCCCGCGGCACCCGGCCCGAACTCGCGCCCGCGAGCTGGAAGTTCGTGTAGGGTGAAGAGGAGGCAGTCGTCAGGGGCCAACACAATTGGCGAGGAAGTTCGATGAGAGTAATGACGGGTAGAGCGAAAAATGTCCGTCGACCTTGAGCGGGACTCGAACTGCCTGCTCGCAGAAAGAGAGCGGCCTGACGTCCAGTGCCAAGTTTCCCCACACGGCTTCGTAGCTCAGTCAACAACTCTCTGGGTTTGGCGCAAGGTGGGATTTTTCTTTTTTTTTTTTCCTCCGCCGCTATTACGACTTCGCAGGTGGTTCTCTGCGGGCTCCGGAATGCTTGGACGCTCTTTTGATCGGCCTCAATGTTCGAGGAGAAACAGAGCCAAGAGAATCGGACTTCCGGACAAGGCGCTCATCGCTATTCTGGGAAATCTAAACTGCGGGAGCTCCTTCGCACTTGAGATTTTGGCTCATGTAAGAGCCAATATCTTAAACGCGACTTCCGACGCCTTTATTTATATATGTTCACGAGACGAAAAGCTGATAACATGTTCGTACTGATTTGACTTTCTTTAATTGGAGAATACGTTCAACAAAAACAAAAATTGGGGTTTACGTGTTCGGAAAGCAAACCTTCCTTCCAAATCACCACTTCGCTATCCTGTGTATGCCCACAGCTAGTGAACTTACGAAACCCCCGGCAACCTTTTACATTAGTGGTAGTCCCTCAACCAAATTGAATATTGTTATGCTAACCTTTTTACTTTATTTTAGGTGTCTAGTCCAACACTATGTATATTGTTTCACTTCACTTTGAAGGCTGATGCTGTAAAGGTGTTTTTTAATCGATCCAGAATTTAAAAAAAGAACTTGCGTTAAGTTTTTTTTAGCACTGTGGCTTAGATGGTGGTCATGGCGGCCATTAGAAAAGAGGCTATGAAGTTTTAATAATCTTTCTAAATTTTCATTTTCGGAACATAGGGTACTTGGAGAGTTGACACTCAATTCAGTACGGAGTAGCCGTGCTGCGAATGTTTTATTACGTAATTCGTAAAGGGCGCTACGGGGCGAGAAATGTCACCCTTGCACACGGTAGTCAAACCGAAAATATCCACGCAATTAGCGCCAGTGGCGTCGATCTCAACGCCCTCCGCCGGCTCCTCAAGCGAAGCCGGTTGCGATAGCGCCGCTCTTGGGCCGCATGGTTTTGGTTTGAAGCCGTACGTGTATGATATTTCTCGCGTCGTGGCACCCCCGACGAAATTTTAATATATCTTTCATGGTACTGCCAGACCATGTTGAGGCCGAGCATCATTCCTCAAAGTACACTATAAACTTTCAATAAGTAAAATAAAAAAAAAGTTAATTATATAACTAATTAGCCCATTAGTACTTTTTTCTAATGGCCGCCATGACGACCAATTTGGCCCCAGGGCAAAAATAAAACCCTGCCGCAAGTTCCCTTTTTTTTTCTGGACCGATTGAAAAGAAGAAATGGATTACACCGGTCTTACATAATAGACCATTTGCTATATTACCCAAGCATCAAGGAGAATGCAGGGATTGGTGTTCCACGCGCCACACGCGCGAGACTTCCCTGCCTAAAAGATTCAAAGTAAATAACCAAAATAAAGCGTTGACGAACGCGCGTGCAAGATGCCATTTGTTTTAGGTATTTGCTTTAGAAAAGTTACTACATGCTGAGGCCAGCATGTGTGGCGCGTGGAACACCAATCCCTGTATTCTCCTTGATGCTTGGGTAATAATAGCAATAGGTCTATTGAAAACGTATAACAAAACGCACATACATGTTTCCGTCCGTCCGTCCGCACGACCGCGCATGGCGGGGCATGGCAGCACAACGGGTTTCGTTCAGCAACATAAGCAAAATGATCTACGAGAACTCAGTGAGATGTAGCATTCTTACCCCACCAGGAGTCAAACCTAGAACTTCTCGATGCGCTACCTCCTGCGCCAGCTGGACGTCTTCCTACATGCACCGGCTACGGTGCTTGCCCTATGTCTGCTCCTATAGTTAGCATGTGCCTATACTCTCCGTATGTACAGGATGATGTTGTAGGGAACGACATTGCAATAGCTATATATTATGTTATTCATTCCTCGAAAGAGTTTAATGTCTCCGAAACAAATTCACCCGGTCACTGTTTAACTGATGCATTCAATGCATTCCAGGACTTGAGATAAACTCGCTACCAATTTTTCCTGTGGTTTTGTCATTCGGTTACACTAGAGAGCACGTGCTTGGAGGATTCCAAAGTAGGCTGTTTCTTCCCCTATGACAGCTGCAGGTGTAAATGACAAAGGAACGGTACAACTCACTGAAAAGAGCGAGTTGGTAAATGTTACGATCCGAATCAACTTCGTTGATACGTGAAAGGGTGTAAGTATGGCTCATTTGCCTGTTATCTGCGCGTGTGCATACAGCGTGAGCTAATGCGAACAAGCAACGACCAGTGTTTTCCCGTTTTCCTTTTAAAATTAAACAGCTGCTACAAAAACTATAGTGTTACGAAAGTCCTAATTCAAGACAGAAATCTAGCTGAACGGTATTCTTTGGTGCCTGTCAATACTCTCTCCGAGTACTACAATTAAAAGCGCCAATGCCGTCTCTACACGAACAGTCTCGCGCGGTGGAAGAATACACCATTCATGTTTCTTTTACCCCCTCGAAGGACAGAACATCGTAGTTTTCGCCTTCCAAATTGTTAGTTATTTGCTATATTGCCTTCGTTAAGCACGAAACTCAGACGCGGCACGCTGAACCGAAACTTCGCACGCTCCCTGTCGAGAGTCGGCGCAGCCCAACCGAGCGACGAAAGGGGTGTGCGACGCCACAAGAAGCTCGTCCTTGCTCAGCCGAGGCTACTGGGCGTCCTCCTAATGGTCGGACGCAATAAATAACCGCCGTCTCGTCCGCTCTACCAGTCGCCAACACCGCGAACGCTCAGCGCGGTCATTTAGAAGCATTCCAGCCTTCGCTGAAAGCGCGGAGACAAAAAAGTAACAAACATCGAAACGAATTCGGACGCGTTTCCTCGCATTAAGGGTAATACATGTGGTTTGACGACCCTGTTGTTCTCCGATTCGATCCGGCTTGGTTTCACTGATTAGATGTACAAGTGTGCAGATATAGCTGTAGGCTAGTCGACGAAGCACCGTATGTGGGTTCCGCGTTACTTACGACCTAGCGCGAGGGCAAAACTGTTTGGATTTATAGTGAGGTTTATAAATGGTGTACCGTATTTACGGTATACAGGGTGTAATTATAATGCAATTAAATGCAAAGGTGCAAGCGAGCTGGACAAGAATGATGAAAATAATCCCTGGAAAAGGGGAACAAGAGGGACAAAGGACAAACATAAATCTCCAAACACAGCTAGCTTCACCCTTGATGGTGTTAGACTAGTGGAAGCTGATAAAACCTATTTGCTCTACTGACGTCTAGCCCCTGGTTAGCTCAGTTGGTAGAGCGCTCCACCTGTAATGGAGAGGTCCCGGGTTCGATACCCGGACCAGGCGGATTTCTTCGGTCGCTCACCAGTCACCTAGCTGTCTTTGGAGATTTATGTTTGTCCTTTGTCCCTCTTGTTCCCTTTCTCCAGGGATTATTTTCATCATTCTTGTTCCCCTTCTCCAGGGATTATTTTCATCATACGGGGTGTTTTTTTTAGTTTTTTTTTTAAGAAGACACAAAAAAAGTTAAATTTAACGCGGTCTGTGCAGCTGAGTTATACGGCCAGGGTACACAGTATAGAAGGATAATCGTAACAATAAGTCAGCTAACTAGATAAAGTATATTACTTAACGTTATAATTAAAAATAAATAGACATATGGTTCTATTTACGAACTTGCTGAGCGACATTGAAAACCATTAATTCAATATTTGAAAGGCTTGGAACACGTGGGAAGCACGATGGAGCGCCAAAGTTCCCACTGGTGCAGCACGAGCAAGGCTACCGGTGCGATAACGCTCCCGCGCGGTTTTTCGTTCTCTTATCATTCGCGTTTTCTCACTCCAGCCTTGCACCTGTTGCACACGAGCAGCGCACTACTACACTTTCTAGGCGCTCAGAGTATTTCTACAATATTACATATTCAGTAGTTTTCGATGACGCTCAGCAAGTTACTATTTGGAACCATATGTCTATTTCCACCAATTAAAAAGTTAATTAACGAATTTGTGTTAAATATTCATCTCATCGTGATATTATGTTTCCCTGGCCAAATAACTTATCTGCACAAGCCTCATTAGTGTAGCTTTCGCGGCTTTTTTTTTTTTCAAAATCTATTAAAGGGACCATGAAACGATTTTGGAATCGAACTTCATCCATCGCATGTCGTAAAAGGTTTGAAGAGAAACCCCAAAACCCAAAAACAGAGAGCCGAAAAAAATTCTTCGCTATAGAACTTTTAAAGAAAAACAGGACCCTTTTACACCTTTTTTCCTTCGAAAGCCTTTTCACTGCGATGCATCCACGGAACCGCAGCACGTGAGCCAAAACCTCGTCGCCTATTGGGTAAGAGTCTACCTCAGCAGCACCGCGATCATAAATAGGAAATAGCCGCCGAATGTTTCCTAAAAGTTTTGCTAAATAATATTCAGGTCTACATCTTGAAGCATAGCTAGAGATCTCACGAAAATTTCCGAATTTCATAATGTTTAGAGCCAAGCGCCATCTATCGTGTGATAAACGAAGCAAGAGAAAGACACGACTGCGCCTGCGCAGTCAACCCACGAGCGTCGTCTGCTGAACAGGTTTGCTCCTGGTCGCGCGTTCTTCGCAGAGCAGACTTTCGTTTTCTGGCTGCTTGAGTAGTGTTTACATTCTTTGTGATCGATCGCTCGCTCGCTATGCCGAAAGGCTGAAGTGGACCGAAGTGCCAGAATTACAGTTTCTGCAGTCCGGTGGTTAGAAAGAAACAGTTGCAGCTTCACCGCTTGCCACTCGATGAACCACGTCGAAGCATTTGGTGCAGGCTCATCGGTTTGAGGGATCCCGGATCTAAGGTTATTCGTGTACGCTCGGAACATTTTGACACCGAGCGTGATTTAAGTTACATTCACAGTGTTCTCCACGAATGCGGGCAGGTTCCAAAAGCCCTCCGCCGATTCCGATGAAGAACGGGAGTCTTCGTTGGAAGACTCGCCGCATTTCCCGACAGGCATACCGGCGTATGGGACGAGTCCCATGCTGTCGCTGTAGCGCAACATATCTAATTGAATTTCGCTCAGATGCGATGTGTCCATGGCTATCGCGGCGATGAGAGGCGCCGGTTCAGAAAATATCTCGGTGGCGTCAGCGCCATCACCGCAGTAAAACATACCGGCACACCGCCAACTCGCCGCCTCTAACGCTCCCATTCTCCTACTGCCGAGAGAACTTCCGGTTCCAATGCCGGCGGACGTCACGACCGTCAAAATTACGCTGCAGCTTGTTTTGCGGTGGGTTGGAGAGGAAGAAAAAGTCGATATTCAATTAATTTGCTGTGTAGAAGTTAATAAACCGAGATGAAAACGGATGCCTCTTCGGCATTCAGTGAACATTGAAGGTTCAATGTAAAACTTATTGGTCAAAAGTAAAAAGGTAGTTTCATGGTCCCTATAAGTTCAAAAAGAAACGCCTCGAGTGAAGGTTCGTTGATGCTGGATGTTTGCTGGGCTTGCAATGTGGTGCGGGCTGAGGTTCCCAGGAGGCAATAGAGGTTTTGTTGAGCTCGAGTTGAAACGATTTATTTAGATGTTCAAACTATGTACCGTACATGATCTTTGTACAATGCAGGGAAAGTTGGCATTTTCTGGCCCGATGTCACAATCGTCCAGATCAGGTCAAAATCGCCCCTTCGCACCCCATCTCGGGCTTTTGAAAGCTCTCTCCCCCGTTGCCTTGTGAAAAGGGCTGACCAATTATTTTAAAATCTGCCAAAGCCACGTAATGTCCACCGTCCAATGATCATCTGGGAGACGGCTCGAACATAGCAAGACGGCCCCCACCTTGGGCAGAAGGCAGTGGGGGTACCACAGATTTACACCCTGTATAAAAAACTTCTTTTATTTGTTTATTTCTCAACGATTATTTCTTATAGCATGACGTGAAATCCGCAAATATTAATGACTCGTACTCATCAAAAAAACATAAGCGTGGTAACGAATAAAGCAATTCTGAGCGTGTTGGTCGACCGAGCGCATCTGCGCTGCACGCATGCGAATAAAACAGCTTCGATTCCTCGTTTTCTCTTGTACCACCAAGCATTACACTAAACGTGTTAATACATCAAGATAAGCATCACTCTGAGATTAAACTAGTTGATCAAGGGGCTGAGCAATAATAACATTTTAACCGACTAATAGCTGGACGTTAATCGATTAATTACTCGTAATTCCTCTAACGTGGTGGCTGTAAACAAAAAACAAAAAAAAACGTTACAGCGTTGTGAAGATTTAAATTCCCCATTACACATTTAGGGAACACCATTGCTGAGATCCGTGCAGCCCTAGCGATGTGGGAATAGCACGTTTTAAGGAAGCTATATCATTTCATTTCTGTTTGTCAGCATACATTCAAATTCCATGGACCGAGGACAAAAGGAGAGGACAGGAATAGTTGTGTACACCTTTTTACGGGCTTCGAATGGCCAGCTAGCTACTAAGTGCTAGTTAAGAAATTGAGAAATGGGAGATGTGGCCAGCCGCATCGTCATATGCATCACCGACAAGCAGCGCCGCCAGCTCTTGGTGGTCCCTACCCGCGGTCTACATGGTGTCAGAAGACACAAAGAACCCGGCGAGGTAGGCTTAATGTGAAAAGGCCTAAAGGTCAGCCTTCGCCGAACAGCCGCGCCAGTTGCGCAACCCTGCCGCTGCAATGGCTACAGCAGCGACAGCGGGAAACGTAACATCCCTGCTACCAGCCCCGAAGCCCCTGGATACGTCGCAAGATCTTTGGGTGGCATGGAAACTTTCGGCGAGTGAGTACAGGCTCTACGCGACTGCGACCGGGCTCGCAACGAAGCCAAAAGAAATTCAAGCGGCAACGTTTTTGGTCGTAATCGGCGAAGAGGGACGGAGGATCTTCCGCACATTCAATTTCGAAACGGAAGCGGATCGCGACGACGTAGACAAGCTCTTCGAAAAATTTGAGGAACACTGCAAGCCCGTCGTTAACCTCGCGTACCACGACTTCGTTTTCGGCACGAGAGTCCAAAAGTCGGGAGAACGCTTTGATGAATGGCTGACTGAGCTTCGTACGCTCATCCGGAACTGCGAGTACGGGCAGCTCGAAGAGAGGATGTTGAAAAGCCGCATCATCCTAGGCATAAAGGACAAGCCGTTGCGCAAGGAGCAGGTAGAAGAGATACAAAAAACGACCCAACTTGGCCGCGGCAACGCCGACAAGCACCAGGACGGCACTGAAGAGGTCAACTTCTTACAGAAGGACAAAGCGTGCGCGAAATGCGTTTACGCGTACCACAAGAACCAAGCCTGCCCCGCAGAAGGCAAGAAATGCAAGCAGTGCGGCAAACTCAACCATTTCCTGAGCGTCTGCCGATCAAAGAAGCCGAACAAGAGAGGCGCCGGACAGGTGAAGACCCGAAAAGTTGACAGCCTGGAATGCGAAGAAAGCTACTTTCTGCATGCCATCTCGTCGAGCTACACGCAAAAAGGTGGAGTTTGGAAACAGTGGTCTGCAACTTGGATACCGGAGCAAACTGTTCGGTGATTTCACTCAAGCAACTGAAGGCGATAACACGCAAGGAGTTAGAGCCAAGCAACGCACTACTGAACACATTTTTCGGCCAGAAAAAGAAAGCTGCTGGAAAGGTGACCCTGCAAGTTTCCAGCAAACACGGAGCTGCTCGGGTACAGTTTTTCGTTGTGCAAGAACCGGTTCAAGCAACCCTCAGCGGTGAACTGTCCCAGGAGCTAGGCCTCATCAAACTTGTGGCCACAGTGACAGAAGAGGGCCAACTCTACGAAGCGGCACAACTGTTCGAAGAGACTTTCAAAGGCCTAGGTGAACTACGTGGGGTGGTGTACCACATGAAAGTGCACCAAGGATCACAAGGTGTAGTTAAGCCAGCCCGGAGCGTCGCACTGGCCCTCCGGGACAAGGTCAAGGCTGAACTCGACCGAATGGAAGCAAATGGAGTGATAACCCCCATCACCGAACCGACTAAATGGGTCAGCCAGATGGTAGTTGTGGTCAAGAAAGACAAGATTAGAATATGCTTGGACTCAGTTGACCTCAACAAAGCGCTCAAGAGAGAGCACTACCACATGCCGACGCTGGAGGACATAGTCACAAACATCGAGGGTGCCAAGTACTTTTCTACATTAGACGCTGCCACAGGATTTTGGCAGATTCGACTTGACAAGCCCAGCTCGTATTTGTGCACCATGAGCACGCCTTACGGAAGATACAGATTCCTCCGGATGCCGTTCGGAATCGCCACTGCCCCAGAAGTCTTCCAGAGAGCAATGCACCAGGTGCTCCAAGGTCTCGACGGCATCGAGGTGGTCATGGACGACATACTGGTATGGGGTTCAACAAAAGAAGAGCACGACAGACGTCTTCAAAATGTCCTGCAACGGTGCCAAGATGTGAACCTCAAGCTGAACCTGGCCAAGTACCACTTCTTCAAAGCGGAGGTACGCTACCTCGGCTTTGTGCTAACGGACAAAGGACTTTCGATTGACTAAAACAGAGCAGAGGACATCCTTGCAGTTCAGGTCCCAGAGAACGCAAAGGAACCGTATACACTCCTGGGAATGGTGAACTTCGTTGCCAGGTTTATCCCGAACATGTCGGAGTTAAGTGCACCTCTACGAGACCTGCTGAAGAAGGACAACGCTTGGGTCTGGACCGACTCCCAACAAGAAAGCTTTGAGCGTCTTCGGACAGCCCTATCACAGGCACCGGTTCTGGCATACTACGACAAGACGCAACCCCTTGTGTTGCAGGAAGATGCTAGCCAACGAGGAGTAGGAGCTGTCATCCTGCAGAATGGACACCCCCTGGTCTACTCTTCTCGCTCACTGACTGAAGTGCAAGAGAGATATGCACAAATTGAAAAGGAGATGCTAGCCATTGTGCATGGATGCACTCGCTTCCACGACTGCGTCTTCGCTCAGCCGTGCATCCTGGTGGAAAGTGACCACCGCCCACTCGAGGCGATCTTCAGGAAACCACTTCACCAGTGTCCGCTACGTCTGCAAAGAATGCGCCTGACTCCCCAGAAGTACTCACTTGAGATAAAGTACAAGCCGGGAAACGAGATGTTCATCGCAGACGCCCTGTCTCGGTTCCCATCAAAAGAGAAGGTGCCAGAGGAAGAACACTTCCAAGTGAACGTCATCCAAGAGTTGACAGTCTCTGCAGAAAGACTACAGCAGATCAAGCGGGCAACAAACCAAGATGAGAATCTCCGTACCCTGAGGGAGTATGCAAGCACGAAGTGGCCAGAAGACAAAAATACGGTCCCCGAACAAATCCGAGCCTACTGGCCGTACCGTGATGAGATCCATTCGGAAGACGACCTCCTTTTCCAATCAAACAAGCTGATCATTCCCAGCACAATGAGGAACGAAGTCCTAGATCTCCTGCATGCAGCCCATGGGGGTACAGAAAAGATGAAACAACGTGCCAGAGACGTCATGTTTTGGCCTGGAATGTCAGCAGACATCCAAGAGAAAGCGGAAAGATGTGCGCTCTGCAGACAACACAAGCCCAGGAACCAACGGCTGCCAATGATGAGCCATGATGTCCCAGAACTGCCCTGGCAGGCAGTTGGCATGGACCTTTTCCACCAAGCAGGAGAAGAGTACGTAATCATCGTGGACTTTTATTCGTTTTATTTCGAACTTCGACGCTTGAAACACACAACGGCAGATGCTGTCATAAAGTTCTGTCAAGAGGTCTTTGTTACGCATGGTCTTCCCCACAAGCTGATCAGTGATAATGGGCCACCGTTTAACAGCCACAAGTTTGCCGAATTCATGGAGCGCTCTGACATCATCCACGCGACGTCAAGTCCACACTACCCCCGTTCAAACGGAATGGCCGAGCGAGCCGTCCAAGAGGCAAAGAAGCTTCTGAGCAAGACTCCCTAAGACACGGCAGAATTCTACAGCGCCCTGTTGGAATGGAGGAACATGCCAAGAGATAGGCTCCTGCAGTCCCCAGTCCAGCGCCTGATGGGAAGAAGGACAAGGACACTGCTGCCTACGCACCGCAAGCTTTTAGAGCCTGAGACAGTGTCACCCCAGCACGTGACTGCAAGACTTAAAGAGATACGCCAGCGCCAACAGACCTACTACAACCAAGGCACAAGAAGTCTGGAGCGTTTGCACCCTGGGTCGACGGTCTCAGTGTTTGACAGTCGGACCTTTCAGTGGTCGCCAGCAGTAGTAGTGGCAGACGACCCTGCACCCAGATCGTACATCGTGGCAAACGAAGATGTGAAACAGCTTGTCGCAACAGAAAGCACATCCGCTCTCATAGCCCCACAACGACGACGCCACAGCCTTCGGGACCCCAAGCCATGGCACTACGGAGAAGCTCAAGACAGCCCCGCAAGCCACGTCGCTACATAGAGTGTGACTGAGCAAAGCTTTAGCTCCAGATTTGTTTTTCTTTTAATAAAGAAAGGGAGATAGATGTGGCGAGCCGCATCGTCATATGCATCACCGACAAGCAGCGCCGCCAGCCCTCGGTAGTGGCAACCAAAAGCGCGCTAATAAACGCCTTTGTTTCTCAGCAAACACCGCGTTCGGGTGTCCCTATCCGCGGTCTACAGGAGATATCTGTTTTTTTACATAGAAACACTTCTTTAAACCAAATGGGAAACAGTGAACTTAAAACACACACATACACACACACACACAGCGCGGTGCTTTACTAATGTCTCCTCATGCAGAATCAATATGAAAAGCAGAACGCGCCGAAAAAAATAAAGAATATTCTCCAGCCGGATGCTGAGGGCCCCAGTGAAAAATCCATTTGTATGAGAAATTTCTTGTGTCCAATAGACACATATGAATCATACAAGATATGTAAGAACGTATAAGAACCATATAACAAACTTATAAGAAACTTCTCACAAGTTTCTCATATGATTCTTATATGTTTTTATATACCTTATATAGTTCTTATATGTTCTTATATATCTTGCATGATTCATATGTGTCTATTGGACACAGAAATTTCTCATACAAATAAGAGTTTTCAATAGGGGGAGCAGTATATGTATAATATTGCTTTTAGAGAAGAGTTCACTTTTGACCGAATCTGCGAAGGAATGGGTCGGCAATTAGTGCACAATAATCAATAGGTTAATCCATTAATTTCACAACCCTAGTTGCGTGTCTACAACGGGAAGTTCGTACTACCCCTCGGGGTGCCCACCTCCCCGCTCCCGGTGACTGCAGCACGGACAACAGGTCGCGGCAGCGCACCGGAACGGAGACGCGGCCGAATGAAGGGAGCCGAAAGCCGCAAGGGAGTCCCTCCCAGCGGTCAGACTGACTGACCTCCAAGGCGTGAGCTTCCAACAGCGGGTACTCACGCGCTCTTTGTTCTCTAATCACAAGATTAATCCCGTGCATGTACGCATTACGCAAACACTTGCTCAGATTCCGCAGAAGGTCAGTCGGAACACTGTTGTTTTTAATGGGAGGGCAGAATCTGGGTCACGCAGACGCGCCAACTATTCGAAAAAAACTTGAGATCCAGGAAGATCGCGATGCCAGCAAGATATAGCCTCGCGCGTATTTGATGTACGCGCGGCCACAAGCGCGCAGAGGCAAATACGAGGCGGCAGACACAATGGAGCTGCCCTTCAGAACTGGATCTTCTCAAAGCAAACACGACACACTCGCTTGTGGCCCGCACGCCCTGCATCGGCGTGACCGTGAACGGTACGAGCGCGGCCTATGAGGCCGCATTTACTGAAACAAAGAACAATCGCCAAGAAAAGCGGTTCACTCCAATTCCCAGCACTTCGCCCTCGATAAGAAAGCATCATCGATGAGCAGGAACGTCGTGAAATAAAGACGATGGACACAAAAAAAAACATCCGATTAATTTGATCTCAACAATGTTTGTAATTTGCATTTGACTGGCGAAAACGATATTGTAATCCCGCAAATTGCCACCCTTTTGAAGTTGGAAGCTTGGCGTGAGCCGTCTGCCAAGCGAGTGGAAAAACAGCCATATTCATGGAAAGTACTAAGCGAAACGGAGACAGACGCGATTACCGTTACGCAGATGGAAAAACACAAGATGAAAACATAGAGAGGAGAGAGAAAGAGAAACAAAGAGAATTGCACAACGTTTTTCCTGCGCCAGTTCACGTTCTCTATAAAAAGACATTGGCAGAAAGTTGGCTAATCGCTTTCAGATGGCTCCCGAGCCGGCAGATTCACGTGAGTGCGTAGCCACGGGAACGCCAACTTGAACACCTTCCATCTTTAGACACATCCGACCAAAGGTCGTCCGTGTTCCGAGGCAGAAGTAACCCGAGTTTCCCTCAGCGCGGCGTAATTGTCAAGCGAGAGGATCGGAGAACTCTGTTTGTGCCAAGTGCGTGATGCCTTTCTTCCGACAGCCCCGGGCGAAGAAGGCGGCAAAATGGCAGAAAGCCACAGGCGCGCTACGGCTGTAATTGTTCGCGGCGCGCTGGCACACGTCTTTCTTCCTCGCCAAGACTGATGCCGTCCGGCCCCAGAGATCCGGTACCGACTCCAGTACTGCTGTTGCGCGCGCACCGTTCTAGGCAGAGCATCCGGTACGCGTTGCCAATTACGCGGCTCGTGTACGCGCTTTATTAATTCTAATAGGGACGGGTTTGGCGGCTTTCCTGTAGCACAGCGGTCAGCGCAAGCGGGCTCACAGGGGGCTCACAGGCCCCGTTCTCCTCGCAGCCAAAAGGGACGTCTCCCTGATGACCACGATGGAGTGCTCGGACTCCGCTTACCATCGTCGACGGACGGGGCAAGCGGGTGGGTCTGCTCACTCACTCAGCAGGGTCGTACGTGACGGCACTGACACCGGTCATTGCAAGTCTTCATTACGCCCGCTCAGCGCGTCTCAAGCCTCATCCGGGCAGGAATGCGTCGCTGCAGAGTTACGAGGCATGGACGCGCGAGAACTTGCCACCTGTTGAGTTGCAGACGACGACAGAACCGAGGCAGGGCAGGCGTGCCCGTCACCGCGGCCTCGACGCCCACCATGCGGCCCTGACAGAGAAGCTCTTCCCAGATGGCCGGTTTTACTTATCCCTCCGTTGGCCCGTCATCGTCGCGGCCGGGGCTTAAAACTGACGCATTTGCGAGCGCTGCCACGCCTCGCGCTTGGCCCTGAAAAGCGAAGGTGCTTTAATTGAGCCAGCCACTCTCGGTTCGGCTGTGCGCGCCGAGGCCCATGATGTCCGGCTGCTTCGTACAGGGTCGACGACCGCTCGGCCAAGCTGGTGGCAAACACTCGGAAGCCCGCCGTCGACCTGAGCCCAAGTAACGGCCTGGGAACAACATCTTGACCAGCCCCTTTACACCCCTCGATCCGGAAGGTTTCCCGTTGTGACCCACGAGGAAACCCGTCCTGTTGTCGAGCCATTCTTGACACAGCAAAAGTTGGATGTCGTCCGTGAGCTTTAGAGTGTGTAAATGGGCGAGTGCTCCGAACGCAGACGCTGCCCGGCGCCGCGGTGACCAGCGATGGGCGCAGCCCACGCAGGGGCCCCATACCAGCGTGCCGTTATTTATGCAACTCCGGTCTCGGCACGTTCCGCAACCACGAGCCACTTTATGCATATCCCTCCGGACCGAAATTCCGGAATAATGCTGGTCCTCGCTGGCGTGAGCGTCTTCGGTAAATCACCCTCGCAAATTTGAAACAAAGCGAGACTGGAATTTATGGGGCCGTTCCTTCCTGGCATCGCTTAGCCCCGGGGTCCAACCAGGGCCAGGGGTGCACCGGTCCCCCCTCCGTGCTGTTTGTTCGCGGAAGGAGGGGGCTGCCGTACAACTCGGCTGCATATTGTGTAACGTTGAAGGCACCGAGCAACAAAAGCCACGGCCGGACTTTTATGGCGCGGTCGGCGCGATCGTAAATCAACGGGGGCCCCGCTTAAAGGCGCATATGTCTTTCGGCCGCATAACGTATGCAAATTGCCTCCACTTCACAGCTTTTTGCCGAGACTCTCGCCGGCGGGAAGAATATTGAGCCACCGGCGTCCGGCGATGGACCGGTAGTCCCGACCTCTCCGCTGCCCCGCTCGCTCTGCCGGTCCGGAGGACGAAGGGATGCCCTCTCGATGTCCATGAACTTAATCCCACCGCAGTGTGTAAAGCCGACAACATGCACGATGCATGTAATGTTTGCGGTCACGGGGTTTAACCGTCTTTAGCGTCGCTCCTTTTCTCCCTGGAAATCGGCGATTACTTGAGGACGTGCTGATCGACAGGTCATGGCCAATCGCGTCACGTCTTCCAGAAATCAATCGAGTGGCCTCGACAAAAAAGAAAAGAAACTCTTGTTACCGCGGTTTTCACAGACGCAGCATGGTGCCCCAGAACGAGCTCTTCACTCCTGGGGGAGAGACGATGGCGGTTGAGGGCACTTGAAAGGAACATTGGCCTAGTTTGTCGATCGGCAGTGGTAGTCGCGAGTGGAGGCGAAACTGCGCAGCGCGATTTGATTGGTTCTATCTCTGAAAGAGCAAACGATCAAGGCATAAATATGCTATTACAAAATCTAGAGTTGGGACGCTATCATCCTCGTGTTGATGCATTTGAACGCGCATCACTTCTCGCACAGTCTCATTTCTCGTTTAATCGCACCCGGGTAGCATTTGCAACCAGCCTGTGATTTTGGCGGTCTTGGCTCCAATGCGAACTTTAGACATAAACATTCGATTTGTTATTAATGTAATTTTTCAAGGATGTCGTTCCACGCGTGGTATTTAACTAGAATCCAATCGTTGTTAATCGAGAAAAATTCTATAAAGGCCTGTTCACACATGCAGCGGAGCGCTACAAGCATAGCGCTAACCTCGCGCTTAGCGCGTGTTGACGGCAGCGTTCACCAGCTTTGTATCGCACCGTCAAAACTGTTGCTCATGACAGACGATAAGTAGCTGACGACACGTGAGGAGCGCTACATCAGCGCTTCGCTGCATGTGAGAACCGGCCTTAAGAGCAGTAAAGCCTGGAATGTGTACCATGTGACGACAAAACAAACCATAATAGAGAGCGGACGTTTACTCAAGTTTCCAAAATCATGGTTAAACTCAAATGGCATATACGACTCAATAAGCAATTGCACTCTAAAAGACAACTTGGGGTTTCATCGCTTTTGCTTTAGGCAGTTTAAAGACGATCCGCGTGCATGCAAGGAAAGTTCTGGTTGGTTGCGTGATTCCGCGTAGCTCTTTTACGAAACGTAGAGCTTGTATCACATCAGATGATGCATGTTGAAAACATGAAAGCACGCAATGCTAAACAAATATCGATAAAAAAAAGACAACGTAATATGAATCACCGACAGAATGTGTAAATTTTCAATTTACAGCATGATCGATAACAAAAAAAAAAAAAAAAACGTAATATGAATCACCGACAGAATGTGTAAATTTTCAATTTACACCATCTGTCGATATGCGCGCAGGCGTAAAGTATTAATTTAAACCTGCACATGTAAATTGGTAGATTAAATTAGTAACAATAGGTTCATTAAAACAGTCATTAAGCAATATTCGTACCAGTGGCATATCTTCTGGGCGATCCCCACGTTTGGCGTGAAGCTTTGAAATATGGGTGTCATGATCGTCCTCGCTCGACGCACCGTTTTCTTAATCCTGAATCTCATACGCTTGTACACGTGCTTTCCCAAGTGTGTCCACAATCTATGATGCAGGGATATATATATATATATATATAAAAAACGATTCCATTAGCAATTTCTCATTGATGTTTTGCTACACAGTGGAATAAGGCTATGCGAAAAGATCAATGGTGCTTTTGGCGATATTTAAATTAACCCAACATGGTCGGGAACATTTGAACAACTGCCTGCTCAGAACGAGCAAGTGCCACGGAGTAGATTCAGTGGGTGGCATGGCGAGTGCACGTGCTGAGCCGGAATGCACGCAGTTCACGATGAGTTGAACAACAATGATACCAGATACCTTGGGCCCAGCCGTCCTCTGGGATAGTTACGTCTTCGCGTGCACGCAATGGCCCCAAGTAGGCCGCGTGTTCGCATCCTATCTGTTGTCTTCTTACACCCTCCTTCATCATTTCTTCACTCCTCCATTCCTCGCTCTCGTTTCTTTGTTCCACACTTCACCATCGCACTTTTCCTCGTTTTCGCAGTCGCATCACTGATGTCACAAAACACCCGTTGCTCAAACAGCTGTGCTCAAGGGGTTCGCCGTGCAAACCCCGCGAGGTTGCCATACAGCCGAATTCGTCAGCGATTTGTTCGTTGTGATCATGCCGCTCGCGACACCATGCGAGTTGTAGGTGAATTCACCTTCCAGGCTAGACTTCTAAATGGATGCGCAGAATTAAACTCCATGGCGCGGTCTCCATCCCATAATAAAGAAGAAAAAACAGAGGCCGACGTTTGATATAATTATGTAAGACGTTGGATGCCCCCTCTCATTCTCTTTCTGTTCTACCTGTACAAGAGCGTCTCGTTACCGACGGGTCCATCCGCCCAGTAGACAGTGTCCAGCTGGACGGGGAAACACTGTACGATGTCGTAATTACGTTAGCCAGCGAACAGGAATTCGGCCTTCAAACGCGTCTGGCGCTGTCTTCCAATGAAATCATTATTAAAAGTTGAGCAAAAAAAAAAAAGTGCAGTGGAACGTCGGTGGTGCCGCTCTCGTTGCCACACAGTATTTAACAAAGAACTAGCCCCAGTGGAATTTCGCAAGAGCTGTTGCCCTGCTTGTAGACGGGCTGAGAGCTCGCCAACAAGCCGAGCGGAAGAGTAAAAGTGCTCTCGGGCGAGTGTCTCGCCTTCTGAATCATCCAAGCACGTTATTAAGAGGCGCAATTAAGAAAAAAAGACTCGATTCTCTTTGAAGCGCCGTAGGACGACAACGTCGTGTTTCGCCATCGGTTTGTTAGAAACCCCTGCTGTCTCAGCGGCCACACAGCGGCGAGAGCCAACTACGTCCAGCCAAGTTTGGATTTACAATAGAAATGTAGTTAGTTGGTTGTTGAGTTTGAATAAAAACCAAACGAGCATCAAACAGAGCAAAGACAAGGTACAAAACCCGGACGAAAAATGTGCTGGCTATCAGCGTTTTCCACTTTCTCTCTTGGTGCCGCTTGTTTTCAAGTTTTGCTTTCGGAGGCCCCCCAAGCAGGGTGCGCTCGGGCGACACACGGCGCCGAAAGGGACCCAGCCACTGAGGGACGACAAACCGATCCCGCTGAGCGCATCAACGCCGCTTCGCTACAGGGCTGCCTGACCTTGCTTGCTCTAGATTGTACGAGGGAAGCGACGGCGGCGTCTTCTGTCGCTTCTGGCTGAAAAGTGGCTTCCGCGAGCGTCGCTCTCGGTTCTCTCAGAACACGCGCGAATAGCCAGGGGAGTTTCTCTCGCAGCATTATGCAGCCGACCTTCGGGTTCTAAAGACGCTGATTGCAGGTGTAGCGTCAGTGATGTGGCTGCCCTTGAAAAGCGAGAAACTGGAGAAAGTGAAGCAAAAATAAGCAGGCAAGGAGGGGCCCCCTTCGGCGCGCCGCGATCTGGAAGTGGTCCAGCACGGTAAGAAGCGATCAAACTGCGGCCGACCTTGCGGACTGCGACGCGGTAATTGGCAAAGTGGGCCGATGGCGCGCAGCAACAAACAAGGGGTATGGTTCCCAAGGTCACACGAGGCTCCTGGGCGCGAGCACTGGGTTATCGACTAGTCGGGATCGTCCTCACTTCTGAGCCTGCATTTCAGGCGCCTTGTTGGCCCAGCTTCGTGGGCCCACGAAGAGGCCAAGTCTCGAAGTGACATCAAGGCCACATCACGAACCTCTTAGCCAGCCTGACGCCATTGGGCAGTCGTCTCAGCAACGGCCCTGACCGTTACTTAGACGACTGATGAACGGCTCCTCCGTCTTATATATGTTCAGTCGTTTGCCCCGAAAAACTGCCTATTTTATAAGGGTAATCCCCATACGTGCACCAAACCATGTTTGCTCACAGCACAGTAGAAAACAAACAATATAATGATTAAAACATATGCTTTAAAAACAGTACAGTTATTGTTCTATTTCATGAAAATATTTATGCATCCAATCCTATATTTTAGTTGCGTCTTTCACTTAACCGACGAAGACAGTCCATTGAGCTATCTATCCGTCGTGTTAAAGAGCTATCGCGGATGACGTCACAGAGCCCCCGTAAAGACCAAACGGCCCTCCGAAGTGCTCCTCTCCGCAATTACCGGCTCAATCAGATTGACTTGCCACGGCCACTCCGCCTAAACATTTCCAGAGCTGCACTTATCTTATCACACGTCATGCACTCAGGGAGAACAATTGACGACGCCCGCTGCGCTGCAGGCCGCCACGGGTCGTCTTTCAGGAGCTCTACTTTGTTTCTCGAAGCGCAGGCGGCCGTAATACCCGCAGCGTGCGGTAGGCCTTGGCCCTTCGGTTCTTCCCTCCACTCAATCTCAGCTGGACTCGGCGCCCCGGGCACCTGCTGCCCCAGAATTGAAGCTGTGAGCCGCTCGAGGCAGTGCAGTATCTGCGAGCGGACCCTTCGTTACGACCTTCCACCCGCCGATTGGAAGGTCAGTGAGTTGAGGTGAGCGGGAACAGGAGACCCCGAGCGTCTCTTTATGCGGCGTTCCGGAATATTTGCTGTGACTGACAGCAATCGAAGCGCCAGACGGTGCTCCATCTTAATCGTCGCGGCCACGACAACCAGACGTCGTGATATTAGGATCTGAAATGACTGCTCGAAGCCGATCTGAAATGACAAATTGTTGTCGAAGACACAGTCGCTTGGGCACTCCCGTGTCGGCATATATCTCCTTGACGTCATCTCGACGATATTCCGTTGGCCGAGAGCACAGTTTTGTACTCTGTAACCACCTCGGCGGACACAAGCCGAGTCGTGGTCCGCAAAGAGTGAAAACCGGTGCTGAGCTCGCGTTGGGGAGGATAGATTGGAAACGCAGTCCATATACTACGGACGCCGGGACCAGTCCGAGGAGCAAATGTGTTCACTGGAACGACCGGTGTACCGGTGTTCTTCGCAAGCCGGAATTTTGAATCGAAACGCCGCTCCTCCGCTAACAGGATTCAGAGCGAAGCACGAGGTTATAAGTTCACGGCTCTGTGGCGGTGCTCGCGCTCTATAATTAAAGCCGCTCACTATGGAAGATAAGCCTCGGCGACTTGATTTCCCAACCGCGCTGCTTTCGAAACGGCGCTTCCTCGAAATGTGCCAACAAGACTCGTTGGCCAGCCCAAATTGGCAGAAGAACAAACTCGATCACTTCCAGCAGCCACAACGTCCCACAAACTGTCCATCTCAAAGCCAAAGAGTGCTCCTAGACGTAAGAGCGCGCGGTCATCGTAGGCGGCACTATTTAAGGCGCAAGCGATCGAAACACGATGACAAAATAGAGGTTGGCACGCCAGTTGGCAAACACGACGCTGCTCGAGGACCGTGCGCGAACAGGCTGGGTTGGCCGGGCCTCGCTTGAAAGAGCAAACAAGCCCACGGGGGCTCGAGCGGCATTCCAGCTAGGCCCCCGACGCGCAGTGCGTAGGCCACACTGAAGCCCCGTGGGCACAGCATTACCACGTCTCCCGACCAGATGCGGATCAGAAGGACAAGATCAAGGGTAGAGCGGGCGAGAGAGAACCACTTTCATCTTCGCCTTCATTGCAGGCGGGTAATTAGTCTGCTCGACGGCTTCGGGCGACACGCCGGCCAAACGCTAACAACACCGATGCACGCGACCTTCAGCCGGCGACCTACTCGCCCCGCGTTGGAAGGAGCCGCCATGGGCACGCTGGCGACCGCGCCGAGCACCCGTCGAGGGGGCCTTTTTGTTTTCGCGGAGCCCGCCCTTACCCTTAATTAAAGACAAAAGTGAAATTACTGCGCCCGTGAGGTGTGCGCAACGGATGTTGCGACGACTGGGCAGTGTCCCAAACCGGGACTGCGAGTAGCAGACGGGTGCCCTTGATCTTTACAAGTCCCAAGAAAGAGCGCTCTCCGCGTGCTAAGGAGAAAGTCGCGGTTGCGTAACGGACGCGAGTCTCAAGGTAGCGTCATCGGGGAGTGGGTGCCGGTGGAGGCAACTTGCGGGCCACTTGGATCCACTTGCCCAAGTCGGACTTCCTGCACACGCTTGGATCACGTCGGGCTCCGGGCGCTCTCCTTGCTAGCAACATCAACTTAGACAAGACTGTCGCAAGACAGGCCAAGGACCTTGGTACATGGTCCTTGACTTTGACGAGACTGTCTCCTTCATGATGTTGCCGGTGCATCAGCCGCTTCAGCGGTAGCGAATGGGTTCTGTAACCAGAGCCTGTTGAGGAAAGCTATTTTTGTGCCTACGGCACTAAAAATAGCTTTCCAGTGTTAAAAAAAAAAGAACAAAAACGGATGACTCCGCAGCATGATATCGGCAATATCACACGGGCAAATAAATGTGTACGTTATTCCACTGAGTTTGTGAACAATCACCAGTCACGTTCACTATTTTACCTTGATCAATCATTTTTTCCTCGAAGGTACTACCGTGACTCTATTACTACCTATATGCATAATTGCACCGTCGTCCTGCTTTCAATATTACTAAGCTGGATTTACATAACACAGGTCGAAAAAATTATAGCTCAATTTTCATACGTTGACCACATTACCTTGACCGATAGCGTACACGATTAGTGTCCAGTAAGCGCCTTGTTCCTGATTAGAAAAACAAAAACAAAACATACCATGGATTAAGGAAGAGCGTAACAGATGTCACGATGGCGATCATCCCCTGGCTAAATAGAAGCACGTTTCAAATAGACATCACTCTTGTTAGTGCGAGAGAGTTCCAGGTAGCAGCCTCCAAATCGAGTCTGGGATTATTTGAGCGTATCGCTTTATAACAGCATGTTTTTACTTAAAAGAGAAACTTATGAATTCTACGGTTTGTCAGCTAGATAATGCATAAAACGCGATTAGAGCAAAAAAGTATACACATTTGAGAAGTAATAAAATGATACCGTCACATTACAGCGTGACGTTCTTAGAATATTTTTGGCTACTTCAATATCAATCAGCCTTTAGCACTCTGTGGTTTTATTTCAGTCAATGATCAACTAGCGTATCTTTGTTCCGCTACTTCAATAGCAGTGGAGTCAGCCAGCAACTCAACCACTGCGTTTATTGCGCCAGGAGAGCACGTTTATATTTATTATTACATACTTCCACTCATTGTCCCTAAAGGCCAACACCAGTACGAACTTCATATAGTAAAATAGCTACTGCAACCGGATTTACTTTTCGCCGGAGCGACCGGCCACTCTGACACAGTTTTTCCATGTTTTTTTTTTTTCTTTTTTTTATTTGCACGCAGGTAACGTCACAATTAGACTCGGTTAGTCTTTTTATCGAGCATAGCATTACACGATAACATGCATTTCAAAATACGCGCATCTGCGCTTGAAGTTTTCAAAATGACGCGATTTTAAACCGAGTTTGAACGCCAGCCGTATGTTATTTACAGCCAAATTGCCGGAGCAGACAACGTGCGGGGTGAGAGGGGGAGGGCATTTTGTAGCGTAAGCTACACTGGCCGAGATTGAGCAGTTTCGCGTGGCTCCTGGAGAGCCGTGCTGCGCATGCGCGAGGAGCAGTGGCAAAACGGGCAGGACTGGTATGGCGCCTAGGTCAGTCCCCGATGCACGCGCCGCGCGCATGAACCCGCTCGAAATCATGACTCGAGCTGTCCGATTGTTCTGTGCGGCAGCTTGGTTGCTTGATACATAACAACACGGCGCACAGCTGGCCAAACCAACGACGGGCATCTGGCACGCCCCAGCGGAGGATTAATTTGGACCACCTGGGGATCTTTTGACGTGCAACCGAAAGCTCGGTTACACGGAGCCTCCTCCACAATAAGAAGAGCGGAGAAGCTTAACTCATCGGATCCCGAAGTAGTCACATAATGCGTATACCGTGTGTGTGTCATTGAAGCAGCAGTAAGCATGGTAATCAAGCTAATCCTAGACAACCAGGAAAGCTAAGAATAACCAGCTGAACCTAAGCTTACGCTACGTATATCCTGGTATAGCCGAGCTAAGCCACTGCAATTTTTTTTTCTCTCTCCGCTCTTGCCGAGCTCGAATTCGAATGACTAGTGGGTATAGACCTAAAGCTAGCTGCTTTTGTCTCCACTGGAACGCCGGCGTTCCGCGTTCTAACGCGTTCGACGAGTGCACTGGAGACAATGTACCTTTAGGTCTACCCTCTAATCGTTCCAACCAGAGATGGGCGTTCTGACGTCCCCTCTCGTCTCCTCCCTCACATTCTGGGCGCATTGAAGCGATTCGCTGATCGGGCTCCCAAGAGTACGATCGGTGGTTGCTTGTAGCTTGTCGCTCATAGGTCGCCTGACTGCTGTGACCGCATGTCTGAACGGGGGCCTTGTTGTTCTGCAGTTTATTGCTCGGACACACTCGAAGCATCCCCAGAATCATTTGTGTTTTTTCGTAACGCTAACTGTCCGTAGCAGTATATACTAGCAACGTCGCCATGCCGGTAATGTTCCACGCCGTGGGCCGTGGCGGTCTTTCTCATCACGTGCAGCGGGCTGCGTGAGTCAGCGCGCTCGTGTTGTCTGTTTTCGCTCGTTGTTTTTATCCCTTTTCCGCTAGTACTCCTTTTGAAAGATGCGACATAGAATTGAGAGAGGAGGACTCGCAGGAAAGAGCAGCTCCGGCACGGGTGCTTGAACTCTCCGTGTGAGATCGGATCAATAACCCTGGCGGACGCAAGAGGTTACCCAATCCCAACGTGACAAACATGACAGACCGATTATCGACGGCCGTGATTAATTACGAAAAAGCAGTGATCCTTGTCGGCTCCTCGACGCTGTTTTTTTTTTTTTTTTTCCCCATTGTTGTGTCGCGGCGAGAGAAAGCGAGAAAGCAGCCTTCCTGGTTGAACTTGGAAGCGAAAACCATCTCCGGCGAAGTTTCGGAACAATGGGGCAATTCTTTGGGGAAAACAGCATGATTGACAGTCGCGATCGCCGACTCGTTCGCTTCGGCGGCCGCGCGAGAGTGCAAGCGGCGAAGCACCGACAGCGAGAGACCAGGACGGCTCGAAGAGATTGGAGTGTACCGACGCCGAGAAGAAGCCTTCGGTCGGGCATTTCAACTTCCGCATGCACTCCTCCATTCGGAGCAGATTCTGAAATTATAAGTAATTCAAGATAAGGAAATACGGTTCATCATGCGTGCCAATGAAGCGAAAGCTAGAAGATCGAGCCTCTCGCTTTGAGTGTGCATGGCGCGCACGCGCAGTTGTGCATTACAAGCATGGTTCGAGGCAACATGTTGGCGCCTGTAGCTTTGACTGCAGTCGCACTTATACTGTGGAAAGGATCGAAGGGCTTGAGCCTTCCGGTCAAGGCCGGTTCCTCATCCTCGGCACAGAGGTAAAGCCCGAATGCAACGTGCTCCTCCCCCCCCCCCCCCCCCCCCCCAAAAAAAAAAAAAAAAAAAAAGATTACGGCATTTGTTTTGTTGCTAAAATAAATTACTCTCCGCTGAAAGCCCAGTCCCTCCAAATGTAGCGGCAGCAGTCCAGACCACATGCCCTATACGTTTCAAAACTAACCTCTCTTTTATTCAAAAAAAAAAATGTTTTTGAATTTTTTAATGGGAAAATAGTGGTGGACGATGACCTCGAATACATGGGGCATGAATGGCGTTAACTACCGGAAACAGGCCTCATTTTCGCATTGAAAAATTAAGAAAATCACTCGTAACGAATAAGCTACAGCTTTTTAAACTCTTATATTTATAGTACATTTCCCTTTTGAACTGCAAACAAGAATTATTCTGCATTATCACTGACAATGACGAAGGTCGAATTCTTAGTAATCAGAGATAACTAAATTTGTGATACGCTTTTAAAACTTTTATATTTAGTGTATTCCCTTTCCTTTATAACTAGTATCTCCTTTCCCTCTTTGAAAACGTAGAGACCTTTGGGGGGGCGGTTTTATCGTTGTGCCATTCTATGTTGTTGCTAAATAAAAGATGTCCTGTTCCCGTCCTCGTCCTCTCTGTTTTATACTTTCAATTTTTGTAACGAATAAGATTACGGTTAGTTCTGAAACTTCGGTATCTGGTCCGGACCGCTGGCGCTAAATTTGGGCGAAGGCTGGGTGTTCGGCGAGGCGTACCGTATTTTGAAGGCCTAGGGTCCGCGGACTATGCATAGTTCAAAGTTTAAATGTTAGGCTGTGCGGACTGTCTACGCTTCTGAACTATCGGGAATTGTGTTTTTCAAAATCGTTCATTTTGACGAGATGTGACGGAATTTGCGAATGAAAGAGCATGATAATGATGATTTATGTATTTTACGAGGTTCTCTGTGAGCTAAAAAGCCTTTTTTTTTTTTGTCAATCTGTGCCGTGTATGATAAAATTGTCGTGTCGACTAAGCAGGTGTAGACTATGAACGGCGTGTGCACTTTTGTTTTTCGGCCTAAACTGCACGGCGTGCGGACGTTTTGTTTGTTGGCCTAAATTTTCCCTTGCGTAATATACACCGGGTGCGGTGTGCAGCCCAAAATATATGGTAGTATATTTTTGCGGAAAAAAAAAAACTAAATTTTTTTTTTTCGAGGACACGCTGTACTTACAATGGGTTTCATTGTAGTTATACCTATTAAAATCATGACTCCATTTTTTCTTTTACCTGTGAGATAAATAGTATTCAGCGTCAAGCAGTAACTGACTAAGGCGTACAAGTTACAACGAGGCACTTGTAAAAGCCTCTTGTCATTGCTTCTAAAGCTTGTTGACTTCGCAAAACAGTGAAGAGATACAAGGTGAGGTCGCAAGGACTAACACATTTGGCACGCCTTCCAAAAGTCGAATTCCAAACGTACATACCTGGAATTGGGCACGCGAACGTAGTTAACCATTTTCTCTTGAAGCTCGTCTGTTCCCCCTTCTCCTCCCCAAAACACACTTTCCGGAAAAGAAGCTTTCCATCATGCCTAGACGAATGATGGTTATGTGTACGGAACAAATGGCACTTTGGTGGGTTCTACGGTTCTGCCGATCACGTATGGAGACCGCTACCACCGGACCGTCGGCGGACGTCCTTCCTTCGTTGTGTATTATTGCAACTGTAAAGCAAATTAATTCTGTTCTTGGCACATCGTTACCACTGAGCAAGTGAAAGTGTTTAACGCGGGATGTCAGCCAGCTAGTATTGCAATGTATGTCAACGATCGTTTGACAAGTGTTTACATCGATAGCAATTTTGGGAATTAATAAGCCATTTCGTTCACATCACGACCACTTGGATAGCGAAGATATGTTGATATAAGGCGTTCAACTGAATACTTACGAATTTCGACGTCGACTGTTGCCGCGCGCGACCCCGCAAAATTGTTTCGAAAAGAGTTTACACTTTACATTAAAAAAAAAAAAAAAAAAGATACACCACACTTTTTTCTTTTTATCGCCCCAATGAAACTATGCGTGTGGGTCGTTGTGTATTCCCGGTTAACGCCACTGCTGCTGGGCTCACTAGAGTCCACCTTACCCGGGCAACGATAGAGAAGCCGGGACAGGTCCGAAGGATCGGCCGCGCCCGGGACGAAGCTATATATGGAACGACTATCGAAGTGCTCGCTCGGTGTCAGTTATATGACGCTGAGCGCGAGCCTCTAATTTATTGGCTGTTCGCGTCTTCATTTTTTTTATCGTTGAATACCACCAACTATGTCGTTCATGGAATTCTTTAGCTGATATGTATCATGACAAACCTTGAACCAACCTAATTTGATTTGGAATATGGGACACTGCCTGGCATGCGCCAGTCGAAGACACCAGGTTTAAACTTTAAAGCGCACAAAACTGCACTCTCATAGAGTTCAGACCATGACAGTGGCTCTTTGAGGTGACCAAGGGCCTCATTTCACCGTTTGCAGAACTCGGTGTCCGTGGGAAAGCTGACAGCACTGCTAATTCACGTTACGGCAGAACAGAACATATCACATTACTAATAAACTACATTTTTCTCACGGCGGAATATCACGGAAGCACCACCCACAGGCCATAACACGTATCGCCATGTGACACAATCCACAGTGCATTATGGACAGCTCTCCCTTTGTTTTACAACACAAACGTTTGAACACCCTTTTACCAAACCTGAAAATTTCCCGAAGCGTCCAAAAAAGCCGGTAAAATAGTATCGAGCCGCGCGAGCTGTTTCTTTATCGGTTAGGCTTAGCGGGTTCACCGCCGTGAGATGACCGATCTCGTAAAAGCACTGCCAATACTTCCCACGTCGAGTTTTCCTGTCACGGTCACAAACGGATGTCGTCCCACCAGTTGTAATCCTCGCACAGTCGAACGCACAAGCACTTTGTAGAACCAAATATCCATCGCAGTCATGCCGGACCCCGCAGAACAGTGCCACCCATCGTCAACAAAACCACGTGATCCCCTCGAAGTACCACCTGACGCCTGCGCCGTTCCGCACTCCGACGGCAAGAGACGGAGTGCTAGGGAGCGCTCTGAAAGGGAGGAGCGCCCTCGGAAAGAACCAGCCGATCAGGCCACCTCACTCCCTCTCCACCACTCGATCTCGCGCGCTCTGGAAAAAGCGCTCGAGAGTGCGCAGAAAGAACTACGCAAATTCGCCATAAATGTGCGCCAGTGCTAACGCTGATTCCTTTCCTCACACGTATCCGGATACGCCGACGGTGCAAATAGTCAGAACGTGTTATTAAATTAAGTGCAGAAGTTATGCACATAATGATGGCATGCAGTTAGGTAGTAAAAATAAGTATAAGGCGATACTTCACAAAGCAAGGCAACATATCACGGTGAAACGCGACGAAAAACTCGCATGCAACGACTTCTCCGAGTGAAGGGCAGAGAGAAGCGACGAGTTTAAGGAAACGTATGACGGTCGCGTCACGTGATTCCAGGATGGCAGCGCCCATGCGACGGAGGGTGAAAAGGTATATGCGGAGAGCACGTCGTCTGCTTTTTGCGCAGGAGTTGAGGTGACGTCAAGACGACGCCGAGCTGTGATTGGCTTTGATTGAAAGGATAGTGGGTAGTCCTCAATGCTAGATGCCTTGAGGTCTACCACTATTTTTTTTTTTTTTCAATCAGCCAATAAGAGCTCAGCGTTCTGACATAATCGCAAG
The DNA here is from genome assembly GCF_016920785.2 of Ixodes scapularis. Taxonomy (NCBI): domain Eukaryota; kingdom Metazoa; phylum Arthropoda; class Arachnida; order Ixodida; family Ixodidae; genus Ixodes; species Ixodes scapularis. Next base: position 54,649,387 of record NW_024609884.1, read on the forward strand.
TCTTGCACAAGAAGCAGGCAACTTGCTCTCCGTATAGAAAAAAGTCAATTAAAATTGAATTACTCATCGTCAGAAGAAAATAAGCTCGGCATTTTTTTTTACAAACCTAAAAGCCTGAGAGATAAGACGCGCAAAAAGGAAACGGAAAGGAAACAAAGCGACGTTTCAGGCGCTCGCCCTTCGTCAGACTATGGAAAAAACTAAGGTAAGCCAAGGAAAATAACGTCAAGAACTGTCGCAACATGACGGAAAAAGAAAAAGAAAAAAACAAGCACATCAGCAAACGACAACCAGATGGGGAGACGAAGTTAGGGAATAAGGTAAACGCTGTTACGAACGGGGAAGAGCGGGGAAACGAACGAAAGTGCAAATGGAATGGGGGTCGACTTCACAGAAAAATTAAAGAAAACTAAAGAAAAAAAAGTGAAAGCCGTTTACAACTCCCTGTAACACCGAATTAGAGCGCAGCTCTTGAGGAGGAGGAGGGAAGGTACTGGGGTGGGTGGCTCAAGTGACCTGGGGGGGAGGGGGTCACGTGACCTTGGGGGGTCACGTGACAATGCCGATGATGTCATCAGTGACGTCACTGATGACGTAATCAGTGACGATGACGATGCGGATACCAATGACGTCATCAGTGACATCACTGATGACGTCATCAGCGATGATGACGATGCGGATGTCGGTGACGTCATCAGTGACGTCACTGATGACGTCATCCGTGATGATAACGATGACGATGCGGATGGCGGTGACGTCATCAGTGATGATGACGATGACGATGCGGATGCCGGTGACGTCATCAGTGACGACACTGATGACGTCATCAGTGACGTCACTGATGACGTCATCAGTGATGATGACGATGACGATGCGGATGCCGGTGACGTCATCAGTGACGATGACGTCATCGGGGAGGTCATCTGACCTCGGGAGGGGTCACGTGGCCTTAGGGGAGCCACGTGACTTCGGGAGGTCACGTGCCCCCCCCCCCCCCCGCCCCCCGAGGTCACGTGACCCCCGGGGGGGGGGGGCTCGCGCGGTGCATTATGGGACATTTCCCATAATGCACCGCGAGGTTACGCCGACGGCGACGCCGACGCCGCTCAAGCCGGGGAAACGGGCGCCTAAGAGCTGCGCTCTAAAAAAAGCGAGGGCTGTCGGAACATGACGCCAAGGTAACGATCGAACAAAACAAGACGAGGACGTCACAACAGCGATACGACAACCGGCCGTGGAGACGAGGCTCAGGCAGAAATTTCGTGAAGGCCCGTTCACACACTTGCAACTAGAAGGATTGGCTGAGACAAAACAGGTTTTTAAGCCTCAAGAGGATTGAAAACTGATCTTGCCTCGGCCGATCCTACCAGGTTGCAAGTGTGTGAACGGGCCTTGAGGGTCAAGACTGATAGGGACGGGGAATGTCGGGGGAACGAAGGAGAAGAGGTAGACTTCAGAGGAAAGAATGGAAGTATCCGAAGATGAGTCTTTTGTTTAAGCCGTCGGGGCTTTTATACTCTGTTCACCCCTAAGTTGATACTCCAGTGGAAGCTACGTCCTCGTTGGACCAGTCATACGCCTCTCTTTTGCGACGTCATGATGCTTCCGGCCATACCCACGTGCGGAGAGCCAGGTCATGTGGTAAGAGGGAGGCGGCGGATTGTCCCGGTGGGCACGTAGCTCCCACGATAGTTTTAGCTTAAAGAGAAACTGAAGTGAAAACAAAAGTTCGTTTTAAAGGGCTTAATATTCTTTTTGTAAATTTTTCCACAAGAAAAAAACAATTTTTTTTAGAACCACTTACGCTGTTAGATGCAATTTAGTTGGAGGTCACGGCAGGCTCTAAGCCCCGCCCACAGATCAGTGGCGCCTCCCATTACTACTGGATTGGCTCGGCTGCTCGGCTGAACACGCTAAGAAGTCTAGTGTCTCCCTTTCGCGACGTCCGGTGTGTCTAGTCTGGGCACCGCTTGCTAGTCGTGCGAGCAGACGCGCGGCAGCCATTGGCATTGTCTGCTATTTCACCACCGTCTATCGTCGTCTGCAGTTCCCGTGAGACGCGGACACGAAAGCTGCGCGTCGGCGTCCGTTTTCGCCTCCGTCCGTTTGCTATTCCGCCCCCGCCTAAAAACTTCTGCAACGCTCAGACGACGCGATCATGAAAGCGGCGTCCTATAGCGTTTCATCATGCACGAGCCACGGTCGAGTACAAGCGTGTCAGCGTCTATCGATGTGCGATAAAAAGCGGCCGAGAGGACTAAAAAAATAAAATAAACAAAATAAATATGCAGTTTCCTTATCTTGTTTTTTTTTGTTTTTTTTTTTTTTTTTACATGGAATTTGCGAGCAATGTGGGTGAGCGTCATGACGCACAATTAAAACTTGACGTAAAAAAAAAGTTGGGGCTCCAAATCTAATTTGTGAAGGTGGTTTAATAGCGAAGCCCTGGCATCACCTGCAACAATTGCCCACTGCACTATAGACCCTTTATATGGCAAACACCACCAGGTGGTGCTCCAGTCTTTGAAGTCCCAGAGAACTTCCGGTTCATAAACAGAATGAACAAAGGTCATCTTAATTCTCGATATTAAACCGCGGTTGCAATCACGGCTGCGCAATTCAGAAAGCAGCGGTGCCGCCCTTTACGGGAACCAACATCTTTATACAGCATCAACACGCGCAAAGGAACCAATCAAACCAGATCAAGCAGCATGGATGTTGTGGGACGTTAGGCTAGAGTGTACTAGAAAGGACGAGTGGGACCACCGGAGTGCTATTTCGGTACCTCCTCCGCATGTGAAAAAAAAAAAAAAAAAAGGCTAATCCAAGCAACTTCGCTCGTAGCGCCCTCTCGGGCGCTAGGAGCGAAGTGGTTCGGATTAGCCGCATTTTTGTGTAAAACGCGTTTCGTTCCAACGCCAAGCTCGACCGGCACACTGGTCACGGTCATAGAAACGATTGAACGCCGGACTATATTTTTTATACACCCTAGACGTCAGGCGTCACGTACATAAAGTCACCGCGACCTGACTTGTCGTCACAGCGCCATGCGGCATCAGGACGACGCCTTGACGTCAACGTCGTCATCGACGTTGACAACATGCGTTACACGACATCAAGACTGTATTCTGACGTCATATGGCGTTGATAACGACGACGATGTCAACGTTGACGTTGATGACGACAACGACAACGTCACGGGACGTCAAGGTGACGGCATCCTTGTCAATTGATGCAACGTCATAAGGACGCTTGATGTCAGTGCGTCGACGTCGTTGCCGACATGACGCAACTCGACGTCACGAAGACGTGCCGACAGCTTCACGACGTCGACGTCATTTTCGACGACGTTACACGACGTCAAGACTTCGTCGTGACTGTGCGTCGACGTTAATGCTGGTGAAGGCTACGACGTTATACGCCGTCAAGGCTTCGTCATGACGTTGACGTTCACGATGACGTCAGGACGATGTTAACGTGACGTCATAGCGATGTTTGACGTTGCTTGGGGCGTCGACGTCAACGTCGGCATCGGCGACCATGTCCACGTCGTCCTCAACGTGGCACGCGACGTCATGACCGCGTTACAACGGCGACTTGATGTCGCGTAACTGTGTCGTCCTCAACGCGACGCGATGTCGCGACCGCGTCACAACGGCGACTTCATGTCGCGTAACGGCGTCGTCCTCAACGCGACGTCACGACCGGGTTACAACGGCGATATGATGTCGCCAAACGGCGTCGTCCTCGACGCGGCGCGATGTCACGACGGCCTTACGACAGCATCTTGTCGTCGCGTAAAACCTCAAAGCGTGGTGCTTTGAGGTTACCTCTGACGTCAAAGTCATAAAAAATACAATATAGACCCTAAGGGGCTATATTGCCCTATGACCTTTACCTGTGTTGTTGCTTGGTCGCAGCGAAGGTGGCGCTGCGATCAAAGTGGCTTGGTTCCACGTTATTGCTTTCCACACTTTGAGGTGCAACTGAAAGCATGAGCGGAGCCTATAGCTCGTCCCACTCGTACCTTCTAGTACACTCTAGCTAGGCTTCGGCCAGTCCCGCTACGAACCCAAGCACCTGCACAGTGCTTCCGAAGGCGCATATTTGAGACAGTTGTTTGCTCCTAACTATGCCGGTCGAGGAGATCTTCCTCTAACCACCTCGGTGAACGCAGAACGACTCGCACTCCTAAAAATAAACGAGCTCAACGAGCTACGCTCGTTGAGTGCGCCGCAAACGCAGCCATGTTTGTTATCGTTCAAAGCCGAAGTGGCCAAAGTGGAAAGCCAATCTCGAGATATTATTGAAAGCAATAAGGATTATATCTAGATTATATGTTTCTGAAACATAAACACATTTTCGATATAAATACTATTACGGCATGGAGAAACAATTTTACAACGAACATTTCACACGTCAATCATCACTCCAACCAATGAGAGCAGAGAAAAGGTGCTTAGTTATCTAAGCACCGGGCCGGGCCTAGAGCAGGGCTATCCCCACTAAATTGCGTCTAATACACAATTCACAGGATCATAAAGGTCCTTTTAGCTAAGGGACGTTGTGCTCGCGACCCAAAAAGCAATGGGTGATTCGCCGATTGCGAAGTAACCTATGCGTAACGTAGAGGCTCCGGCAATATGAAAGACCCACTGGGAGCGCGTGGCCGAGGCGGTGGCTGGCGGGGGCGCTGCGAACGCTCCGGGCAATTCCATTCTGCTTTGAGGAAAGGACGCTCACTCGGGCTCAGCTAAAGCGAAATGCGCTTATCAGATTGCGCTGAGCCCCGAGCGAGCGTCCTCCCCTCAAAGCAGAATGGAATTGCCCGGAGCGCTCGCAGCGCCCCCGCTAGCCACCGCCTCGGCCACGCGCTCCCAGTGGGTCTTTCATATTGCCGGAGACTGTACCTTTATGCCTGCCGCTGGAGAACAACGTAAATATAACTAAAGACAAATTTTTGGTGGAAAAATTTAACAAAATTAAATATTAAGCCCTTAAAATTTTTTTCTCACTTCAGCGTCCATTTAAGGGTGAACGGAGTAAAATTTTGAGCCAATTTTTACGTGCCGGCAGCGCCCCACCCTTAGAATTTTTTACAACTCTTTGTATGTAAGTTCTGTGAACGGCGTATAGCTAGTGTGAGTCCGTACCAGCCTCATGGTGCTTGCTTGAATTTACGTCTTTCTTTTATCTCTTCGTGTGATCGCGGATTGCCTCGTGTAGGATTTTCTATTTTTCGTACTACATCCAGCTTTGCCTTTTCTTACTTCCTTGTAATAGTAGCTTATGCCATGTTCAAGGTCACGTTTCCCCTAATAGAACATGCATTATTTATTAGTCACGTGACGGGTCTAGCCAATATGGCCCAAACATATTCAATTTTTCCAAGCGTCAAAAATATAATTTATAATAATAAATTAAAAAAAAAAAAAAAAAAACTTTTTTTTTTTTAACATGCGTTTGAAAGTTATGTCCCTCATGTTCGAGACGCGGTTGTTGACGCAATGGACCATTTTCCTGGGCTGGCGGTTCGAGAGCTGTCGGTCGAAATAGTTCGGGCTTAAATCGACCCTGCATAGCACGACTTGACGCGCTCTTAAGAACGAATCTCACGCTTGGTGTCTCGAAGCCGGTTGAGATGGCCGCTGCCTTTTCAACAGGAGGCATTTGGTTACAGCTCCCAGTTGTCTGGCCATCCGAGTGTTTTACGCCATGCAGGACGTAAACCGCTAGAGCATAATCGTCCCACAGCAAAACTTATTTGGTGTCAGCAATCAAGCTTTGCGCATGTTTTACGATGCTTAGCTGTGTATACCTTAGTGAATGCAGTCGAATAAAGTGGATCCCCCCTCACACCAGCCCTTCCGACCTGCATAAAGTATTTCACGAGACTTTTTTTTTCCAAATGGCAAACTGGAGACACAGCATGGTCGTATGATACTGCTGACTGCTTTCCAAGATTGGGGGAAAAAAATAGACCACCACCCTGCATTGGCGATGGTGTACTCGGTTCTCGGGCCCCAAGTTAATTTCCACAAGGCAGGCAGGGAACACGTCATTTAACCGGGAGTGTTGAAGATATTGCCACGCGCGTCGGCGAGCGACGCGCGTGGCAATATAGCCAACAAAACCGCGGTACTTCTAAAAAAAAAAAAAAAAATTCTATTCTACGTGTTTTATTTTTTTGTCTCTTTTTAGAAAGCAGAGTTGCTGGAGCCTCCGCAGGGCGCGAGGGAAGACGCGCATTTCGCAGGATGGCCAGAAAAAACTCGCCACAGTCATTTACGTCGAATAGGGAAGGAGAAACACTTCGTGTGCTTGCGGGTGCCAAACGGAATGATAACCCCAACAAATTTGCCCCGTGCGAATGGTGCGAGCAGCTAGTATCATTGCTGATGCCTTTGTGAATACGACACGCGAGGGGGGGAGTCAAGGCGGGATCACGCCAATAACAACTGTAGCTCTCGCGGGTTAGTATGTTACGAAGAAATACCTAACAAACAAAATGCTGCAGGTAATTGGAGATCGGATGTGCGCGAGAAAGCGGTGCTTCGGGGCAATGCGCTTACCAAAGCAAAGAGCAGGCGAATCGAAGCAAGTGGATTCTTAATGACTGTCTCGCGTCGATAGAGTGCAATTACGTCTACACTATGCTTGCGCGTGTCTGCGAAAAGGAAAACACGCCAGACACCACTCGTCTGCCTTCTTGAAATTTACGCAGGACGGGCGGCGAAGAGTGGGAGGACTGAGTGCGCTTGTGAATGACGAAGGATGTCAGAGTTTACATAAGAGCCTCGCTAGCCGTTCTTTCCGTGGTGCTTGAAGTCGATGCATTACGCCTAAAATGAAACCGACCCTGCCGTCGTATGCCCAGAGAGGCCTACGTATCTGTTTCTTGTGCGACTCGGACCTGGAGAACTAAAAGAGAGAGAAAACAGTAGTGCGCTCGCTCTTTCTCCCCGTCTCTCCTCTTTGCCACCCGATATCCGGGAGAACAGTAGTGAGGGCACACTGCACTATTACGCACATATGGAATGAGAGAAGGTTGAAACACGATTAGTTTTCCCCCAGGGGGACTAATACCGACAATAATTCACTTGTTGCTTAATGCTCAAAAGTATGAGACAATGTTGTCTAATCACTATCGCGTTCACGGTTCAAGCAGCGTCGGTAGCGCCTGCAAGCAACGCACCTACATACATATCCCCGGGGTCAGATTACAAATGCAGTGGGTCCAGTTCCAGCATGAGAATAGGGGAGGGGAGTCTAGTCTAATCAAACAAATTGATTTCCAAAATTTAGTACTCTGAAATGTTGCAACTTTTGGCAACGTATCCCACAAACTTAACTACTTTTCCTTACATTGCGTAAACTTGACTTACACGTTAATGTTCTTGAACGGTTGGCCTGTTTTAATTTGTAACAGCTCACAATAACCAACACTGGTTCTCATCCTTCTCCAGCTAGATAGTTTGGGCGTGTACCCAAAGGTTCCGTCCTGAAGTCCTCACTTTCTCTCTTCTACAGAAACGGCCTACCAGCTAACATATGTTCGTTTGTTAGTCTTTCTTTAGCACGGAATTGGTTTTGGGGCAGGGTTTTATGCGAAAACTGTAAAGCGTGGTTCACATATATGCGACCGAGTAAGACCGAGAAAGACCAGACCGGTTTTTAAGCCTCTTGCGACGTCTTAGGACCGAATGCGCTGCAGCGGAGCTGGTCCTAAGACATCGCAAGAGGCTTAAAAACCGGTCTTGTCTCTTTCGGTCTTACTCGGTCACACGAAAAATCGTTACACACGCAACCCGGGACAGCATAAAGCATACATAGCCAATAGCAGGCAATGCATAAGCATCCAAAGGATATAAAGAAAATACTTTGTCCTAATAATTATTACATCATTATAACAGGAAGGAATTAATCGCAACTAACAGATATCAACCAAGGGGCTCAGCGGGAACCGAACTCCGGACCATGCAATCCCTAATCCGACCTCTTTGCTCGGCGCAACAAGGAGGAGGGAAAGGAGAGCACAAGCAGCTGGACTAAACTTTGCCTTGCACGCGCGTTCTTCAAAGCCTTATTACGATTATTTACTTCGAATCTTCTATAAGAGGAAGGCCAGCGCGCGCGGACCGTAGAATTACACTTCCAGCGTTCTCCTCGATGCTTGGGTAATTTAGAAAAAGGTCTATTGTGTCGCTGTCTGCTTTTGTGCGCTATCAATACCCGGCCGATTGAATAGGCAATCCGCTTTCCAAAGACGTTGCCATGCCGACAATTATCGCGTTCCTTTAAGCTTAGGAATGGCCAGAATCGAAAGACTATCTAAAAAATGCGGCGAGGTCATTGCTCATGCTTTACGATTTAAGTGAGGTTAAGGCAAAGCAAAAGCCTCCTGCACCATTCGTTGCTGACTAACGCGCCCGATATTGCAGCTATACAACGACATATTAGTTCCAATGCGAGCGGCGCTCACTCACCGGGGCGCCGCCATGTTTCCCCGCATCCCTACCGAACCAGTCACGTGATTTCAAAATCCCTCTCCTAGGTACTGCGGCTACTTTTAGCCGCGGTTAGCGCTTCGAGCAAACGGGCCCTGGAGGTAGTCGCTAGGAAACTTGCATTCATTCCATACTCATTCCATCAACCTACCGAGTGGCAGCGCGAGGTAGAGAAGCTCTCAGTCCTTCTTCTAAAGCACCAAAAGTATTATCCAAACTGGAAACCACCGTGCTGGAAACATAGACAGTGACTTTTATCGTGACCCGAATGTACAATCACCTGTTGTCCTGACCGAAATTTGAAACATAAGTGTGGTGGCATTTCCCCAGGACCACGCGCTGATCAAACCATTAATTGTAAAATACCTTCGTGTGTGTGTGTGTGTGTGTGTGTGTGTGTGGGGGGGGGGGGGGGGGGGGGGGGATCGGCACACATCGAAATTCGGAGTTTATCGGATAAATGCAAAGTGGCCAAAAATTTGACCGGCAGGTGTTTTTCGAGTTTATCCGGAAACACGAAATTCTAAATATATTGTAATTGACAATAACCGCGCGCTTGGCTATCTTCAGAACATTTTTTTTTATATTTCCCTATAGTTCATATTAAATTGGAGTATGCAGCTTCCGTTTGGGCGGCCTGGTCTAAAATCACTTGCCTCATAATAAGAAACTGCTCAAAACCGTGCATCTCGTTTCATGCATTCCGACTGTAATCGAAGCTGGAGTGTAACTGCAATGAAATCAACCTCATCATTCGCACTTCTTTCCCAGTGCAGAAAAATTAATGGTGCGTTTACGTTTGTTTGATGCGATTTGGATATTTAAAGAAAGGCATGATAAACGCAAAATATCTATAGCGTGCCAGGGGGAGATAGTGCTTGATTCGAAACCGTTCTTCACAAGCTGAAAGAGTCCTTGGGGCGTCAAAAAACCCTTCCAAAAACGTTTTTTTTTTTTTTTTTAGAGTGCAGGTGAGAGCGGTTTTTGATTCCGAGATGGGTTGTTTGTTTGACCATTCGATCGCACTACCAAATTAGGAAAATGGCAGATGAGATGATATGCGATTGGCACATTATTTCATCTATCATCATTCCTATTTGGCAGTTGGTGACAACCAAGACCGCAGAGAACCGTGACGTGTTTGCTCGCCGAATATTTTAAAGCAATAACTGAAACGTGCACGACTTTATATAAATCTATCCGATAGATGGGAAACCATTGCTCCGGAGAAATTCTGTAAGAATACTCGGCTACCTACTACAAAAGGACGGAAAATTCAATCTCACCATAAAATAAGCTAACAAGACAAATCGAGCAAATACTTGCCATGTTACGAAGAATTACCAGACAGAAGAGAGGCATGAAAGAACACGAACTGCGTAAAGTTATCGAAGCGCTAATATACCCCAGAGTAATGTACCACTTGCGATACATTACACTGACCAAAACACAGCACGCCAAGCTAGAAGCAGCACTCCGAAAGGCCATCCGGTTGGCGCTAGGGGCACCCAGATGCGCAGCCAACCATAAAGTGGAAGCCACAGGACTCGTTAACTCGCTAAATGATAGGATAGATATACACAAACTTGAACAAGAACAAAGGCTAAAAACCTCAACCCAAGGCAGGAAAATCCTTCAAAACCTCGGCTATAATGTAACAAACCTACACTCCATCCCCTTGGAAGCACCCCCGGGACCAACTCCCCAGAATTATAGCTGACCCAATCCCTAAGAATATGCATCAAACAAGAGATATACAAAGAAGAGCAGATAGGGTCAAACGCCTCCATAACGAGAAGGAACACTCAAATGCAGTATTTTATTATACAGGCGCCAGCTACAGCACGGAGCTCTGCATTATTGCGATATGGAGCCGGAATAAAACACTGACCCGCAAGTGTCAAAAAGCCCCAACGCCCATGCACGCCGACTTGATAGCCATAGCAACAGCCATAACTGAACTCATGAAATATGAGAAAGAATTCATAATTAGAACCGATAGCCAAGATGCCTGCAGAGCTATCCTGAATAACGATTTAGCTACATACATTCACAACACTCTACAACGACACATGAATAGCTACCCGCTTCTAAAAATCAAGATCCAATGGGTTCCAGGTCATCAGGGACCGAGAGGATATAGCAGAGCTCACGAGCTCACCCGCGAATCAAATCCGGGACCCCCTCTACCGTGGCCTGAAGAGTGTGAATATGAACCAAAAGTGGGGGGAAAGGAAAACTCTACATCAAGCTAGAAAAGAAATCTTTAAAGGGGTGTTGAACCGAAATCCGGATTCCACAAAACACACGGCAAAAGCGTGCAACGGGATGCTATAAACACCGAACGGATGACCGTATTTTTCAAAAAAAGAAGGCGCATTTGACAAAAATGTTTACGTCATGTTTTTCCGAGAAGGAGAGGGAACGGCCTCGCGTCTTCTCCACCTCGCCGCCTTGAGGGAGCGAAGCGAAGAGAGGAGTAAACGAGGTATCTCTACGTCACGCGCCTCCTCGGCCTGGTTATATTTCGACCTCTTTTTCCAAAAATACGGCTGTCCATTCGAGATATCGCCTTACGAGTAGCGTTTTGGGGATTGTAGCGTCCCGCCTACATCTCCTGCATTGTTTTTGTTTCCTAAATCCAAATTTCGGTTCGCCACTCCTTTAAGGACAGGCGAAGAATCTCCTTCTTTCTACTCTTACCATCACATACACATTCAAGAGAAGAGGTATCCCTCACTAGAAAAGCACAAACACACACTTTGCTCACCAAGCAGTATATTCATTACTTCACCAATGCTCTGGGACACCCCAGCTGGTCCCATTGCGGTGGATACCCCTCGAACCAGCATACACTCTGGGACTGCCCAGCAGCCCACCAGAGTCGACATGAATTCCTCTCCCAGTTCCCCCACGACCTCACTCCAAGCGGCTGGGACGAATGGTTCCTTCCCCCCCCCCCCCCCCCCCCCCTCCAGAACTCCAGAGGTTGTGGTGGCCATCCCTCGTTCATCACATTCAAACTATGATGGGCGACGGGGACCGGCACCACTACATAGGCCCGGACCTGGGCTGAGATCGAAGAGCTTCCATACTTTGGTTAAAATAAAGTTTCTCTCCCACTCTATATGAGTCAAAACCAGTTCAACTGCATGTATGGTAGCAGTAGCACAAGACTACAAAACCGAAACCTACAGTCTCTCAATTTAAAACGTGGTCATTTTCTCTTCATGGGGAAGTGCTCGTGTGACCGGGAGGGAGGCGGGGAAGGGGAGGGGGGATGTTAGGATTACTAGTGAGCCGCGAACCGCACTTCAACACATAAAGAGCCGCAGCTTGGCAAACCCTGGCATAAATGCTCCACAAAGAGTAGCTGGCCTATGTCAGTGCCGTCGTTCTGCGGTTTCTTTCCCCCTAGCACTTTGAAAATAAAACCTTCCTGGCCTTCTAATCCAGCAAGAAAAACGCACGCACGCACGCACGCACGCACGCACGCACGCACGCACGCACGCACGCACGCACGCACGCACGCACGCACGCACGCACACTAACAGTAATTTCTGAAGGTAAAGCTTTGACAGCTCTCTGGGTGGTTAGGGGGTGACATAGGGAAAAATAAACTCCAGGCACAATTTAATACGCAAGTAATTTTCTAAAACTCCTCGGCAGGCTGGCGCCTTTTGCGGAAAACGGAAACAGCGCGCAAAAATAGACAAGGATGAAAGGAAGATACGAAGGGAAGATGTTCGCATCTTCCCTTCGTCCACGTCTATTATTGCGCGCTGTTTATTTCCGTTTACCATGAACCAACTCGCCTACATCACGGCTCCAAGCCTTTTGCGGAGCCCATTTCCGCTTTGTTGAATAACCGCGCTCAACGAAAAACAAGTAATCGATCACTTATGGCTCACCACAGAATAATGTAGGGGTGTGCGAGTACCGAACTATTGTCATCAAATCAAACATCGATTTGAACCAAGAAAACAAGCAGAATAGAATGAATACTAAATTTATTTTACATGATATAAATTTTTACTAATTCTCGTGCGAAAATAGCAGTGGCTGTGCATGATCTGGGGTCAACTCTCCTTTCGGGCCATAACGATGTTGCTGGCAGTAAAAGAACTGCTTACAACGATGTTTATACGAGTGTTTCAGCGAAAGATTTAAAAAATTCCTAACAATAGGGTCGTTGAAAAAAAAAATTTTTTGAAAACCAACTTTTGCCCCAATGGACGCCCGGAATTGCTAAAAAATGAAAATTCGCTGTCTAATTAACGAAAATCTGCTAATTAACTTTCTAATTAGCGACTTTTAGGTTCATGTGGCAATTAACAGTTTGTAGGCTACCCCCCCCCCCCCCCCCCCTGGAAGGCTAAAGCAATTTACATAAAGTAAAAAGAAGCGACAGTGGAGATATTCGCCGACGAACTTATGATTTCCGAAATTTGATATCCCTTCACGGAACTGTCTTATCACACCCATTACAGCGCAAAGTTTAGCGGCCAATATCTCCAAGCCGGTTGTTTTCTTTGTACTTCCCGTAAATTGCTCTAGCCTTCGATTCTGGTAGCCGTCAAACTTTGAATTAAAACATGGACCTAAAAGTCGCTAATTAGAAATTTAATTAGCCAATTTTTATATCTTCTGCGATTCCTGACGGTCCCCAGGAATAAGAATTGGTTGTCCAATATATATATATATATTTCAACGATTCAATGCTTGGCAAGTTATAAGAGGTTTCGCTGAAACACCCGGTATATAAAACATTTGGGCTTTTGCTTACGAAAGAAATAAAACGTGGCGCGTCTTGCGTACTTCTTGCTTCTTTTTTTTTTTTTTTTGGCCTTTAAGGAAAGCTTGTGACAATTGAAATAGCGTGCATGATGGGGCGGGCGCGTTATCGGGGTATCTTGTCATGTTTCACGGACTTTTTTACCAGTCAGATAAAAGAAAAATGCCCCGCGAACCATTTCACGTTGCAAACAGCTAATTCGGGTGTTTCTCAAGGAGCTCTAAACTTTCTCATTGACATTTCCGCTCTTATTGCAACATTAAAAAAATGCGATAATTAGTTCTAAAATATTATAAATTAGGATTTTTTACAAAACACTGCAACCCTCGCAAGCCGCTTGCTAACAACATACAGTTAGTTTCACTGGCATAAAATGATCCGCTTAAAAAAAAAAAAGGCACGTTATTTGGGATACTCGGTATTTACGTAGATCTGGATTTGGGATACTTGGTATTTACGTCTGGATGGCGCGAGACGGGAAACGTGGCTATGTTTTCAGTCATGATTTATTTTGGGGAAAATCCCAGAACGGCTGTAGAGCGATGGAATAATACACGGCAAGCATATGACGATGTGAAAAGTGAGATAAGTGTTGGCTGCATTGCAAGCCGACACATTTCGGACTTCTCGTCTCGCTCCTCCAAATGCAGCCCGTTGAAATCAAATCAATGTTATTTTACGACGTGTTCCTTGAAATTGGGGAAAACAAATCGAAACTCATATTTGCACCGAAAAGTCTGGGCACCAAAATGTCGGTACAATGAAATGTCCCACACCGAAAAGTCCGGGCACCGAAAAGTCCGTGCACCGAAATGTCCGTGCACCGAAAGACCGCAGCGAAACGCCCTACATCGAAATGTCCGGATCCCGCTTACTACAAGCGTCACCCAACAGTTCATTATATACGAGACACTTTTATCTCAAGTCTTCATCAGACTCGTTGTTCATGCCGGGTCCTAAAGTTTGTTCCTTGCGGGAGAAGTCTATCAGAGGTATTTTCATTCTCACTAGTTGCAGCCTTCGAGAGCAGAACTCATTGACTTCTCTGAGGAGGATATTCCTGTTCTGGAGTCGCCTGCACAGTTCGCACAAAAATATCGTACTACCTGCACACGCAGTACTGAACTTGGCCTTTCCGACCGGCGGACCTGGAGTCACAATTTCCTCGAGAAATCTTCTAGAGCTCGTCAAAGTCTTTAAATCCTTCATCTTTTTTCAGAAAATCTTAGTCACGCCATTGTATTCATCCACAAGGTGAAGCGAGAGCTACTGTTAGTCCGGTGCAGCAAAAGCTGCGAAGATCTTTTGGAATGCGCGAGAAGATTTCTCAACTAGCAATGCTGGAACGCCGTTGTGTGATCGAACGCATCAGCGCTTTGGAATGGGTGATTGCTCGGCTGTGTGTATGGAAAGCGCGAGAACACCCGAGTGACAAAAGGGACTACGTGCAAAAAGGTACGCAATGCCCAACACTGTGTACCTTGCTGTATTGATAATTGCATTGATTGCATTGAATTTTCCAATGCTGTTTACCAGAACATTAATCTGAGATGTGGGAAAACCATCTCTCGGCGACCCAGAAGTTTAACGGAAAAAAGGGCGCCTCAGAAGACACCACTACTCGCTGGAGGCATGTGCGCCAGAAAGGAGATTGTACGGTCAATGTCGTGAGACTGATGGCGAATTTCGTCAAATGATGGAATTTCCCGTCCGTCTGGTTACGCCTTGCGTGATCGTTCTCTTAGTGTCCGTACCTCCCAGCGTTCGCGTTACCCTACTGATGCAGATGCAGATTAGATCGTGAACTTCTAAGATTAGTCACGTCGCCTTACCTACGTTTCTGGCATTTACGCAGGCAATTTTGCGGGCGCTTTTTTCGGGAAGTACTTAGGGGCACACTTCGTGGTGTACTCCGTTTGCTGATAAGGATACTGTGCATGGTGTGGAAACATGATAGCCAAATAAGTTTTGTAAGTGAACTTTTGGACATTGGTGTCTAACATTGGAGACCCCGAAACATATACAATACGAAAGCTAAAATGTCATGTATGCTGCACAAACTGCACATCAACAAAGATTAAACAAACTAAGAGAAAAAAAAAAAAAAAAGCGAGCGTTAGACGACAGTTCTTGAAAAGTCCAAGTGGCGGAGAGCGTACGCCGCGCCGACGATCTTCTCGCCACTCAGCGGTGCCCGGCAAACAGGTGGGCGAACGTGCGGCCGGCTTTGGAAGAGCAGCGCAAACAAGGTGACGCGCTCCGAGAAGAGAAAGGATGACTCTCGCGGTGACATGCCCGTGACATCGGTGGACCCCCAGAGACGCTAGTACACGTACATCCCGCGTCGGCCGCCCCGCAGACGTGTCCGGTTGGGGGAGGAGTCGCGGGTGACACCTCCGACCGCGCACGCTTTCTCGGCGTGCGTGGCCCCTCGGCGCAACCCTTTCCGGGCAGCTAGGCGGCATCCTTCAGACAGACGGCGGCCGGGTGCCCCGCGTGTCGCGTCGCCCTTCCCCCCGGCCACCCTCTCGCCGTCCTTTAACCCGCCCACCCGGGTCCGGGATTCGGGGGTCCCGGCGGTGGCCCACTCCCCCGTAAATAAGATTCCCGAATACGGATCTCGCCTGACGTGGTTATTTAATGTGGAGAGCCTCCTTCACGCCTCTCGTGCCGCCGAGCGAGCCAGGCTCTCCTCCGGGCAGCGCTTTTGTTTTCGGCATTCCACTTGCCAAAATTTACGAGAGCCGGGAGGAGCAGAGCGTCTCGCGGGTGCCCCGGCGGACGGCGCCCCGTGGCTGCGACGACTGGGACCGCGCGGCTCGCGTCCGTCGCGCACGGCCCGGGAAATGCCCTGCAGCGAACGCCGGCAATGAACACGGGGAATGCCATCAAGCTCGCCGCTCGGATCACCCTCAACACTCCTTTCTTCCGCCAAAGGAAGGTTCAAACCATGGCGCGTGGAGCTAATCCGCTCCCCGCGTCAGAGAAAAAAGAAAAAAAAAAAAAAGGAAGCTGGCGTGGAACCTTTTCGCGACACGCTTTTGGCTGTGACGCGTGCCGCCGGAGCCATGAACCGGGGCAAGTCCAGACAGGGGCTGTACAAGTGAACGGCGCCATGATAGCGACTGTTGAGGCAAATACTTAAAAGACAGTGTAGCCCTTCGAGCGTGGGAAAGGACAAGGCAAACTACCCACGCTTCTAGGTTACAATGTCTCGCCTGCATAATGTTGTTTTCCTTGCCCGCTTTGCATTGCGACACGATTTCACGGTTTAGAAGGAAGTTTGGGTGCCTACAAAATATTCGACCGCTACCGATCCAATATTTTGAAGGCACCCAAACAGTATGGATAACGGCCTCTCGTTGTCGGAAGAAAGTGTGCCGTTGTTTCTGCTAAGCAGTTCTGCACAATCACTGCTGTGAGCAGGAAACACCAGAGGTTACTCTACGAGTCCACGCCATGTTTAAGGTGCGAGGCACTTCTAAACATGAAATAATTCAAATCAGCAACTGAACATAAGGATGTGCTGACATATTTGTTTCTCGCCTTGAGTACGATGACGCCTTTGGGAGGAGAAGTTGGAGAGTTTTCACCCCGAAAAAGAGAAAGCTGTCAGAAAGTTGACTGGGGCCGGAAACTTTACACTGCTATAGATTTTAAAAAAAAGAATCCAAATACATGCAAATATAGGGTTATTATATCTATATCCGTGACACGTCGAACAGAAAAAACAAAACAAACACAAAACGTGAGATTGAACTGAATGTCATGTGATTAATCTTTTTTTAATTCTTCTGGCGTCCGACCGAAAAATAAGAGAGCAATCACCGTCTCCACCGAGGAGACATTTTTCCATTACCACCTCAGAGAATATATAGAACAGCAAAACTGCGAAGCTGAAATATGGCTTTTGATTCAATTCTCGATTTCTACACGTTTATTTTGTATTCCTGCTTTGATGTTTGTATTGCAGCAGCTCCTGAACATAAGTCATTCAGGGTGAGTCAAAGTGACGCAACAGGCTTTCTACAAACAATTTTAAGCAGTGTTCACCCGTTAAAACTCGAAGTTCCTCTTTCTAAAGCAAAATAGACGACTAAAATAAATACATCTAAGCAAACAATAATTTAGAAGAAAAGTACGAGCATATGGGAAAAGACTGTAAGTGCGCAGGCGAGCTGGTGGTAGGTAATAATGTCGTCTAACACCTGAGCTTGTGGTGCAGACATGATTAGCATACGTGAGGCTATGGCACCAGCGATAAAAGAAAAGGTGAGCATGAAAAGATTAATACAAGTGTTATGGTGAGGTTGGCTTCAATGAAATCTTTAAGAGGATAAAAATAAAACAACTGGCTACATCGTCGCTTATTTTCCGTCTAAAGTTAAACGAAGGCCTCTAGTCAAATCCTTCACTTCTTTTATATGCGTGAATAGGTACAACACGTAGACATCGTCGGTCAGTCATTCAGGCTTGTACGAAGCGAAATTCCTCTTGAGAGCAAACTAAAATTTAACCTCCTTTTCGCAGATGATTAATAACTGGATACGGAATTGCAGCCACCAAAAGAGACAAAAGTTGTGCCACTGTGATGCGGGATGAAGCAGCCTTCCTTTCTCTTCATACTTAGCACAGGCCAATGCGAAGAACCGCGAAGCAGACTGAGACTCAATTCGCAGAGGCGTGTCCATCTACGGCCGGAGCCGCAATCAACTTGGAGCCACGAGCAACGGGCACCACTGGCACATAAGGAAAACAAAAAAAGAGGATTGAATAGAGGCAATCGCTAAGAGTTCGCAGAAGGAAATCCTTTTGAGAGCGTATTTATTCCGGTTCGAAGACAAAGCAGACTGCACAATAATTTGTGCGTGCACGGGCCGTGACGTGCCAACAAGAAATATCGCCGTCAGTGGCAGCCTTGTCCGGCACTACCTCAATTTCACGCATTTTCAGCCCTTTCATGCGCAGTTTGGTTGCGCAGTAAATCAAAAGGGGCAGAAATCTTACCGCGAGCACTTGAATGGCTGTACCGGTGTTAGTGTCAGGGAACCCCACCCAGACGCTTGCAGAACATTTACTTTCGTGCATTCTTCCGGACCAAAACTGACATCGGCGCAAAGACAAAAAAAGAAAACAAAAGACACTTTGCGATTGGCTCGATTGGCTGCCGAAAGCTGCGTGACGTCACGGCAGTCTGGAAGACCTGGAAGACCTCCCAGCCATTGGTGCGGCTGCTTTGGCGAAACATCGCTCCGGCCCCTTCGGCGAGCAACAAATTTTCAGCAGCGGTGCAGAATCCGACAGGGTCCGTATGCGCTCGGGACGATTTTTGCTTGTTCCCTCGCGGCGTGCACCAAAGACCTCATAAAGCATGCGCAATTTTTTCCCGCCCCAAGAAGAATGTGAGGCGGAGACAAAGGTTTCGCCGGGCATATCTTGCCCAGTTTCATGAAGCGGCCTTTGTTTCGGCGTGCGCCGGCGGACATGCTTTGATCTCGGGTCCCGAGGTAGACTGCGCCCTCGCCAGTCCCCGCCACCACGGCGTGGGCGAGGAGGCGGGCGCGTCTCCCGAAAAGGGGGCGCCCAGCCAGCGCCAACGCGCTGCCCGGGCTCGGGGCTCACTGCGTCCCTCGATCGCTGCGCTTTCTGGGTCGGGTCACTGGTCGGTGGACAAAAAGATGGCTTCAGTACTTTTCATCCTTGTTCTTCCTACAAATTCGTACTATCCTTACGTTCGGCAAATATTGTAATTGTAATTGTAATTGTGATTGGAATTTATTTGCACAAAAACAGTCGCGTTCACAGCGGCGTGCCGTAAGGCTCAGCAGAAAGGTGAAAAACCTTACGCGAGTGCGTCTGCTATATGTAGCAGGGGTCTCAAATACGCGGCCCGCAGGGAACCGGCAAAGAGTCCCGGTTCCCATGTCTCGAGCGCACGCGCCATCGTGATGCAATCTCGCCGATTCATTTTTGCTCGAAAAGTTGCTCCGCTTTTTTAACATATTCATATAGTTTTTACTTATCTTTGTTCATTTGCACTTTGTTTCGCTTTATCGTTTGCTTCTCAGCTTTTTGGTATAACAACAATTGCGGTACTAGGCTGCAAAGGCGAGCTCCTCGTTGAATGATGCATCTCGGATGCTCAAAGTGTGGATCAGTAGGAGCAACTGCCGAAGATGTAGCTACGAGCTCAGAATTCTCGGCTTAAAAAAGTATCCCCATTAAAAGACAAGTATGGGTGATGTAATAGTAGAAATCGTCAGGAAAGCAAGAACTGTCAAACAACTGATGGTTTTTAGAGGCTTGTTGAGCTTGGTTAATTCTTGAGTGAATTGAGCAACGGGAACGACAGTGGACTTGCTCTCTTGTTCTATTAAAAATGCGAGCACGTTGGAGGGACGGTATCATTTTAATTATTGTTATCACATCAGGTCAGGGCCACCCCCCCCCCCCCCCCCAAAGTAGCCTTAAAAACGAATCAAACGTAAAAATGGCCCTGACAAAACTGAGTTTACAAAACGCATAGAGCACGAGGTTCCTCTTTTAAATCTTTTGACCCCCCCCCCCTCTCTCTCTCGCCCCCCCCCCCCCCCTAACTTTGGCCCCCGGCCTTCCCAGTGTTGGCGATCTGGCCCCCATGCTCGAATGAGTTTGAGACCACTGATATATAGCCTGTCGCCGTGAACGTAGAGGCCCGCGCGGCGGCCGCGTCCAACGATGATGAGATGGTATTCTACGGATGAATGCGATTAAACGGAGCTTGTGGACGAGGGTAAGGGGTTGATGTTGCTGTTGAAGAGGGTGAAGAGCGCTAGGACTAGCAGCAGTCTTCGCACAGGCCACCATGGGCCGCTGACTTCTAGCAGGCTGGTCTCGAGCTCCTGGCAAGGGCTCCCCTGTGTGCCCTGCATGCCTGCGGACGAGCCGGGCACGTCGTATTCAGATATTCTATACGTCGTATTGAACTATGTTATATTAATGCATACGTGACAGAACTAAATAACCTTTATGATGCAACTTGTTATATATTCTTTTATCAAATAAAAATCTTTGACTGGCTTACTCATTTGGTTAAATAAAATACCGTCTACATACATCGTAAAGGACCTCCCTGCTCAGTGTCGACTCGCACTTGACATGAGCCTGGGAGACGCGCTATGGACCAAGTCCTTGTGATTCGTAATGGGCTCTCCACTACCCCCACTGGAATTCAATGTACAAGACTGTTTAGTTACGTTTTAATATAAAACACCTTCCCTCAGGACGAAATGCGAAAAATATCGAAAATGCCACAAACTAAAAAAAAAAAAAAAAAAATGGAGGATTGGCATTGTTTACGTTGTCGTGATACAAACTGCTGGGGTTTCATATTTTGACAATAACGACAGCTACACTGCTAATTTAAAAAAAAAAAAATCAGCTGAATGAATTTACTAACTGCTTCCTTAAAAGAGAGTAAAAAAAAAGTTTAAACACTGAACTTATAATTTGGTGTCAAGCTCAACGCTTGCGTACGCTCAAGGTTATGTCATGTAACAACGGAGCATCCAATCCCCTGCTTTGATCTAGAGGGTCATAGTACATCCAACTGTGCGCATATTGTTTCGCTGGTTTCAGCATGAAGCCTGGAGCGCGCCTGGAGTGTCTACCGCGTCGTCCCTTTTTGGTCTCTTGATCTCCACTTCTTGACGTTACATCTCCGTCACGCTGTCGCTGGCCGCGTTCCTGGCAGTGGCACAACAGCGGAGGTGGGTACGGAAGACGCCTGTTCTGCTGCATCTCGCTCGGCGGATGGTCAGTTGAGGGGAAACTGCAGCAGCCGCTGGCTGAAACACCGCGGCGACGGCGACGCTTGCGTCCTCTGATGTCCGCTTCCAGCACCCTTTACCGGGAACACGAAACCCGATAGCACGAGTTGCCGGCTCCTGTGACGTAGTTTGTCCGGGGCCACTTCGGGTGCATGGGATGTATAGGAAGCTAAACACACCAGTCGGGAACGCGTTCTTGGCGCAGTAGTTCCAGTGAAAAGAAAAAATAATTATAATAAGCCATTGGCTAGCATCGGCTTCAGCAGATAAGTTGCACATTCAAGATACTTCGGGTGAAAAGGCACTTCACAGTTTTCAGTCAACCAGTGAGTAAGTGCCTGTGAGGCGTCGGTACTAATTCGAGCACAGATCTCTTGGGCTCACGAAAGGCACGCCCTTGTAACGTCAGGGTTCTATCTACTCCGAGAGCTTCGAGAATCGCCGTGAGTCGTTTTCTTCTCGCAACCCCATGCAGCGCTTGAGTTCGTACATATTTTGATTGTGGCTGGGGGTTCATATTAAGGTCGGTT
This sequence comes from Ixodes scapularis, assembly GCF_016920785.2. Taxonomy (NCBI): domain Eukaryota; kingdom Metazoa; phylum Arthropoda; class Arachnida; order Ixodida; family Ixodidae; genus Ixodes; species Ixodes scapularis. The sequence continues at coordinate 54,671,027 of NW_024609884.1, forward strand.
CAACTCCGAGGGTGTGCGGGCGCACCGACCGCACCATAAACAAACGCACTGGTATTATTTACGAGCGCCCCACTGAAGAAGGACTTGAAGGATGGACTTTCTCACGATCTGTTCATATTCATGGGTTCGCACAGTCTCTCGAATGATATAATAATCGATAGACATTTTGACCGTCCCCGGACAACAAAACTACATAGTACGGGGACAAATCTCTTCGTACATTTTGCAAAAAGCGCAGGATGCTATGCTCTGCAAGACCTGTCAACCCGCAACTTTGATTGTAGTCCAGTCATCTACTTTGACATACCTCTCAAACAATGTGACAAAAAAAAAAAAACATTACAGGGTCTGTTTTTTTTTTTTTTTTTCGTTGCTAAAATAAATTACGCAGCACCGAACGCTCGTTCTTCGCCCAAATGTAGCGCCGGTCCCAACCAGATTGCAAAGTTTTAGAACTTACCGTTATCTCATTCAAAATTTATGAGCGATTTTCTTAAATTTGCGATGGAAAAATTAAGGCAGACGGAGCTCCCGAATGCATGGACCTGAATAGGCACCAGATGCCGAAAACGGGCTGAAATGAATCCCATTTACCCATTGCAACTTTCAGGAAATCACTTATAACTTTTGAATGAGATGACAGATAGTTCTGAACCTTTGGTATTTGGTTCGGACCGCTCCCACTACACTTTGGCGGACAATGAGAGTTCGGCTATGCCTAGTTTAGTTTTGTAATAATAATAAAATATACTATTTATTTATTTATTATTTTTTTTTTTTTTTGGGGGGGGGGGGGGGGGGCACGTTTGATGGACGAATTGTGGGTATTGGTGCCCGTAAGTAAGCACCTCACAGCGATTTCCAATCTTTAGCTCTGACTTCCATGTATTAAATGCAAAGAAAGAAGATGGTAGGCCGAGGAGCCTGTTCGCACACGGCAGCTCGAAGCACCTGGAGGCTGGAGCGAAAGCTTACGCTGCAGATCCCGGTGGTCATTCCAGGGTTTGATCCAAACTCCTGCCAGTCTTAAGCTGGATATGTATGACTAGTACCCGATGCATTTGTCCAGCACTGGTGATATTTCCCACCTATAGCGGAGACACCAGACCCTTTTAAAGCATTAAATGCTTTATAACGAAAGCATCTACAAACGTGCCCGCCCGTGCGGTAGTCCGCTCGTTCGTATACCACGTTGAAGGAAATGTCAGTACAACCGGCTTGATTACTTTGGCCTCTCACTCGGACAATTTCTCTCATAAAATACGACGGATGGTGATTTTTGAGAGGCACCAGTTTCAGAGTGTACCACTGCGTCAGCAGGACGATTTCCTAAATTCTCCAGAAGTTCAGCTTGTCCAACGTCTGCTATTCTACAGTTATCACGCGCCGATACTCTCCGTAGAGGGTGGCGATGTTGTAGAGGACGGTGATTCCAATTAATAAACAATATGTTATTTCGCTCACTACCGAAAACGACTTTTTAATGTCTGTGAACAAATTTAGACAATCGCACCTTAAAGGGAAACTGAAGCGGTTCTCTATGTGAGGAAAAACACTTACGTCGTCTTCATTTGGTCCATAGCAGGGGTGGCCAAGCCGCGGCTCGCGAGCCGCATGCGGCTCATCGCGTATTAAAGTGCGGCTCGCGGCTCCCTGCCCTACCCCCCCCCCCCCCTACCCCGCCTCTCTCCCGGCAGTCTTGGGTCAGTTACTTTTAAAAAGTAATTCGTTCCAGTAACAGTTACTTTCAGGAAAAAGAAGTTAAGTTACCGTTACAGTAACCGCAACAAGAGAGTAACTCGTTACAGTTACAGTTACTTTGAAAAAGTAACGACGTTACTTTTCAGTTACTTTCTGTACCACGAAAAATTTCGATAAAAAACTAGAAAATGCCCATCACGAACTTATGTTGCATAAAATTAAAAGGTGTGCTTTTTACGCTTTTGTTACCAACCACCTTCACCATAGCAAAATACTTTCTGTACGCCGGCCATGGTAGTTTTTCTTTGTTCTCATCAACATGCCTATCCTTGGCAGCACTAGCACATTTCTGGCTCGTTGACGGTTGCACTGGGTTCATAGAGTCCCTAAACATATTTCAGTTCGTACCCGGCAAGCCAGAAACATACCCCGCGCAAACAGCAGTAACTTTTGCCTCGACTGTTAATACCACGCCGGAGTAGTGACGCAAATCAAAACTCGAGACATGCAGAGTGCCCTCCGCGTGTAGTGTTGTTTCATGGTTGATTCACCCGATTAAAACGCGTTTGCAGAGAAAAAAACAAAATCGCATCATAGATAGTGCTTCAAAATACTAAGATGTAAGTGTCGAGTCACAAAGCACATGCCCGTTTATAACGATAACTATGTATTTTTTCCATCAAATCTACAGGTGGCTATATTCGAGTCGTGACTCGCGAGAAAGAACGTATTCGCAAGTTTGTGCAAGGCCAACTTGACACTCGAAATGTCGGAACAGACAATTTGGAAAGTGCAAGGAATAGCTAGATTGTACTCCTTCAATGATATATTATTCATAAAGAAGTGGAAAGTAACGGCAAAAGCAACGTGGTTACTTTCATCGTTACATCAGAAAAAGTAATATAGCTACAGTTACAAGTTACATTTTTTAAAAGTAACTAGTTACAGTTACAAGTTACCAAAAAGGTAACGAAGTTACTGTAACGCGTTACTAGTAAAGCGTTACTACCCGAGACTGCCTCCCGGTCACACAAGCATTTCCCCAAAAAGAGAAATGGAATGCGTTTTAAATCGAAAGACAGGTTTCAATTTGGTGGTCTTGTGCGACTGCTAGCGTACGTACAGTGGGACTGCTTTGGACTAGGATAGATTGAAAGTAGTTTGAGTTTCGCTCATTGCTCTAAACAAAAGTTTGCCCCTACCCCCCCGCGGCTTTTGGAAGTTTCGTGGTTTTGTTTGCGGCTCTTGGGCCAGGTCAGCCTGGCCACCCCTGGTCTATGTGATCACGAATATCGAGACTATTTTTCAATCTGGTGCATGGTGGCTGCAGAAACTCATTTTCAAAGTACCGCTGAAGCCCCTCCTTCCCGTAACGCGACGTCATATCAGGAGTTGTCGGTATTTCCACTCTCGCGCATCTTCAGCGCCTATCAAAGCTCTGCACGCGAACTCTTGCTATTTTCGAAGAGGTCAGAAAAATGTGCCACGACTGGTGTCAGTGCGATTCAGAGCCTAAATATCCAACCAGTCGAAAGATCATACGAGTCAAAAGATCCACTAGTGGATACTCAGGCTCGTTGGATTTTCAAACACGTTGGACATTTTGGCCTGGTTGGATGTTCCGTCTCGTTGGATATTCAGACTCGTTGGACATTCCGTCCTAAGTGGATATTTCTTATCGATGGATATTCTGTCACGCCTGCCACGTGGCCAAGTGGATATTGTACGCGGAGCCGCATACTGTGTCATTTCTCTGGCTACCTGATTTGAGCAATGTACGGTTTCGCAATGTTTAAGTATTTTGAACTGATAGGTCTTCAGATTTGCTAAAAAGAATGTTGGTCGCTCAGGCGGATTCTAGCAAACTGGTTTAATTTCTCTAACTTTTCGAAACATCCAATACTGCTGAAGAAGAGAAAAAAAAAAAAAAAAACACACGCATACAGGTTTGCGGGGCCTCAGCTGCATAAATACCCCATTTTTATTTTAGAAAGATGTTTTATGGGGGGTATGCTATCGTTTTACTAATAAATTTTCTGAGAAAACAAAAGGCTTCAAGTGTAAATTGTAAACCTGTACAACAATGAGTGATTGGTGCACACCAAACCAACTGTTCACACAAAAACACTACGGAGATGAAGCTTCGTAGAGCGATATAGGTTCCCCTTTCGGCATGCGGCACCTATCTCCACGTCATCAAAAAGAGGACAACAACGTGGTCAGCGGAAAACATGAAATATTTATTCACTTTATGCGTCACTAAATGACTACTTGAAAGTACTGTTACGTGGCCCCTGCGGGCACACAAAGTCTCGTAATTCTGTCCACGTAATTGCAGACCTCCTGGTTGATGGCAGCATGGTCACTGGTGAATGAGGCAAATGCATCCATTGGGTCCAGCCCCTCGTTTCTTGCCGAGACAGTGTTTGACGTTGGTCTTGCCACAGCGAGCGGGTCCAGCAAAAGAGCCTGGATTCAATTCTGTGGGGCATACTGCGCACCCTGAAGGGATCCAGGTTCCTTCTCGCATTTTCTTTAGAAATTTGACAGTCTATTGCTTGGTTTCTCGCTTAATAAAAACTTCAATGAACAGTTCAAATTAAAAACAAAGGAACTACTGACAAAGGACTGTTCCAGCAGAAAGTTTGAAAAATAGTCGTAATTAATTAATTAGGTTTTAAAAGTTATATATTTTCGCTTTCGGAAGACGCTTACAAGCAAAGCACAGTTGGTTTCATGGCGTAAAGATGCCTGGTTTTTTTTTAAAGCTTAGATTGTTTTAAATGAGACACCCTGTATATGTTTGCCCAGGTCAGCCGTTTTCTCTGAGAAGCCAAGAGATCAGGGACATTTGTTTTAAATCCGTCACAAAAGTGCGAGGATCTTCCAGGTACACTTTATTTCAGGGGTGCTTTTCCTCACCGCGCATTTATGAACAAGAAAGCGGAGTCTCCTAAGAAACATATCTACTTAACTAGGAATTGCAAGCTTATTTTTACCATACTGTTACTTTAGGTTCAAGCTTGTCACACTGCGGAGCACAGTAATATTCTACGCCTCCAGGGTTGCCATAGTAAGTATCCAGTCTCAGTGGATATTCAGGCCTGGTTGGATCTTCCGTCTCTTTGTATATTAAGACTCGTTGGACATTCCGTCTCGCCTTTCACGTGACCAATTGGATCTTTCGACTCGTTGGATCTTCTGTCTCGATGGATATTCGGGCCGTAAGCGTGTCAGTGCGGGGAATATACCCGGCTAGCTTGCAATTGCACGCGCTGCCCACGAGCGACACGCGCTTGTCGGCCGAAATCTAGTAGTATGACGTAACGACTGGTCGGAGGTTCTTTGGTTTTCTAACATTTAGTTACATCTTCGGGGGAAACGAACCCGATACTTAGATTCACGGAATGAAAATAGTCTAAAATTCACCTCAAACTCATTTTTTTTTTCTCTCTTTTTTTTTTTTTTCAAGGTCCTCTTTAGTTTTTTGTTAAATATTGCATTCCATGCATTATAGCCAGGTTTACAGGGCTTCAAAGATAAAACTCGCTGCAGATGTATTTTTGTTCCCTTTATTTTTTGTCGAGATACAGGATATTTTTTTCTTGAATATTTCGAATATGTGTGAGTAACTACTTGCATCTTTGTATTGGAAACATCGTGATGTTTACAGCATTACCTAGGGTTGCTAATATGCCCAGCTGTGGGTGTGAATTCAACATGAACAATAGTTCTAAACTATCTGGTTCACCAATTTTTTTTTTTCTCGCTTCATTGGACCTTCGTGGGATTTGGGCTATCTTTTGGGTTATTATAGTAATCGTGCAGTCGCCACGAAGGAAATGACTTGGAGTGAGGTATAGCAGCTGACTGAGCGCATTGGTTGTACGAGGTATTTCAGAGAGTTTCGAAGGAATTCAGCTTCGTGAAATTCATGAAAGGTTGCGGGAGAGAGGCGCATGGGGACCTTCTTGTCACCCGCACATCAGAACGTGCCTATTGGCTGGGAACCTTGCACAATTTTATACGTACATGCGTCTAGATATTATCGGTTACACACAATTTCCACGGAGTTCTTTATCATGATTATTTTGACTGTGATGCCTTCGCAATCTCGGACCCAGAAAGTATGCATCGTTCTCCGGCCTTTCAATGACCGCATTTTCGGTTTTGCAAACGATACCGCATTTTGCTGAGTCTACGCCAATTTGTGTTCTAGGTTCCTGAAGCTCTAGCGATTCGGTCAATAAGTCGCGTCAGGAATAAGTTGGATCGAAAGAGAAAAGAATATCGAGATAGACAGTAATCTTTATATCGATGTAGATCGAGCATCTATGAGAAAATACTCCGCGTTAGGCAAGTCGAGCTCGCTATCCTATACGCCAAACGGAAAACTAGGGGGCTCTGTTTGAAGGTCAGTTTCATAACCACGGCACACGTGTACCGCATGCCGTGATGGCGAGGGACCTCTGCCGTGGAGCAGAAGCCGTAAAGTCATAACTTTTATGATCCGGAGATAGTCCGTGTTATCCTTATGTCGGTTTTCCCCGTCGGAAATCACTAATAATTTCAAATCGGTCCAAGCCGGTCGGTACATCGCAGAGGAAAATAACGTTCTCAGAAAGAGGGCGATAAGAAGGAAAACCCGGAGTCAAGAGCACTGCCGATTACATAAAACTTTGTTATCGAGGCAAATAATTGTGCCACAAACGATATAAATGAAAGTGAAAAAAAAAAAAAACAGAGAAAGCATTTATAACGAGCAGTCACTGGAAACGGAAACGAATGTTTGAAATCACGATCATTGTCGACCAGCAAAATGAGCGGGAAATTTAATATACGGAACCAACAGCATATATTTCATGCTTACTTTGCTTCCCTTCAAAGGCGGTATTCTCGCGCCTCGAACGCACTAATATTCGCACGCTGGGTTCGTCTACTGGCCCTTAAAAAAAAAAAAAAAAAAAAAAAAAAAAAAAAGGTTTTTGAAAAGAAAGCGAGTAAGGGGCGAATGTTTGCGTGCTTTTGTCATGTGAATTTGAATATCGCAGGCATTTCACCCGAACCGTCATCAATAGACACGAGAAAAACCGAAAAACCAACCGCCGGGTGTGACGTCATACCCAAAGGTTTCAGCTGCCTTGCGCTTTCCGCTTGCGAGGGAACGCGTGCAGTGCTTTTGACTGCTCGGGTAAAGCTTGCGGAAAGCGCGGAAATGTTGAGATCTCTGTGTGTAGACCTTTCCATCGCTTATCACCCGGGGCTAAAAATGCTGAGTCAGTGAGCTGTGAACGCATGCGCAGCGTCCGATATACCTCCCAGCAGATGAACAGCGCATGCTCAGAAGGCCTTCCACAACCCAGCAGACAAAGATGGCAGCGCGCAGAAGGCGACTTTTGCAAAGGTCTCTACATGGCTTGCACTGACGTCACATCGCATACTTTTGACCACCATGTAAGAGGAAGAGAGGGGAAGCTGCCTTTGTAAGAATTTTGAGTCACGGGTTAATCTTCTATAATCATCTGGGAGGAGAATAGCGACGTTTGCGCAAAACCGGGAGGCACAAAAGAGGATCCTGGTAAGAGAGGACCTCCTTCTTCCCCTCTTCTCTGGCGGTCATCGGAGCGCTCTTTAAAAGAAGTCACATGCAAGCCATGTGTATCCCTCCTCGCACCGAACGCGACGAGAAGGCGGGGGCTCCAGTGCTATTTCGAAGGCGCTGTTGTGGCTACTTGCTTCAACAATCTGAAATATAATACCGACATTCGTGAACGTGGAGGCCAAAGGAAGACGGTTTAAGTGTTTTTTTTCTCAAATACAAGAGCGCTTCAGGTTCCATTCATGTGCCACTCGATAGTGTGGATACGTAATTCTGTTCGAGCCTTGGTGCTAAATAGCCATGTTATAATTCGCTCGCGCTGACAAAGCAAGCGTCGCTGTGCAAAGCTCCTGAAATCGAACGCAGGGAAGGCTTATCTTTGAAAGCTGCTTAGAGGGGACGACCAGTCTTGGGTAGTAACGCGTTACTAGTAACGGGTTACTGTAACTTTGTTACTTTTTTGGTAACTTGTAACTGTAACGAGTTACTTTTTAAAAATGTAACTTTTAACTGTAGTTCTATTACTTTTTCTAAGGTAACAATGAACGTAACTACGTTACTTTTGTCGTTACTTTCCAGTTTTTTATGAATAATATATCATTGAACGAGTACAATCTAGCTACTCCTTGCACTTTCCAAATTGTCTGTTCCGACATTTTGAGCGTCAAGTTGGCCTTGTACAAACTTGTTGGTACGTTCTTTCTCGCGAGTCACGGCCCAAATATAGCCGCGTGTAGACTTGATGAAAAAAGAAATCTAGTTATCTTTCAGCACGCGCTTGTACTTGGTGACTGAACACTTACATTTTAGTATCTTAAAGCACTATCTATATAGCGTTTTTTTGTTTTTTTTGTTTTCGTTTTTTGAGCAAACGCTTTTTAATCGGGGAATCAACCGTGAATCTCCAATACACGCGGCGGGCACTGCGCATGTTTCGTATTTTGATTAGCGCCACCACTCCGCAATGCGCATGCTTCGTAATTTGATCTGCGCCTACTCCGGCGTGGTGTCAACAGTCGAAGCAAAATTTACTGCTGTTTCCGAGGGGTTTGTTTCTGGCTTGCCGGGTACAAACTGAGATATGTCCATGGACTCTGTGAACCCAGCGCAACCGTCAACGAGCCAGCAATGTGCTAGTGCTACCAAGGATAGGGCATTTGTATTGGGTCCGCGTTCGCCCCCGTGCAATTCCTTCCAGCGCGCCAGTCGAGCGCCTGTTCAGCAAGGGCAGGGACGTGTTCGCCATCAAACGAGGGAAACTTTCAGGCACTAATTTCGAGCAGCAACTGCTGCTAATTTACCATATAAAGTAAAAAGCGCGCCTTTTTTTTTAATTTTATGCAATAAAATTTGGTGAGGGGTGTTTTCTAGTTTTTCCTAATCTTTTTTTTTGTGTTGCAGAAAAGTAACTGCAAATTAACATAGTTACTTTTTAAAAGTAACTGTAACGAGTCACACCTTTGTTGCGGTAACTGTAACGGTAACTTCGCTACTTTTTTTCTGAAAGTAGCTGTAACTTTAACGAATTACTTTTTAAAGGTAACTTACCCAAGACTGGTTCCAAAACTTCAGCAAATAAGGATTCTGATGAGAAATTGTAAAACTGTTGCTTGTGGACGTTTGTAGGCTTTTTTATCGAGAAAATTAAGACGGTATATTTCAATCACACGTTAACTGTGGTTCATGGAAGCGAATTTTAGTTTTTGCATGATCAGAAAACGGCTCGATAGCTGTTTTACGTACGTCCGCTTGGCGTATGTATATATGATTGGCTTTTTCCTGAGTAAAAATAGTTGGAAGTTAGCGCTTATCCTGTTTACTTCGTGTCCCTATCTTTTTTGCGCTATTTTTTTTTTGTTTAAATATTATACAAGGATTACATAAAAGCAAAGTACACAAGAATAAGCAAAAAATATCTGAGACACACTACAAATATTTCTTACAGGTTGAAGGTACTATCAAAAATTGGCATAGATATAACAAGAGAAACAAAGAACGTATACCCGTCCCGCTAAAACTCCTCAAATCCTTGCCAAATCTAAGTGTACTTTTTATAACATTAGGCAACGAAACCTGCAGCATGCGGAGGCCGTAGCCTGTTCTCAAGCAAGGCGTTTACCATGGGTCGACACAACGGCTTGTATATGAAGCACCCTCCACTCCATATTGCCGATTGATAAAAAAAAACAAGTTGATTTTGCCTTACAGACATTTCATATGTTAGAACAACTCTGTTAAAGCAAGGGTGCAGGCGATTGATTGGAACTTGTGGTATCTGGAGTAACAGGCCGATGGGGTTCTTCGCTGGCACATCTTTATTGCAGGACTACCGGAGTACGACACATAGTCACGGGCGTGAGAGAGCGGCAGGATAGCAGCGGGTGGTGCAAACGGTGCGCTGGCTCAGATAGATATGGCGCCCCGGAACAGTGGCGCGAGACGCACGAGCGCGCGCTAGCTGTTGCCCGCTTATTGTGTCACCCATACAACACTCCCCCACACTTAGTTCAGCACAGTAATACCATTCGACGGCGTTCCAGTGCAATACTCACAAAGTAACACGATATGACAATTTAACAAAACACGAGAATAATTGAAGTTCTGGAAAGTACAAAGTACAGACATACTAAATACAAAATAATTACAGTTCTGAAAAACACAAAGTCCTCGTCTTTTTCTCTTCCTTCTCAAGGCGAAAACCTATTAGGCGCACGCCGTTGCCGTTCGGGATACCGGCGCTGAATTTCTTGCGGCTGGGGAACGACCGGAGACTGGAGTTGATCCCATGTCCCTCTACCACCGGTGACCCAACTGGAGGCAGCTCGTTCACGAGTCCCCCTTGCCCTGGGGTTGGCGATGATGGCAGGACACTCGGTATCAGCAAACCACCTTCCTCCTCCTCTGGGGTAGAGCTCTCCCGCAACCGCAGGTGGTCTTGGTGTCGCCGCCACACGAAGGTCCCCCGCGGTGTGGTCACGCGAAGCCTGTAGGAGACCGGATCTAGCCATGACGACTCCGTGCAACCACCTCTCACCCGGCCGGAAGTTCTTGACGTACACCTTATCACCCGGCACGAAGTGTCGGTGTTTGCCACTGTGCTTCACCTGTAGCACGTCCTGCTTGCGGTGAACAGTTTCCTCTGCAGAGGGTCGCAGTCTGTCGAGACGGGTAGTGAGCCGCCGCCCAAGCAGCAACTCCGCAGGACTCTGAAGGGTTGTGGCGTGCGGTGTGTTTCTGTAAGCTAACAAGAAACTTGCTAGTCGACGGGACAGAGGCCGGCCCGGCATCTCTTTTCGTAAGGCCTCCTTCAGGGTGCGGATGAAACGCTCAGCCAGCCCATTACTTGATGGATGGTAGGGGGCGGTCCTGACGTGCCTCACACCGTTCTCTCGCAAGAAAATCTGAAATTCTTGGGAACAAAATTGGGGGCCATTGTCACTGACAACAACATCTGGCAGACCGAAATGACTAAACAGCTCCCTCAGCTTTTCAATAGTTGCTTCGGCCGATGTGCTGTTCATCACAAAAACCTCGGGCCACTTGGAGTGGGAGTCGACGCTCACCAGAAAATGACGGCCCTGGAAAGGTCCCGCAAAATCCAAGTGCAGCCTTTGCCACGGACGAGTTGGCCAGGACCACGGATGCAGCGGGGCTGGACCTGGAAGACTCTGCTGCTGTTGGCAGGTATCACACGACCTGACGCGATATTCAATATCCGCATCGACCTCCGGCCACCATACATAGCTGCGTGCCAGTTCTTTCATCCTTACGATTCCAGGATGCCCTTCATGCAGCTCGTCCAGTACGCGTTCGCGCAGTCCCTTCGGGATCACAACCCTCAATCCCCACAAAAGGCAATTCTGGTGCCACGTCAGCTCGCTTCTTCTTGCAGAGTAACGCTTCAGACAATCTTCTACTTTTGCGGGCCACGCACCGGCAAGGAACCTTGCCACTTGACAGAGCTCTTTATCTTTTGCTGTAAATTGTGCGATCTCTTGGCTGCTTACCGGAAAAGACTGCAGGCGGAGACTGAGAAACGCCGCGACGTCATCCTCGTAGTCTTCATCCTGAAACCCAGGAACTGGAAGTCGTGACAAGCAGTCCGCCTCCACGTTGAGTCGACCCGGTCGGTAAACCAATCGGTACTGATAGGCGGAAAGGGTAATAGCCCATCTCTGCAGACGTGCGGCAGCAATGCTCGGAATTCCCGTCTTTGGACCAAGAATGGTTTGCAACGGTTCGTGATCAGTGACCAACACGAAGGATCGTCCAAACAAGTAGATGTGAAATTTCTTCACGCCAAACACAATAGCCAGTGCCTCCTTTTCTAGTTGGCTGTAGTTCTTTTCACTCGATGTCAAGGTTCTCGACGCAAACGCGATAGGCCGTGTGTCGCCGTTGGAGTACACCCTGGACAGGACGGCTCCGAGACCGTATGCCGAGGCATCACATGACACCTGAAGGTCTGCCTTGGGGTCGTAGTGTGCCAGGACAGGTGCGTCAACCAGAAGCCTCTTCACCATGTTAAAAGCGTCTTGACAGCGCTTGCTCCAGGTCCAGACGACATCTTTTCTTAGTAGCTCGTTCAGCGGTGCTATTGTGGTCGAGAGGTCTGGGAGGAACTTTCCGTAGAATGTCACCATTCCCAAAAACGACCGTAACTGTTTTGAGTCTTGCGGTTGAGGTGCATCGAGGATCGCTTGCACATTTTCTGCCAACACAGCTACCCCTTGCTCGCCGACTTGGTGCCCCAGGAACTTCAAACTTGCCTTCAAGAACTCACACTTTTCTTTCTTGACTCGGACGCCCTTGTCACTCAGTTTCTTTAGGACTTGCTCCAAATTCTTCAGGTGATCCCCGGCGGTCTTCCCTGTTACCAGGATATCGTCGAGATAGCAGGTTACTCCTTGAATTCCCGCCAGCAAGCTGTCCATTATCTTTTGAAACAGTGCTGGAGCTGAAGCGATCCCAAACGCCAAACGCTTGACGCGGAAGAGACCCTTGTGCGTGTTGATTGTCAGATAGGGTTGTGACTCAGGGTGGACCGGAACTTGCTGGTATGCACGACTTAAGTCTATTTTCGAGAAAACAGTCGCCCCAGCTACCGTTGCTAGAATATCTTCCAACCTTGGCAACGGGTACTGCTCCACGTCCAGGCAAGGGTTTACCGTTGTTTTGTAGTCCCCGCAAAGGCGTACAGACCCATCCTTCTTCAAAACCGGGACAACTGGTGTAGCGTAGTCATTATGGGCCACCGCTTCAATGACACCTGTCACCTCCAGTCTCTTTAGCTCTTCTTCTACAGCTGGCTTCAGGGCGAACGGCATACTTCTAGCTTTCAGAAACTTTGGACTCGCACCTTCCCTTAAGCTTAGCCGAGCCTCTTCCCCTCGCATGCATCCGAGCTCGTCCTTGAACACATCCTGGTAGCGTATTAGGATGTCTTGGAGAGACGCTTTTACATCAACGCTGACCGCGTTTAGCGATCCCAAGTCAAACTTGAGCTTGTAGACCCAGTCTCTGCCAATCAAAGGTGGCCCATCTTCTCCCAGTACGTGAAGCGGAAGTTTTCCTTTGAAGTCTCGGTACTCTACATCCACCGTCGCCACTCCTTTTGGCTTAACACGCTCGCCGGTGTACGTGCGCAGTATTAGTGACGCCGGAGACAGCTCTGTGCGAGGAAACAACGATTGGAACTGGCGTTTCGAAATGATGGACACGGCAGCACCGGTGTCTAGTTCCATCTGAAGAGGAGCGTTCCCGACCTTGAGCGTGTAGTAGAACGGCGCATTCATGTTTCTGTCTTGAAGCCCGTATATCGCTTCACTCTTTTCTTCCTCAGCGGAGAAGTTTCTGAACTGTTTTGCTCTGCCTGGTGTATTGGCCAGTGATGCTTTACAGAAAAGTTGGAAGTGACCCTCACGGTTGCAGCGACAACAAATAGCGTTACGGTGCGGGCATGACGAGGCAATGTGCTTAGGGGACCCACAACGGAAACATTTGTCCTGAGCCCCCACTACCGCTTTCGGTTTCACCGCCGTCAGTTTCTGCAGTTCGAGTTGGTCGTTGTCCGCCTTATTATGACACGCCTGCACATTCATGGTGGCTCTTTCAATAGTTAACGCTTTTTCCACAGCTTTCTTGAATGTCAGGCTCTCATCTTCGGCAAACAAAACTCTCTGAATGTCAACATGACTCAGACCGCTGACGAATCTGTCTCTGAGGGTTTCTTCCAGGTTACTTCCAAAATTGCACGTCTGTGTCATTCTTTTGAGCTCGGCGACATATTTTCCGACCGATTCCCCTTCCTGTTGTTCTCTCTTATGGAACGTTGCCCTTTCTGCGATGACCGACGGCCTCGGCGACAAGTGGTTTCGCAAAACGGCCAGCACATCTTCAAAACTCTTCAATGCCGGGTCCTCAGGCGCTACTAGAGTCTTGAGCAACTTATACGTGTCAGCTCCTATGAGGCTTATGACCACGTCAACTCGGTTTGCGTCCGCTACCCCGTTCGCTCTCAAAAAGGCTCGCAACCTTTCCTCGTAGGATAACCAATCACACTTCGTGTCATCAAAAGGTTCGACTTGCCCGAATAAGGCCATCGTGACTGCCTTCCGGTCCTCTGGTCCTTGATTCAAGATGCCAGATACTGGAACATCAGTTGAAAGGCCCTCAGTTGCTGAGTCGTCCGACGGTCTCTGCATCCCGTTGTAGCAGCGAAATCCGTGTCCTCGTCGCCACTGTGTGGTATCTGGAGTAACAGGCCGATGGGGTTCTTCGCTGGCACATCTTTATTGCAGGACTACCGGAGTACGACACATAGTCACGGGCGTGAGAGAGCGGCAGGATAGCAGCGGGTGGTGCAAACGGTGCGCTGGCTCAGATAGATATGGCGCCCCGGAACAGTGGCGCGAGACGCACGAGCGCGCGCTAGCTGTTGCCCGCTTATTGTGTCACCCATACAACAGAACTATGTGAAGGTTTTCGAATATTTGTAACATGTGAGCGTTAAACTCCGCATTCCACATAATTCGGGTGATTTTGTTTTTCTTTTGGAGGAAATGGAAATGATGCAAATTGGTAGCCGGTTACCCCAAACAAGAAAGAAGTAATTATAGCAAGAGTAAAAGAGGGAGTTAAAAAGAAGGATAAGACCGTAAGAGGTAAAATACGCCGACATTTATAAATAACGCCCACAAGTTTTGAAAGTCTTCTAGCTGTACATTGTGCTTCGGCGTCCCTGCTCACATACTTATTAGATGTCACACGAAGAACCTTCAAGTTGTGAACAAAGTCAGTCAGTCCTCAGAGAGAGAGAGAGAAGCCCTGGAGTAGATGAATACGCTGTATTCATTACGTACTGTATGTACAATCGTGGGCGATACAAAAAAGCCCCGACGTGCTCGTGGCTTACAGTGTCTGCCAACACTGCCTATCAGAAAAAAGCTCGACCATTATCGAAGATTCAGCGGCTGTTCATTTTTTTCGTCACTCCAACTAACCAGCTGTTGCTGAGTTAATGCTGATTTAGCCAAATATAAAGGCATTTCGTGACAAAGGGCAAAATCAAGCTTAATAAATCCATAGGGTCGGCAGGTTAAGCGATCAGTTTTTGGGCGTTTCGTAAATTTCCAGGATGAATGATGATAAGCGGCCTTTATTTGATTTAACTGAGTACTTCTACTATCAGAGTTGTCTCAGCAATCGTTTGCGGACCAACTGAGGGGTAACAGGAAAAATTGACCAGCTGCTGAAATGCTGCTCGTTTACACAATAGCCTCAATAATAACTCACGTTTCTTCCGTTACATGTGCTGGAGGTCTTCGGAGCCACGCGCTCGCCTGGGCTTTTTCGTATCGTCCACGACTGTATAGATAACCTCCGGGAACCGCAGCCTTGTGGTTACTTTCCAGTTGCTCTCATCTGAATAAACGCCGTCAACGTGCATTCTCGAATGCGGGAAGGGCTTGCAAGATTTTTTTTTTTTTTAGTTTTCACACAAAACCTTCCTATGGATGCCTAAAATATGCCTTACAGTCTGTGACACACCTACCCATATCTTGAAGTGTTACACTCGGGTGATAACTCTCGTGATATTGACCTAATCACGCGCGCGAGTAAAACACGAGTGTCCGCCGATCAATTGCTCCTTCACCTGCGCAAGTGTTATATGAGTATGACTCATCAGTATGAGTGTCGGCGACGTTGAAAGCACCGTCGCCGACACTCAAACTGAAATTCGACACGCATGTTGTGGTCATTTACCTTAAACCCAGAAGAAGTATACGAGTGAAATATTATAAATGCGCGTACAGAAACATCACGACGGTTTACTCGCCATTTTCATCCTGCATGCCAAACTTGTCCTTTTACAACAGCTTCTACATCGTTTCAGCTTTAGTCGAGACGCAGCCGATGTTACAAGCGCCAACACGTGGCCCTGAACAGTGCCTGTACTGCACGAGCGCGCGTGCTTGGTAGGGACACTGAAAGCCCGGAGCTCGCTCTTGTAGCATCGGCTGCGTCTGGGCTTAAACTGAAACGAAGTATACTCTCCTGTTCCAGAGGTTGGGCGTCGTTCCAATTCAAGGTAGAGACCGTGACATCGTGATAGCGGTCCTCCCCGTTGCCCATAATGTGTCTGAGAGCGAGCTAGCTCCTGACTGGTAAAGAACAAAAGCTCAAAACGTTGCAAAAGCGATATCCGGCGTGAGGCGCGTCCTTGTGTTGTTCCTGCCGCAAATGCCCCAGAAAGCCTTCGAGGCTCTCAGAGCGACTTCGCTGCCAAAACAAAAGCGGATATCCTCAATAGTCCCCCACCGCCCCTGACAATTCCGATCGTTCTCTTTCCACTCGCCGTGTACACGTCGAGTCGAATTCTGCAGGTCTCCACGTCGGGGGATGTGAAGTTCCGAAGTGGAGACAGTGAAACAATGAACAAAGACTCATTATTGGCAGGCATCCTTCAGGCGTATCGGCGTTTTTCGCTCTCGTGGTCTGGGAGGGAGTCGGAGAGTGGCGCGAAATATGTGATCCTCCTCCATGCCCGTCCAGAAAACTAAAAGCTTCAAACGGCCCCGAGGCCATCCGAAAATAAAAGGGTTCAGGTCACAAAAAAATATACGGACTTTCTTTTGCGTCCTCCATATTTTTTCCTGTCGCCATTACACCTGGTTTAGGCGTCCAAATGACTGCGCTCAATATTTCCAGCTGTATTACCGAAGCAACGCACCGCAATCTAATCGGTGGACCAAAAAAAAAAAAAAAAGACTGTCCAGACGTAGAGTGGGGTTTATGTTTCAAAGGTGGGTATAATTATGTGAGTTCGGAACGACTCTGCGGGCTTTAATATATTTTCAGGTAATCAGCCTCCGAGGGAACTCGCACACCGTTGATACATAATCAGGACATGTTGCAAATGGTTCAACGTCACATATCAATCCTCTTTGTCAATTTCGTAGGTGTAGTGTGACCGCGGGAGGAAAAGTCCGGGGTCAACATGGCCAAACTGAACGACAATAAGCATAAATTAAGTGGATAGAGACGGAGATAGGTACAAAGTTGTCGGGATCTTCATCCCGGCTGCTTGGATTCTATTTTCCATGGTCAACATCATAATGGATGCACCAATCACGGTGTCTCCTCGACTTCCAGAGGAAGAGTGTTCGGGATTCGTAGATTTTTTTATTTGCTGCCCACCCAGTGGGCAGCTGCTTTAGCGTGGCTTATACATACTTACAATCAGTAACCCGCTTCGCAAATGATTTCAGAATAAATACCATATGAACTCGCACATTCTCCAAGTGAACACTGCACACGTATTAGCATACTCTCTGAATGGCGAGAGGATCAGTTTCGAGAGCCAATATATGTATCGTACCCTCGTGTTTTTGTATGTTTCATTTGTTCACCGCTCTCGGATATTCGTAATGTTGAGTAGGCTTCTCGTTCGGGTGACCCAGTTTCAGACTCACCGTGCAAGGCTCGACAGCCGTTTGCTAGGGAAAAGAGTTGTTCAAAGAACTGATGTACTCCTGGCCAGAGATGTACCCCCCCCCCCTCCCCCCCCCCCCCCAAAAAAAAAGAAAAAAAATCAATATAAAAAGAAATTACGAAAGAAAAAGTTAGTTGTGTTTTTTCAAGAACCTAAAATGGGGAGAGCAAAAGCACACAAAAAATTTTCGGACCCGCCGATATATAAAAAAAACAAAAACAAGTCAGCTCTCATAAAATAATCTATGAAAAACTTGTCTGCGAAGTTTAACGAAAATGTAAATGTGCGAAGAGTGGCAGGATTATGAGAAAATACACCGAAATAGTGTGCTTGCGAGGGTTTTAAAATGTAGACCTCTGGTCATTTTGATACTCTTGCTACAGTTTTATTTTCATTTAGTCTGAATTGGTTCTAGGTACATTATCTGTGGAAATCATCAACCTACTTTGAGTGGGTTTCAATGCAAATATATTAACATCCACTTCGTACCTTTCATTAATTAAATTGGCGGTCGCCAGCATCTGCTCCTCCACTTTTCTCGTTTACCTGGTAGTTTGGAGGTCTGCACGTCCGAATTGTGGTATGCAGAGATATAAGAAAAGAATAATCAAGAATGTGAATTCTTGAGTTTTTTTTTTTCAGTTTATATGTGTTTTGTAAGACATATACCACATAACACTTGGGGGCAGTAAAGTCCGCAGCACAAGATCACTGGATTTATCTATCTAAGCGTTTACTGGCTTTCTGGAGGCTCTACAAACGAGCACTGCGTTGTATTGCAAACGAGCATTGCTTTTCCGGCAATTTTGGACAACCTAAAAAACAAAAACGTGTTTTTTTGGTTTCTTTATGAAAAAGTTATATATCCAAACCAGTGAAGGAATTGTTTTTCAACATGCACTCTACAATTGTAAAATGGCTCAACATTTCATAATACTATTAGCAAAACAGCTCCTGGCCAAGAACCCACGGGAACACTCCTCGGTATTACTGGTACATATTTCAAGTAATAGTAGTACCTGCCAGTGTCCAGCATTAATACTAGGAATGAAATAACATGGTTGCAAACTATAAAACGAAATGGCCAGACATAACTTTTTTTTCTTGTCACTACAGTTGTATTCACTCCAGACGGAGGTGGAATGTGATAAGATTCCAAATTCAAAAAGTCTCTAGCTATTGTTTCATTCCTGTCAAACAAATTCCTAGTTTATTTTCATCTTCTAAGCAACCCACCACGTGATTCAGGTTGTGCTTCAATTATACTGTTGTTCGACATTGAAATCAACTCGAATGATGGTTCGAACTTCTGTGCGGGAAACGAAACAGACAGAAATCAGATGAAATTCGAGAACGCAAAATATAATCCTAAACTATATTTTGAAAAAGAAAAAAAAAATGGAAAAAAAGGTCAGGGCTCCAATTTACGCTGTGAACGTCTTTGGCGAGTGAAGCTGTGGTGTCACCTACGACGAAAGCCCACTGCATTATACCAAATGGCTGACAAAAGAAAAGTAAATGCACTGTACCACACCTTTTTATATAGACCCCTTTCATGGCAAACGACACCAGGCGGCACCCCAGATTTGGACCGTGGACGTCCGAGATAACTTCCGGCTCATAAAAATAATTAACAGAGCCCTCCTCAACACTGCTGTGTGAAATACCAATGAAACGTTACCAATTCTCCACGTGAACGCCAAGAGAACGAAGAAGCGCGAGATCTATCAAAACAATGTGAATATTCTTTTAAACTACCTTGAATCCTCCACATCATTAAATTGTACAACTGAAGGCTCTCGTTAAATCTCCAACGTTGTTGTCTGTGTAGCATTCACGCTTTATAGCACTGGTGACACAAGCAATCTTGACAGGCTTGCAAAAACGGAGCGATCGGAAGTCGCTTGGGACGCAGGAGGCAGTTCAAGTTTGTAAACACCAAAAGGGTCTTTTAATATGAAAGGCTAGTGACGTCACTCCCCACGTCGCACGCTGCCGTCGCCGAGGTAGCTTGCGCAACAGTAAACCGTGAAACGTACGCGGTGAGCGCTACGTGCTTCGCATTGTTATCAGAAGCGCCTTATCATGAATTTTCTGGTTCTGGCGCTGGTTTTGTGCTTGTTCTTTATTGAAACGAATACTCTGCTGTATGTTGTATGCGTGATATGCCCTTTTCGCCTCAATCGCTGAATGTTTTTTTGTTTTTTTTTTTGTGATGACGACGACTCGACAATCTTCCAGAAATCCGACCTGGGAGTCGTGCACAGCTTCGCGGTAAAATAAACTAGGCGTGGGTATTTGAGAATTCTCGGAACGATTTCCCCCTCATCGTCTGTCCGCGCATTGAGTTCAAAGGTACGATTAGTTTAACTGGCTGCGATCAGCATAGCGATCCGCGGTGAAAAACGCGCGGTCGTTCCGCTTGTCTCATTGTGACTGACGTATGGCTGAGCGCATGCCCGTGCTCAAACTTTGGAAGGCAGAAGCGTGTGCCTGCGTTATCAGGCGTCAAATGGCTGGCTCCCAGCAGTTTCTTATAGCACTTGAGCGTCACACGAAAATTCGCCAGCATTAAAAAGCAGCGCAGAAATCGTGGAAGCGAACGAACGATCGAGGCTTCCTCTGGGCCTCCGGTTGGGAAGAGGGTGAAAGTTGGGGTGCGCGACCGCAAGAAACGCAAACTCACTCCCGCTAAAGCATTATCTTTGGCAGGGCTTTCTTTCAGGGACTGACGACGATGTTCCGCCGTCGAGGCACCAAACGCGTACCACGTTCATCTGTACATCACCATGAAGCAACACGCAATACATTTTGTGGTTAGTGCTATACCTTTGCCACGATAGGGCGGGAAAGGGGCGAATCATTTAACATGCATAACTTCGAAGGCTGGCCAAAACGATTTCTTAGGCGTATTCACTCGCCGCTATAGCCGTGTGTTACTGTTGAATGCATACGTGCTGCCAGTTGAGCCTCCATCTCGTCCCTTTAACATCATCAAAGCTGTTGGTCTTTCGACAGCCTATAGCTTGCTTTACCCCGGCTCGGGCACCGACCCCATGGTACCCAAACGTAGGGCCAACGGAAGGGCGAGAACCTTGCATCCAACCTGCTTGAACATGAGCCACACTACGGCGCTAAGGCTGCCTCGTCCTCACGTGCGCTGTATAGTCATCGGGGAGAGGACACCGTGAAATGAGATCGGAGTAAAAGTAGTCCTACCTCTTCGCTGTTGCCCTCACTGGTTTATTCGATTTTGACCCTATCGAGGTAATCACCGAGTTAATAGAATGAGTCAGCAATAATTGATGGCGACGTTAACTACGCCGCTGATCGTAATCTAAGCTCTTGCAAGGTGTGCCGTCATTGCAGGCAGGAGCACATGGAACCGATTTATAGTACAAATCTCATCTTCGAGTTCATTAACGCAGCAGGAACTGTCGCTGCGGCGTCAGCTTTTTGTGTGGCCGAGGCAGGAAAGATTACACCGGCATTGCCCTTAAAGATTACTACTAGCTAATTACGTTGGAAGACCATAAAGAGCTCGTCCCGACAATCCCGCGACAGTGCGGCCTCGGCGAGTGCAAAACCGACGCTTGAAAAATGGTTTTCGACGGACGTGTGTTTGTTTGCCTTCAAGGCTTCTGTCTGTAAGCAAAGTGGTAACACCGCCAAGGCGCGACGGGGGTCCACTGAACTCGGAATGCTCCGGGCACCTGGTTCAAGGAATGTCACTGCTGGAATCATTCCTCTCGCAGTAAGAAAGTGCAACTCTCGAGTTTGCTCATTACGTCTTACCCGCCGCTGTCAGAGACAGCGGTGGCGCCGTCTCCTGCGGGCCACCAGAGGGGGGGATTGCTTTCGCGGCACCACAGAAGTCCTTTCCAACGACACGATAAAGGGGCGAGGAAGATCGACAAAGTAGTACGCGGCTCACGAAGCCTAGCATTGACCGCAGTTCCCAACGAGACGTTCAAGATACGAAATCTGAACAAGACGCCAGAAACCACTGGCACTACTCGATGGTTTCGAATAGACCGATGTCACCAAGCGAACTGCGCAGGCGCGCGCATTCCGGAAGTGGTGCCGCCGCCATGCTACTTGTGGTCATCCCTTCCCGGCTTCTCGGCTACATACGGCTGGGCGTACGTACATCATCATAGATTATCATTTGGCACGCCCCGGTATCACCTTGATCCTCTTGCATGTTTTTACTTCATAAGATTGTGTTGTTTGTGATACCTTACTTTCCTCAGCAAGTGCAGAAAAGCAGTTTCAGTCCTCTTATCGCTTTAGAATCGCTTTGTCGTCTGCTTCGTCGTCGTCTGCTTCTTCGTCTTCGTGAACGCGTGAGCCCACTGCCGTTCACGGGGTAATCCTACTGCGGCCGCGGAAAAAACAAAACAAAAAAACAACGGCGCCGCTACTCGAGCATTCCGACTCCTCAGACGTCTCAATTACCTTGCAAACAAGTGAACAACTAGTGCAATAGCAAAGAACAAGAAAATTCGAGGGACCATCGGCTCGGTGTAGCACCACGGAACAGCATCAAATGTGATGAAAAACTGAGCTTGGTGGTGCTCAGTCTTGTGCATAACGTTTAAACAGCCATCAAGTAAGAGGAGCTAAATAGACTTTCTCGGTCAGCGATAGTTTTCTAGAAGTTGTTTCATTCTGGTTGACAGCCTGTGCGACAGAGTACAGATGAACAGTAGGAAAAGCCTGTACAAAGAACTGATCTACAGAAAGGCCATGCCTGACGCGCCGTAATAATTGGCATCTATCAAAAAGAAGCAACCCTGCCAGATACCTGAAAGCTTGGGGTGGAGATGATTTTTCGTGCTCAGTTTCTATTCAGTTTTATTTTGTTTGCGCAAGATCCGAACGCTAACAGTCGCCCGACAGGGGAAGCTTTTTTCTGCGGTCTCGACTGGTGCTAGTGCAGAATGGATCAGTAACACCAGCCTAATAGACCACCACAAATGGATGATGTTTGTTTGTTACATTTTTGGCGGTAAGTACGTGTTGCACTTCTAAATTGCATTATGTAATCTTTTCGCGCTGGTATGAAAAAAAAAAAAAATGAAGGCTGCTTTCGAAAAAAAGTTGTTTTATATCAAGTGGTGCATATCGGGAATCGCTGCTCTTTTTTAGTGATTGTCCTGATCTTTTCAAGCACAGTTGTGCTTGAAACATATCGTCGCAATAGCACTTATAACCATCAAAATACACCGAGTAAGAAGTGTATTAAAAACGGCCTCCGCAAAGCAGTGCGGAGGTCCTATTTGAGATAGACCAACGAATAGGCCGCTACGGAGCAAATGGTCAGATTTCAGCTTACGGAACACTTCGGCACGCTCTATGTCTCGTGCCCTGTAATCTTACATATTTTAGCTGACTTGCAATAATTGGATATAAATTATGAAGCAAATCGCAAAACAAATCGTAAAACGCTTTTCTTTTTTTTTTTTCCGCTCTGTCCGTCTCTGTCGACCTTTCTTTGCCATGCTTCTTTCTTGCGGGAAGACATAACATCCGAGACCTTTTGGCCTGGTGCTGTTATTATAGCTCCGTGGCATACACCATGCGAAGCCACCGATTGAAAACCATGAGTCAACACCTGGCTAAAAGTATCGTTCTAACCCGAAAATTTCCAAACGCCGGGCGTACAATACGCGCCGACGCGGCCGGAAAACTGGGGAGAACTACAGATACCAGAATGCACCGCGGCAGCGGTGGCGTCGTGCAACTCCTCGTGAGATCGGTCTATTGGTTGTCTCAGGAAAAAGGAAGGCGATATGTCCGCCGTAAGGTCACTCGAATGGGGGAGGTGAAACAACGCAAAGCGGAAATTTCCGTTCGAGCATCCGATTCCGATTACGCTTGATGGCACCCACTGAGCCGACGAGTAGCTCGGTAATGCGCGCGATACCGGAAAAAGAGCGGTCATTCCGCCAGTTGCCCTCGAAGAGGCAACCTGAGAAAGCGTGCGGATACTTGAGCTCACGCTAAGCACCGGGATACGCTCGCGCCGACCGGCGAGTCGTAAGCGTCGTACAGGCGCCGATCGTAATGACGATCACGAAGCTGGTGATGGCGGACACAGCGGAGTCACGCCTTCGAGGACACGCTCATTGCCAGATGCACCGAAGAGCTGGCTTTCGCTGTGAGCATCGCTGGCAATTATTACTAGCGGCTAACGCGTATGACCAGGTAAGTGGGTCGCTTTGCGCAGGTCCAGCTCTGTCCGGGTCGCACGGCGCGGGTCACTCTGTCGACCGGCAGCGATGGCCTGGAGAAAGCACTCACGTTGACGTGAACCGGACGACCCCCGCCAAGCAGACGCACGATCGCCGCAGCGGCCGTCATCCTGCCGCGCAGGAGGGGAAACCTCCTTCCGCGTCCGCGGAAAAAAAGTGGAACGGGACCAACATCGCCGGCGGCCGGTCTCCCATCTTCCCGAGAAGCGCACGCCCACACGAGGAGCTCGCACGCTCCGCAGCTCCAGCCGCGCGAGACGGAAGACACGTTGCTGGCCGCGCCCCTGCCTGTCCGCAGGACTAAAGGAGAGCAGCGAACCAATTTCACAGTGCGTCGCCGCCTCTGATCGCCGTCGCTCCTCGCCCCGCAAAATAGCTACACAGCGCCGCTGCATAAAGGCCCACACTTGCGTTTGACTAGGACCGACTGAAACAAGACACGGCTGCCGAACAAAGCATGCCGGTCAGTCGGTCCTAGTCAAACGCGAGTGTGGGCCTTTAGTGAGCGGAAGGCAAAGGGACCCGCGTTTGAGCCGCATTTCCTTCGTCATGTTTTTAACATGAGGCTTATGGAATCGTCCCCATGCGCGAAGCACAGAAAGGCCTCTCATAGATGTTGCGAGGCTTTGAGGTTCTTCCTCATATGGAGACAAGTAAAATGCAGCCAGCGAAAGGGTTCCAGTCGACTGACCTACGCTCAAGAGTAATCACTAAGAAAATAGTGTACTTATTTTAGAATACTTTAAAATATTTATGATGCTCTTCTGGTCTTTAAAGCACTCGAAATGGTTCTCGCGAAACTGGCATTGAATGGAGATGCTATGCTGCTTTTATATGTGTCAATCGACGAGTCGAATTATTCCGAAGCACACTTGCCTCACTGGTCTATGTTCTTATAAATAACTTTTCTCAAGGCTATTTTGTTTGCGTTGTTTAATCCTTCTAACTGAATACTTCAATCGTTTTCAGTGTTTCGTTCAACTAACTATTACTGAAAAATAAAGCAAAAATATAAAAAATACCATAATTTTGCCGAAGGCATTCAGCGGTAAACGCGACTGCAACAGCAAGGTATTCATTGTAAGAGTCTCCGTACATCGTTTCCTTCCGTCCTGCAAATATCTCTGCAACCTGCAGCTTACATTACCAGGCCTCTTTAGACAGCGCTATAGTTCCACGCATGCGCAGAGTAGTGGCATTTCTGGTAGCGGAGGGAGAATCTCCATCCCCAAAACCGACAAACAAGTGCCCAGCCTTTAACAACACGCACGGGCAGAGGCATGATGTATGCAGCGCGAGTTTTGATGACGCGTACGCGGATTAACTGAACTGAATGGTACGGATGCGTATGCGTCTGTACCATTCAGGCAGAAAAGTGGACGATCGATCTCATCTGGCGCCAAATAGGTCCTCGGACATTCGCATGATTTATCTGTGATCGTTGGATAATGATTATTCCTTATCGTTGGGTCAGCATTATATTCGAAGCTGCCCTGACATGTATGCAGCACACTTTGCCAACGAAAGTCAACGAGTATAGCGTTACCTATTACTCGTTCTAATAATTAGGAAATACGTTACTCGGTATCAACTCGAGCCTCAAGTGCAACGCGTTACTTCAGCCTACAACTAGCCAGGTTACTTGTTCCGTTCATTTTGAACTAAGAATAGCTAGAGGAAGACGTGAACATAGAACATATGCATACGGTAAAAAAAAAAAAAAAAGAAGTCACGCTGCTGAAAGGTCATTGGAACAAACCTAGTTACATTTGTTTGTCTTAACTGGAGTCACACTGCTTATACATCATGCAAACGACAGTCTGCTTACAAATTTGAACGCGAGTCACTGCGAGATCTGGGCTTCGAATGCCGCATGGCAATGAGTTCAAGGAGGAAATTTGGCACGCGGCATTCAAACCACGGATATCGCGGTGACTCGTGTTTGCAGGCTTTTTTGTTTTTGTTTTTGTTTTATGTATGAGCAGTGTGACTCCGACTTTAAGGCTTGTCAAGGAAAATTAACAGAATCTACCCACTCCGAAATGTCTAAAAATACACAAATTCGCATATGCGTGCCGCTTCAGTAGAAGCGGCGCGATAAAAGTCGTTCTACACTCTAAAAAAAGCCCGTGTGTCTGCTTTCCCGCACAACACTTGGAGAGCCAATGACAATGGATGAGGCGGTGATACTGAAGAAATGAAACGTTTAATGGGGCGAACTTGTGCCCGAAAACAAAAGGGTACAAAAGATAATAACAGAGCGTCGCGGGCGTCGAAGTCGGCGTAACCGCAGCTTCGAGCGCTGGGGCGAGACTGACTCGACAAGGTCGCGGGCGGCCTCTTATCTTGAGTGAGCCACTATCACGAAGATTCGGAGGAGAAGGTTCGAGCGTAGCGCGCTCGGGGCGAGAATGAACAAGCACTTTCTAGAACAACAAAAGCTGGGACAAACGATAGTTATGTCCGCAGCAAGAATAAACGAGAACTTTCTACAAGTCCGTGACCCTGCGTGCGACAATATGTTTAAACCAAAAAACGCAGTCTGAGTTGTGACATTAAGCAATGCAAGCGTGACGTTTTGCATTGCTTAATGTCACAACTCAGACTGCGTTTTTTGGTCTAAACATATGATTCGGCATCGTCATTCGCTGTGCTGCCTCCGTAAGTTTCGGTGATTGGCTCTCCGAGGGTTGTGCGTGAAAGTAGACTCACGGGCTTTTTTTAGAGTGTACACTCTAAAAAATGCCCGTGCGTCTGCTTTCCCGCACAACACTAGGAGAGCCAATCACCGCAACTTACGGAGGCAGCACAGCGAATGACGATGCCGAATCATATGTCTAAACCAAAAAACGCAGACTGAGTTGTGACTCAACTCAGACTGCGTTTTTCGGTCTAAACATATGTTTCGGCATTGGCATTCGCTGAGCTGCCTCCGTAAGTGGCGGTGATTGGCTCTCCGAGTTTTGTGCGTGAAAGTAGACGCACAAACATTTTTTAGAGTATATGTCCCTCATTTGCGAAAAAATAAAGAAAAAAAAAGTAACGAATCCAACCTTTTTCGCCGCAAAAGAGGGAAGGGTGCAGGACTTTGATGACGCTTTTTAGAGTAACGAGATTCGTATGCTATCAGTTTGTGACTTTTAGACTTTGTGAAATACATAAGTCATGTCGTAGTCATAAAAAGGCGAAGACAAGAGACGCTTCAGTGTAGCTTTAAAGGCGGCTCGTCCAAGATCGTCGTCCAAGATCTGACCATGCTCATTACCTCCCTTATTTCAGACTGTAAATAGAACACTTTCATGCTAGTGTCCGATGTCTTATTACCATGACACATGGCTTTGGCTGCCCGAACCCCTTCGGGAATTACGAGCTCGGGATGAGGTCAGTTCAGTCGGCGAGGGCCACAGATTTGTCCCCAACATCATAAGAGTTACTCCAAGTTTCTCTTCTGTACGTATGTAGTACATGTTTAATTTCCCCTACACCCTTCTAACTCTAGCCTCTCTTGGATCCCCATTAGTAATAAAAGACAATTATGCTCCATCACTTTTTCCTGTCGCATATATGATAAAATTACAACTTCCCGGACACACTGCCCAATTTCGTAAACGTTTGTCTCGTGTTTTTTTTTTGTTGTTGTTTTTTGTTTGTTTGTTTTTAAAAGGGGAGGGGGTGGCGCTTTTGGTTTGTGATGGAAATACATCACGCGTATGAGTGAGTACAAGGTTGGGGGTGTACGCGGTCCTCCTAAAAAAGTAAATACCGTTATTCGTAACTCGTGTCAAAAGTAACTTAAATACGTTAGTCGCAAACCTTCACAAAACAGTGTCAGGAAGTGACTACTTCGCTACCTAACAAGTAGCGCGTTACTTGTAACGCGTTACATACAAGTCTGATAGAATGTAAGGGAAGTGAATCGCGTCCCTGGCGTGCAAACGAAACGTAATCCAGAAGACAATGGAGACAATCTTGCACCTTTCAGATTTCGTGGCTTTTAAAATCGCATCTATTGTTGAATTTATTGTGCCACAGTCAAATGTCCGACCACGTGTCTGAACCTACAGACCTCATGCCCGTACCCATCGCTATAAATTAGCGCTCTGGTGATGTTGCTAAAGTTGCCCGGTTTCAGTACTAGACTTCGTTTCACCTTAGGTCCGGGCGCGGACGATGTTTTGAGCCAAAGGCCCAATCAAACAGCGCAAAACGCGCAACGTCATGTTGTGCTCTCTGCGCTTGATTAGCCGGCAGAGGAGCACGCACAGAGACACGGCGAATACCGGCTAGTCCTATCAAGTGCAGAAGGCACGTCATAACTTTGTGCCTCTTTCGCTGTCTGATTGGCCCCAAGGCTCATAACATTGGCTGCGCTCGGACCTAAGGAGAAACGAAGTATATCACTCTAAAAAAAGTCTGTGCGTCTACTTTCACGCACAACACTCGGAGAGCCGATCACCGCAACTTACGGAGGCAGCTCAGCCAATAACGATGACGAAACATATGGTTAGACCAAAAACCGCAGTCTGAGTTGTGACATTAAGCTATGCAAAACGTCACCCTCGCATTGCTTAATGTCACAAATCAGACTGCGTTTTTCTGGTCTAAACATATGTTTTGGCATCGTTATTCGCTGAGCTGCCTCCGTAAGTTCCGCTGATTGGTTCTCCGAGTGTTGTGCGTGAAGTAGACGCAGAGACGTTTTTTTAGACTGTAGCTTTTTTCTGTTTGTTGCGCCGTACGATAGGCTGGTCTGGTTCCTTAACTTCCTCAATCTCTCCGCAGAGTTATACGCTGCATTCCCACTGGCGTTCGAATAGCCACCCCGAAGTGGATCCGTGGATCCGCTCGGTTTCATTATCTCATGCGTGTGAATTTGTAATGCTTCTTTAAGCAACCGCGTTCGCAACCGCTTTGCGAATGCGGTTCAGCTCCTGTGAATGCGGCGTTAATCTTTGCAACCATGTTGGACCGAAATGCACCAGTGCCCAACGTTGCTTTATCTGTTATTTTACGTGATGCTAACCGCTGGAATCAACCAACAGTTTTGCCGAGAA
Organism: Ixodes scapularis; assembly: GCF_016920785.2. Classification (NCBI taxonomy): domain Eukaryota; kingdom Metazoa; phylum Arthropoda; class Arachnida; order Ixodida; family Ixodidae; genus Ixodes; species Ixodes scapularis. The sequence continues at coordinate 54,699,632 of NW_024609884.1, forward strand.
AAGTTTTAAATATAGCTACTAAGTATAAAATAAGCATATATACCGCCGATCGACTCGCGCAGCCATAAAGGGTCGACTGTCTGGAATCCGTCCAGCGGAAGAAGAGACAAATTTCATCCGGCGGCGTCCGGTGGCTACAGAAGATTCTGTTGCGTCGCGCGCCAATAGAACGCTCCGCCGGGCCAAGTTGGTCGGTTGTTTGCAGTCTACTCGCTCCATGCATTGCAGCCTTTAGTAAAGAGCACCATAATTAAATCTGAGCGAAAACCCCAGCGAAGGAATGCGCTGGAGCCCGGTCCTCTGTTCTCGCGTATACACATAGGTGGCGCACATAGCAGCTGGCATGCACGATGCGATGGTGCGTCAACCGCGAGTCGTCGTGGCCGAAACTTCCGAGAGTCGGCCGAGCGACGGCGCAGCAGCCCCAGGTTCCCAATGCATGTGTCGCGCGGACACGTGTCGACGAGCAGCGGCACAAGGAGCGCGACGGCAGCGCGCTGATACTGGCGCGTGCCCAAATCCACGCTATTTCCGGCTTCCGCGTTGGTTGCGTCCGCCGCATACAAATGGGCCAGCTGTTGTTTATCAACGGCACACCTTTCGCTCTCCGGGTGATCACCTTTCGGAGCGCGATCCCGAGGCTTCGCTGAAGAACTGCGGGGGTCCCCGCGGACGCCAGCACGTAGCTCGCCGGCTTCGGGTCGGCCGCGCTTCCAGCACGGGCGGTGGGCGCTGCCGCCAGGCGCTGGCACCTGTGCTCCGCTGGTAAGCTGCGGGTTCTGCGAGCCCGGCAAGCACTGATCGATCCACGCTCGGGTGACCTTTACTCGCGCCTGGGGTGAAGTCGTCTGACTGCGCATGCAGAGAGCTGTGCATCCGATACGCGCACGATTCTGCGTCGGGCAACGTCGGGTCCCGTTTACAACTCTTTTTGTGCGGTACGAGGGTAGGCGATCTTATCAACTACGAACAATCCAGGTGATTACAAGAAAAAGAAAACCGGCCCGGCTTGTCGGAATCGTCGTTTTGATTAGCGAGCTCAAATGCACGCGCCAAGCTGCAGCAAAGACAGTATTCGCCACAAACTACCAAAGTGTCCTTTCCCACCTTTGTTCCTCGCGAAGAATGACACCCTCTGTTAAGACGAGTTCGGTCAGCGCGTGCCGAAGCGGTAATATAAGTCAAAATTTCCCCCGCCAAAGGTTACTTCAACCAAATCTGCGGCGCGCTCAGAGATGCCAAAGGGCGTGCCGAGACACAACCCTGCAAAGGGTACTCTATACATGGTTGATTAATTCTGCATTACGATATTGCTTGTTGGTTTGGGGCACGAAAGATATGAGGTGAGGCGAGAAAAAGAATGAAAAATGATGTGCCTCAATCTGCTCCAGCGGTAGCATTGCACAGAACCCAATTTAAAATAAATAAGAAAGGTACAAAACAAACCAAAAGAGAATTATGTAAAAAAAAAAAAAAAACAGTTCATTGTAAAAGAAAAAAAAGTTTATCGAAACGCACCGCCAAGGAGCAGGGCCCGGTTCGCTCAGCGACTTTTATGTGTTCCTAATTAGGTTTCCCCCCCTTCCTCTTCGCTCTGTGATATTCTTTCTTGACTTACAACGCGATTTGGTTCGGCTTTCTTTTTTTTTTTTACATTATTTCGATGTTACTTGTTTTATTCTTTCTGAAGTTGAGGTTGCTGGTTGATTTTTTTCCTTTTTTCGTTCGGCTTCCTGTAGAGATCTAGAAAAAATAAGGTACCACCCTCCCTTCCCTCTGGCGGAGTGGTCTTTCACTCCCTCCTCCCTCTTTTCAGTCATCCCCTCTTCCAAGGGAAAGAGATTATGGTTGTTTTATTAAAAACAAAAAGTAAAAATTAAAGAATGTAATATATACATATATATATGTGTGTGTGTGTGTGTGTGTGTGTGTGTGTAAATCAGCCCTTTCTTTCTCGTAACTTTTTTTTGTATGATTGTTATTAGTGTTTTTACCTTTTTTTTTAAGGTGGTTTCTTCTTTAGAAATCTAGGATCATTTAATGTTAGGGGATATCTGTATTTACTGAGTGCAGTCACTCTGAAATTATGTCTGAGGTTGGGAGAAATGTTCTCCCTGCTTTTGGAAGTCCTGGGATAAAATGGTGAGGAAAGAAGGGAACAAAATATAAGTGTTCTAGTTGAGAGTGATTCCTAAAATCCCCAATTTTTTTTTTTTTTTTTTTTTTTTTGTAGGGGAGTTTTTTTCTGTTTCCCAGGAGACGACGAAGCCCCGTCAAGCACCCAATGTGGATCCAGTTTTGCCCATGGGACTCTCTTGGTCACCCCTGGTCCGTAGTAGGAATAAACTTCACGTTGTTGATTCCTTTTTCTTTATTTCGTGTTCGTGAAATTTGTATGTCTGGGCCTGCCATGAATTAGCTATCTTATTACTTGTACAGTTTGCGATCCTTACCTGACGCCGAAGCCGGGGGCGGGCAGGCGGTCCTGACTCCCCGGGGAGGATGTCGGAGATCCACTTCTTAGGCCGGGCCGACGCTCTTCAGCCTTCCTCCGATGTGTCTTCGGCGTGATGGCCTGTGTGCTGGATTTGTTAATCTCTTGTTGACTTCTATTTTTTTTTTTGCGGGAAGGCTTCGGTTGCTCCCCCCCCCCCCCCCCCTAAGGTGGTTCATCGTGTTGTAACACGTGTCATGTAATTTTTGGCGGGCCCCTCCCTTTTGCCCATTGTCGGAGCTTTTGGTTGATTTCGTCATTGTTCATGAAATATTTTCTTTCTTCCATTTTGCCCGATTCGCTTTTTGTTGTATGGGGAGGTGGGGCTGGGCCTTCCCTTCTCCTTCTACACTTCCTCTCGTTTCCAGGGCGTGTTCGACTGTCATGGGGCCTTAGCGAGGCATCCCCTCAAGATGTTTGTGATGCTCCCCTCTCCCCCGGGTACCTGTCACACTTTCTCGCTAGCGGTTATTTGCTGCTTTAATTATCGCTTTTGTTATATTTTCAAGTATTTTTAGAGCTTCTTGATTATGGAATACGTGTGGCTTGTTGTTATTCAATCTATTTGGATAGAGCTTCTTAAATGAGTCACCCAGTTTGTTTTTTTTATGGTTGAGCATTTATCTATATAATTATTAAAATATTTTCCTGTTTAATCGCATGTGCATATATTGTTTTCTAATTTCTGGATTTTTCTTAAGGTAGTAGGGAAATTTTCAATGGTTCGTGAGGTATCGTACTTGATAGTGATTCGGTTGGCAAGTATTCTGGAATTACAGTGATTGATTTTATCCAATTGTGTAGAGCTGAGTCTGTCCCGCTCTCTGTCCATTGTTTGCTCCAAGTTTATTTGAGGTTTATACAATTTATTTCTTTATTGTTTTCTTAGAGGTTTTTATTTGCTTTAAGGTTCCATTTTTCTAGCCTCGTTTGCCAGTTTATCTGCAATATCATTCTCTGGACTATCAAAGTGTCTTTTGATGTGGTATAGTTTTTTTTTAGTAGTTATGTTTTATAACTCTTTTTATCTTATCAACCATTGGGTTATTGTTATATGGATTTGCTATTGCGTTTAATGATGATAAACTTTGTGAGTAGGGGGAGAAACTGGTTTTAGCTGGGAAGATTAGTTTTTTTCATTAGGGCTTGCAGTATTGGAATTAATTTTGTATCACAAATGGCAGACTGATATAGAAGCTTAATTTTTTCGATTTCGATTATTCTCTCTTTGTTGTTCATGATGATGTGTGCTGCTCCAACAGATTTGTGTGTTAGTGATCCGTCGGTATATATATAATACAATACTTAAAAAAAAAAAAAAAAAAAAAAGCTAACTGGTGGTGATTTATGGTAATAAAACCCGAGACTCAGGAACACAGAATGAGACGAACACAACACAACGTTGTGTTGTGTTCGTCCCCTTCTGTGTTCCTAGTCTCGGGTTTTATTACCATAAAATATATGGTAGTTAGTTCAGGACAAATGTCTCAGTGCCTATACTGTAGAATCCGTTTTCCGTTCTTCCATTCTGCAGCCCCTCTCCCCTCTCCCCCTTTCCCCCCTCCCCAACCTTTCCCTCTGTAAAGGTTCCCCTTTGTAACATTTATATTATCATGGAAAGACGGAACATATGAGCATGGCGGCCCAACTGTATACACCAAACTGTTCGAAACAAATCATTTCTCAACCTGGTGGCTCTGTTCGGATTCGTAATATAAGACGTGGGCCTCGATAATAAATATGTTGGACATTGCTAACGAGTTTGAGTTGCCCATCCATTGCTACGTATGCGAGTCACCAATCGTCTAGTCAGACAAAACATAAGCAAAAACAAGGAATTTTGAATCGGTCAGCTTTCACTTTCCGTCGTATACTTTATGCGTCTGTTATTGTTAAGCTGCGGATCCGCGCGTCGTCGTGTTGAACAACAGGGCCGGGGACACGTTGGGTAAGGCTCCTGTTTACCGAGCTCCCGGAGGCTAAGTTACAGCCCGATTCCGCGCAGCGCAAGCACGGCCGCCGCAGGAAAGCCTGGTTCGTCGGCGGCGTGTAAGGCAAAAACTCGGACGACCTCGGCGACCCGAGACCCGAGGCGGCGTGTAACAGCGCTCGTAGATTCTCGTGCCGCTGCGCTTTTCCGTGACAAGAAGTGCTCGAAAAGAAGCAGACCCGTCGCAATTCAATGTCAGCCGAACTGAAACGCAGACGGGGCAGCTTTGTCCCGCAGACGCATAACTTGGATCGCGCGGAATGGCCAAGCAGGAACGGCGCGCCCCGCCTGCGCCCAGGCAACGCCACTGTGCTGGTTAGTGTTCGCGGAATCGGTCGACACTAAGCGAGCCGGTCAAGGAAGTTATACGGGGGTGCCATCTTCGGAGGTGCGCAAACATGGCGCGCCGTGTTTTCTGGCACAAGTCGTGCTGTATAGCGTCCGGGGTAACAGACCGAGCACGTAGGTGTCGCGCGCTCGCTGATTTACGGACCGACGCGGAGCGTATGGGCCGCGGCGTGCGCACTCGCTATGACTGGGATTGCGAGGGGGACAACCGTCGCCAAAGGGGTAACAGTGCGACCGCCTTCGGGGCGAGTCAATCGCGTAACTTCCAGCGCCTCGCGATCGAGCAATTCGTGCATTTGAGGAGCCGCCTCATTTTTTCGTCAAGTTATAACATCGGGGTTCCTGCCGTATATCGTCCTTATTTTTATATTTCAATTGTAACTTGCGTAAATTTTGCTAGCAGCATGTACATATGAGCGTCAACAGTGTTGGGATGTGTTGTTCTCAATGGTGCAACGAAACCAAACCGAAGTATTTCCCAAACTGTTAGTCCCGATCCCTAAGGGGGGTTCGCGAAAGGTTCAGGGGGGGGGGGGGGGGGGGGGGGGGGGGAACGCAAAGTGGCTCGGATATATGAAGAGATGCGAACATTGCTTGTCTCCTCTGTAGTGGCCTGAGGTCTCGATCATAAAGCCAAACTGAGAGTTAAGGTGTCCAAACACCGCACTAGTTTTGAGAAACTGTTCTCTATCGAACCAACTCACTTTAGCCATTGGGAAAAGCAATTCCTGCTGGCATAGCAATTTTTTTTTTTGCTGTGTTTTAGACCAGTTGATTCGTCATCACTTATATTATGTTTTAAATAAAATGTTATCAGTTTTGTGTCTCGCTATTCATCAGTGCTGCAGGCGTTACTGAAGAAAATAACGAAATACGTTACTCGTTACTTGCAAATAATACGAACGCGTTACCGACCTACGTTACTTCAAAATGAAAGGAACGCGTTATCGTTACCGTTACCGATAAAAAGTAACGCACGTTAGTTTTACGTTACTTTTGTAATCATGAGTTCAGAAGTTTTACTGTTTTTGACGTTACAGGTAAGCCATGTTTCAAGTAACAATGTACCTATGCAAAAACTAATCATAGTACCCTTTATCTTTTTTTATTTCTTCACCTAAATACCCACAATAAAAAAGCGACGCCCCCTTTCCCAATGCACTAAAAAAACAAACATAGTTTGGTACTTAGAACTACAAAAACAAATTTAAGTGTATTTTTTTAAGTCTTCGGAAGAATCTGTAACGATTAACGTAACTACGTCACCAGGTATTCGAAATTAGTAGTCACTGTTTTGAAATGTAACGAGTAGGTTACACGTTACCGAAAAAAAACATTCACGCGTTACCGGTAGCGTGGTTACTTGTAACGCGTTACCGCCAAGACTAATTAATGTTCATGCACTGAAACCGAAAAGCTCCTAACATCGCGGAAAGTCCGTGGACTTGCGACACTTTATTTTGTATTTTTAATGGGCTGCAGGGTAGCAGAGTTCGGGAAGCCCTGTCATACCGCACGTGTGTTTTTGACATTATAGTTTCAGGTGTAACTACGCCATGAACACTTTACAATGAGTTTTAAAAAACGCTCCCAACAAAACTGACGAAGATAATATTTGATGGACTCGTTTGGGCTCTTAACCACCCACCCGAAGTGCTTCTTTACAGTGGTTGTTCACATGGTGTTTACGCCATGGGAACACAATTCACAAGGCGTTTACGCATTGCAATCGTCGAATCTCTGAATACAAATGTCTGCATCTTTCCCGTCGGAATCTCAGATGGGAATTTGAAGCACACAGCAGACGTATGTATGGGCAGCACTCCATTTCAACTTTACCCTGACAAGAACTAAACTTCAAAGCCGGTTGAACTACTTTGTATGCCGTAAGGACGAAATGCGCGAACGAAACACACATAGTGCAAAACATGCCTTTTCGGTAATTTCATCTTCGTAGAAATCTGGTTTATGCCAGTTTATCCGTTGAAGTCATGCCGCGACAACACCACATCAACAAAGTGAACCCGCAAAATGCACAACAAAGTTCCGCTGCACGTTGTACTTTGATACTTTGATTTGCGTGTGTCATTAACAGCACTGAGCTTCTCTAGTGGAATCAGATCCCAAAAGTGCTGATTCGAAGGCGCCTGATCGTATCCACTCTGATACCATTTTACAGAGTAGAATAATCATCATCGCTTTGCGTTCAGAAGGAAATCTCTCGAGCACGCTTTGAACTCACTACCAGATCGAAACCAAGCTTCCTGTACAATCATCGAGACGAAACAGCACTGACCGCCACGCAGGGTGATACCTGGTGACTCCAAGCCTTTATATCACCGGTTACACCGAAGGTGCGTGAGAAATACCATAATGCTTGGACTCGATTCCAAGCGGTCCAAGCGGACGATTCGGGCCGCTTCATCCGGCCTTCTCGAAATCAAATTTCTGGAACGTCTTTGCGGCCGCCGTCGGCCCGAACATAAAGTGCGCAATTTACGCCACAAGGAAGCCACGTGTTTGCGGAGCAAGGTTCGGGGCGCATTTACGAGTTGCGGGAGCAGCCGAGTCAGCCCTCGCTGGCCCCGAGTGGCCGCGCGAACCCGTCTCGGGGCCCTACGGGCGAACAGAGCGCCCGCACGTCCAGCGTTCGCCAGTGCGATGACGCGCCACTGTAAAGCTGTCAATCGAACGCGGAAGACCCGATGCCGCGGCGCGCGCAGGCTGCGGGGCGGAACGCACCTAAATCACATCCCGGCCCGCATACGGGGTCGCCGCCATAACTATCCGGGGGCTTCTCCGCAGTTTCTGGGAAGGGCTAATGCCATTAACACCTCCCGCTGAAATTACGAGCCGCCTGCGAGCAGAAAGCGCGGCCGAAAAGAGCGGGCTTTCGAGGGTCGACTCCGCGGTGTGCGAGGAGCGGCGCCGCAGCCGCGTGCCTGGTCCCGCCTGAGCTGCTGGCGCTCACTGCTACGGGATACAGCCCTCTATATACCGTGGTCTCGAACGCACGTTGAATGAATAAGAGTTTGTCATTCTGTAAGGTATCAGTAGCGACTTTGGAGCTGTGACCGATAAAACATCACGAGATTTCAACACGTCTAAACAGCCTTCATTTCTTCTAAATCGCGACAAACGCCATGAGCCTGGATCTGAAACGCGAAAGTATTTGCTGCATGGCTACGTGAGCAATGCATGTTTCTTGCTCTCACTGCTTAAATTATTCTTCATAATTATAAACTACGAAACATTTCAGGTCCTAGAATGGGGCGGCGCTATGCTGACAGTTGAAGACAACCGACGCACGTAAGAGCGAATCGAAGACTCTTTAGTTAATCTCACAGACATTGTATGTAGCCCGCAACCACGTATACTCACATGTGTGAGTATACGTGGTTGTGGTCTCCAAGCCATCCTCCCTTCGTCAAGCTTCGAAACGCTCAGTGCCACAAGACAAAACATAAGGGCTCTCTATCCATTCACTCAGAAGGCAAGCAGTTTCCGGTTCTGAATCAGTCTTCCAGTGGCAGTTTAGAGCCGCAACGCGACACCCACCGCCCCCTCCAGGAGTCTCACCCGCAGACACCCTCCGAGGCAACGACCCCGTCGTCGCGAAATCCTCGCGCGAGAGGGAACCAGGCTAGTGTTGTGGGAACCGACTGAACGGGGTAACCACAGCACAAGGGTGCCGTGCACGCGCCGCGGGGTGCAATCCATCCCTTTGTCCCGAAAGGACCGGAGGACAGGTTCCGCGCAGCGAGCTCGGATGCGGTTTTTCTCGCGGAGACACCCGTGGGGCGCCTCCCCCTCGCAGCCGTTTCCATTTCCGATGGATGATTTCTTTCCCGGCTAGTTGGGCCGCATCTTCGTGCCTTTGCTGGCGGTGGATTCCCACGTTGTAGATCCGACCGGGGCTTGCCATCATTGCTAGAAACCTGCGTCGACACGGCTGAGGAAGACAAAGCGCCCGGCGCGCGCTTCTTCCTGCTCTTTTCTTCGCGTCCTTTTCTTTTTTTAGCTTTTGGAAATTTAGCAGGGGGTATTATATAACTTGATTCCTTCCGTTTTCACTCCTGTCGGTCTCAAAATGAATGGTCGTTTATACCGGCATGCGTTCGTGTAATAACCACTGCGTGATACACGTCAAAGATCCCAGGTTATCAGCCGTAGTGCACTGTTGTAAATTGCGTCCGTTAAGAAATGAGATTGCTGGGCTTAGTGGAAGGCTTAATGAATAAAAGTAACAAACATGATGATAATGCAATTAATGCAAAGGTGCCAGCGAGTTGCACAAGAATGACGATAATAATCCCCGGAGAAGGGCAACAAGCGGGACAAAGGACAAACACAAATGCCCAAACACATCTAGGTGACTGGTGCGCAACCGAAAAAAAATTCGCTTGGTCCTGGTGTCGAACCAGGGCCTCTACATTTCCAGTGGAGCGCTCTACCAACTAAGCTCACCAAGAGTTAGCCCAGTTGTCGGTAGGACGTCTGTAGAGCAAACGGGTTTTTCAGCTGCCACCAGTCTAACACCAACAGGGGCGAACGCCCTGCATTTTAAGGTTATGAGGATAATGTAATTAATGCAAATGTGCTAACGAGCTGCACAAAAATTACGATAATAATCCCTGGAGAAGGGGAACAAGGGGGACAGCGGACAAACACAAATACCCAAACACATCTAGGTGACTGGCGCGCAACCGAAAAAATCCGCCTGGTCCTGGTGTTTTCGGTTGCGTGCCAGTCACCTAGATGTGTTTGGGTATTTGTGTTTGTCCGCTGTGCCCCTTGTGCCCCTTCTCCAGGGATTATTATCGTTAACAAACATGGTTGGTTTAATCACCAGAGTGCGTTTTATACGCGAGTGCAGCTTTCGATTTGGTGGGTTGAGCAGTTTTTTTTCCACTATCGCTATAAAAAAATATATGTATATATTTTTTGCATCAGTAATTGTCACACCATACTAAATCAATGTTGGCCCTTATCATTTAACAAATTGTCAATTGACTCTATTTTTCTTAATGGGTCTTTTCTTTTTTTTCTTCTTCTATAGTTTACTTTTGTTTGAAGATGCTTCTGTCAGATACTTATATTTAAGGAAGCAAATTTGTGACTAAATCATTATTCTTTTTTTTTTTTTTTTTGTGAAGGGCAAATTCTGCCTCTGGACAAGGGTAAAACCAATGTAGCTGTGTGGCAACACCACCTTCCACTTGCGTTGGGTTTGGCATCGGAAGTCGCGGTATGAGTATCAGTAGATAAACGATCGCACGAATATTTACCAACCCTGAACGTATTGCTGCGTATGGTGATTTTTTCATATAACCAAAATACCGCCGGAGTATTTTTTTAATTTTTCTAATATAGACGTTTTAATTAGTTTTGTCTGACATAAATATCATAGATTATTTTAGTCGTGATAAAATATTTATCCTTCCGTGTTGGATGATAGGAAAATTTAAAAGTGTCTTTCTCATGTTCGGTTTTTGTTCGAACAAAGGAGTTCTAAAAATTATCTAAATTAAGTTTTGCATGAGCCATATTATAATATTTTCCAGGTAAATCCGCTTATTAACTCCCAAAAGAGGCTACGAATGTTAGAACTGATTAATGCTGCATTTTTTCTATGATTCCCCACATAAATATTTATAGGCTCGCTTCAGACAGTGAAAATTTCCCCGAAATTCGTAGATGGCTCGTTGTCTTCCGCCATGTTTGGCTGAGTGTGCGCCGAACTGTTAAGGCCCGTTCACACTCTTGCAACCGAGTACGACTGAGAGAGACGAGACCGGTTTTTAAGCCTCTTGCGATCTCTTAGGACCAGCTCCGCGCTGCAGCGCATCCGGTCCTAAGAAGTCGCAAAAGGCTTAAAAGCCGGTCTGGTCTCTCTCGGTCTTAAGCGCGATCCAAACCAACGCTTCTTTTTGCGCCTGTAGGTCGTGCGGCTGCGGATGTGACGTATTTTCGTGACGTCGCGCCGCTTCTTCGCTCCTTCCGGGCGCGCACAAGAAAGTTGGTTGATTTCAACTTCTCAACGCGCACAAAAACGCGCGGTGACGTAGTAGGGCGCTCCTGTGTCCCGGCCAATCGGTGGAGGGCAAGCTAGTTCCGGCTCCGCGTTTCTCGCCGTCTGGCTGCCCTCTCCTCCCCCGCTTTTATTATCTTCCAACATGACAACGCGATCTCTCTCTCTCTCTTTCTCTCGCCGTCTGGGCGGACAGTCTGTCGCAGTTGCACTTTGCTTGTGCGCTCGTGCCTGCGTGCGCGCGTGCGCGCTCGCCCGAAGTTTCGCCCGTCCAAACCAAAGCGCACGGTTCTGACTCAGAAAGCGCTCCCGGAAACAGCAAAAACGCCACGAAATGCGTCACATCCGCAGCCGCACGACCTACAGGCGCAAAAAGAAGCGTTGGTTTGGATCGCGCTTTACTCGGTCGCAAGAGTGTGAACGGCGCTTTATCGATGGTAGAAAGCTCGCACTGGAGGCGGTTCTTCTGCTGCAGATCTTATGTTGCAACATACTACAGATGCCAACGCTGCGACACGAATTGCTATACTTCGTCTCACCCTACGATGGACTAAAGGCCAAAGCCATGGGCCGCCAGGTCCAATCACGTTCCACGTTAAACTATCACGCGCTTAACATTGATAAGGGGTGGACGAATAATGATCCGAATCCAAAAACACTGCGTCATTTCTACAGCTTCGACACAGCAAACTACTGCAAACAGCCTGTACGTCGTGGATTTTTTTGCAATGTAACATTGTTGAGTCATTCACTGCTATTCAATTCTAACCACTGTCCGCCCTTCCCCATGAGTGATCTGAGACGCGGGCACTGATACGTGCATCAAAGCGCAATGCACGCAATATCTAAGTGGCTCGTGATTGGATCTGGAGGACCGTAGCTTTTGCCTTTAGTCCATCGTAGGGTGAGACGAAGTATAGGACCGATCTGAATCAAAACCGACGAGTCACTCGGAGACGTTAAAGGCGGCAGCAGCCAAAGGGGGGGTCGTGACACTATCGCGTTACCACTTGTGGCGGCGACGAACTGAAGACGAGGTTTCACTTCGTTCTGGTTTGCTATGAATTGTTACTACGGGTGAATGAGTTCAGTGGAATCAGTCAGTATTCACGCCGCTATTTAAAGAAAACCTATACAAGCTTGATTATGTTGACAGAGACTGGTAAGCATAGAACGTACGATAAGCCTTCCAGGGATGAAGAGCAGGGCGTCTGAACGGCACCGCATACCGAAGATTCGGTTTCATTTCTGGCACACGTCATGAGATGGCGTTGCATGGCGCAGCAACGGCCGCGAAGTGCGCGCGCTCATTCACGCGTCGCGCGAATGAGCTCACTTTTGTGTGGTCGGTACCACCGACCCCGAGTAGCTCAGTCGGCAAAGCACTTGGTTCACAGTCTCAAGGTGTTGTGTTTAAATCCTGCCGGGAGACTCAAGTATTTTTCTATGGTTTCCTACGGGCGTAACGCATTTCGGTGACGGTTTTTCGTTACAATCCGGCCGTTACAGCCGACTGTTACAGCCAAACGTTGCAGAACTCCATAAAAATTGGCTGTTAAAACACCTTTTGTGTTAATCTAAAAAAAAAAAATGCGCGCCTATTACCGCGTAAATATCTTTCTAAATAGTGCAAGAAACGCAATTTTAATTATGATGATGACAAAACGTAAGAAACCGAATTTTTGCGGTTGCTGAGTGTGAACGCGGGAGGGCCCGTGTTGGTAGCGATTGCTACGTCGAGAGCTTGAGAAAAGCTGCTCCGCGCGAAGCCGGCTCTATCCCGAATTATAGCGGAATGTACAACAAAAGCACGGAGTTAGAACTGAGATAGCCGTTTCTGTGGGGTGAAAAAGAAGTACTACCAGAAGTGTTTGCTATCAAGTAGGTTAACAATGCGTCCTAACTAATTTGTTTCTTTAATGCTACAAAATAGCTGTAATTGTGTATGTTTGCAATCCAAAGATTCAAATATAAACGAGTACACACTCTAAACAAAAGCCCGTGCGTCTGCTTTCCCGCACAACACTCGGGGAGCCAATCACCGCAACTTACGGAAGCAGCTCAGCGAATGACAATGCCGAAACATATGTTTAGACGAAAAAACGCAGTCTGAGTTGTGACATTAAGCAATGCAAGTGTGACGTTTTCCATTGCTTAATGTCTCAACTCAGACTGCGTTTTTTGGTCTAAACATATGTTTCGGCATCGTCATTCGCTGAGCTGCCTCCGTAAGTTGCGGTGATCGGCTTTCCATGTGTTCTGCGGGAAAGCAGACGCACAGGCATTTTTTAGAGTGCATTTCCGCAATGCTGACAGGATGGCGGGGGATAGTTGCTAGCCGGACCAATAAAATTCCTGCCTTTTATCGCGTTCACCCCGTGCCGATTTAACGATAAACGCTGTATATCCCTCTAAAAAAATATCTGTGCTTCCACTTTCCCGCTTAACACTCGGATAGCCAATCACCGCAACTTAAAAAGGCAGCTCAGCGAATGACGATGTTAAAACATATGTTTAGACAAAAAAAAGACAAAAAAAGAACGCACTCTGTTGAGTGACATTACGCAATGCAAGCACAACGTTTTGCAATGCTTAATGTCACAACCCAGACTACGCTTGCTGGTCTAAACATATGTTTCGGCATCGTCATTCGCTGAGCTGCCTCGGTACGTTGCGGTGATTGGCTAATCCAGTGTTGAGCGGGAAAGTAGACGCACAGAATCTTTTTAGAGTGTACATGCAGTAGCCATTAAAACATTTTTTTTTGTTATGATGTTATGGCAAGAAGGGTGAGCGTGAAGGTCGTAGACATAACTGAACCTGAGACAGTGAAGGAAAAGGAAGGCACGCAAAAAGTGGAACAAAAAACAATGTCCCCGAACACCAAAATTCGGATATGCTATTCTTCTCTTTACGTGTTTTCGTTCCCTGTTTCAAAATGAAGTTTTCTAATTTCATTGAATGTATTGGCAATTTGCAGCATATTTTCTTCTTTTCATTTGACTTGATGGCGACGGTTTCTAAGTCCGCGATCTAGTCGTGCTTCGTATATTCACCATTTGAGTAAAAGTGGATTAAACGCGTGAGCCGTCACGCTATCGCGCCGCAGCAGGAAGCGCTCGCCAACAATAGCCGCTGATCAACGATAGGCTTTGAACCAGGCTTAAGGTCCCAGCTACCTTGAGACTCACACAAGCCCACCTTCCTGTTGTGGGGTGACACTCACAATCTCGAATTGACAGGTCCGGGCTGCTAGCGTCCTTCCTTTTCGGGCTGCCCGATGGCGCGCAGCGCGAAGTGCGAATGTCATCCGGCGCGGTCCGCCGCTCAGCACCTCCGTGCTGACATATCCCAACAACACGGGACTTTTAAAAGTCGGCAGAGGATCGACGGCGTCGACGTGTCCTTGTCAGCGCTTGATCCATCGCAGCCAGTGGCCAGCCTTGGACGGAAAGGCAAACAGAACCAAGTGGAGCGCGAGATGCCTCACGTCACGCTTAATTCTGCGTCAACGCGGACGCCTCGGGTCGCCCCCCGTAAGGGCGTTGCGAGAAAGTCAGCATGTCACAGTCGGTCGCCGTATGCGGACTTCCCCGTTGCATCTAAACTGCCTCTAATCAGTTCACAAGGTCAGTCGACTTAGACTTTATGAGTTGACAGACCGAGGTAGTACGTTCGAGGCCGCGGGTGGCCGCGGTCGACAAAAACACGCCTTCTCCTATTTCTTCGCTCACACGTACACGTAGATGGCGATTTGTTAACCCTTTAAAATCGGCTAACGCTAAACTACGCTGTTTTGTTTTTGATTGCAAACGCAGCTAGGAGGAGTCACTACTAACTAGAAGCAAGTTTGCCGCGCCCCTAGCTCGGTAAACAATAAACACCCAATTTGTCATTAGATTCCGCGGGATGCCGCCAACGAAAGGGGTATTTCCCAGCGAGGGCCAAATTCTCACACCCACTTCTCACAAATAAACGCGACGAAGGCGAAGTATACCACACTTCGGGCCGTTCAGGCCTATACTTCCAACTTCGCTCAGTATTGGTTCATGGAGAGCATAGAAACACCACCGCATAGCCTTCAAACCCCTGGCAAAGATTCTTGAGGACACGAGTCGTATTGGTCGTCTCCATCTTGCTTGGATGCATTCATGCCCGCGATCGTTCGTGCGTGCGTGCTTGCGTGCGTGCCAGCATAAGCACCTAATAACGAGATTTGCCATGATGTTTTATTCCCTTCCTTAAACTTTATATTTCCCTTCTCCTTTCCCGAAGGAGTAGCCGATCAAAGCTCAGCTCTGGTGAACCTCTCCGAAATAAAGCCAACCAGTCCTTACAAAAATGGGGCATTGGTGTGCTGACACTTTCAGGAAATATTCATATTCAGTTCAAATTCGATCTACGGAAATGTCGATAACGTGAGGCTAAACATTTTTATCTATGTTAAATGTATCGTCTTACAATGCCAGTAATAACGCTACAACAATAGGTACGCATTTCGTATATCCCTCTTTGCGTAACCTTGTTTTATCCCATATAGACAGTTAATTATTTCCTAAAACTAACAATTCAAAAATGCGCGCCTTCAAATACAGTGCTACGACACAAGTAGGTTTTTGCTATCAACGTGTTGCTCTATATGCCTAGTTTTGCCCTGGATAAAGGACGCCGAACATTAGCGACCCACTATAGGCACGCCTTGGAGAAGTGTGATCTCAGGCGTTCCTCGGACTAAATGCTATCTATTGCTCTTTCATCGTTATTTGTGGCGTGAGAAAAATGTGAAATAACAAGGCCGAAGAGAAGCATATTATGATTCATTCACTTAGAAACAATCAGGCACGGAAAGGTCGAAGTATTACATTCGCAACCTTGGGACTCAGGAAGCCCGCGGGGATAGTAAACGCGCTAGCGCAGTAAATGATGATGATGAGGTGCTACAGACAATTAGAGCGAACACCAAGGCAAGCACGATCCCAATTGAGCAGCTAACGGAGTGAGCTCATTCTTTCTCTCGACTCGCTCTGCTGACGACCCGACTTTGCTCTTTAGGACGCCTGAGGTCACATATTCCTGTGCTTCACGCGTAGTCCTTACGTTTTGGTGCATCGTGAAAGCCGAGCTGGCCCATCGGCAAAACAGATGTTACGTGAATTAATTGATATATTTTCTTTTCTGTGTCCAAGCTGGCGAGCGCTTTTTTGGACGCGAGAGCGTGACTCTGCAGAATGCGTTGTTTATAAGAGGACGAATATGTTGCAAAAAATCGACGAATTTAGCCCGACGGCTTTTGCTCTGCGCGTGGCATCAGCACAGTGGCTGCTACGTCGCGCGCAAAGCGAGAGTGCCATCGGACAAAATTCGTCAGTTATTTGTCACATAATTCACTCGGTTTGTCCCGTTCAGAGGTTCGGTTGCGGCAGCCTTGCGAATGTTTCCTACCGGGTTTTTTTTTTTTTTCTTTTTTTACGAAGGCCGTTTTTAAAAGTGATCAAAGCGGCCGTGCCCACAGTTTCAATTTTAGTAGGCTAATGGATAGCGAGCAGCCTGGAAATACCAGAGTTAACGACCAATTCTGCGTTCGTGGCATTTTTCTAAATTGGAGGGCTTAAAAAAGGTTCTAATGAGCTGGTAAGGGCAGGTACCAAGGACCTGGCACGCAAAATTGATTTCCCCTCCTTTATATACAGTTTTATCGCTTACTACTACAGACCATCGATCTGTTCTTGAAAGGTGAATTACCAGTGCCGATTAGTCAAGATAGAAAAGGCAATATTTATTCAGTGGTGTACACAAGCAGACATCGAACGAGTTTCGAGGTCCTCATATGTTGTGCTTTTTTGTATACTCGCCGTATTACATACCGCAAGAGTATAGTAAAATGCATATAATTTGGGCTGGCTTAAGCATGTAGATGGTACTCCGATACAGCTCCGAGTTCGTCTGTCTTTCTTAAAAAAAAAACAATATAAAACGTGGGTTGGCGGTACGAACTTTCTTTATTTTGCGGCAGGACGTCATTTTGAAACCCATACGACTTTTTCTTAATGCACTAAGTTTCTTTTTTTTTTCTGTGTGTTTAATTTTATGGTTTATGCAGAGCGTTATCGTACTATTTTCATCTAGCTCGACTAAGCGGATCATTCATAGCCAGGCCTTTTTGTTTTGGTAGGGAGCTTTTCTAAGTATGGCATTAAATCCATCACATTCGTGCTTATCATTATTGAAAACTTTGGGGTGCTTTCGTATGCGTTGAAAGCACGACACACCCATATGCTTCCAGCATCGAGATACGTTTAAATTTATATAGGAGTGGAATATTAAGCATGCTTCAATGACGACTTTCAATAGATTCTCCTTACGAAGGTGCGTTGACGCCTTGAGTTCTTCGTGCCCTTGGATTGCGAGACTATCTGGTGTGTGGTTGGTAACTGAAGTAATTTACGGTTGCGCCTGATAAGGGGGGGGGGGGGGGGGGGAGTGTACCGCCCGACGCCGCTGCGCTCGCTTCATCTAATATGGGAGTTGACATCACGCTTGGCCTTATATATGAGCGGTGATGTCCGATCGCGCGATCCTTCGCTTGATGCGGGGGGTGTCTCACGCGGTGACATGAGCTGTGTCACGTAAATCGCGAGGGGAAAGGCTTATCTCACCTACTATGCTATCTGTTGAATGGTTTGAGAAGTTGTGACGTCATACGCTCACTGCACTATCCGTTGTTGCGTTCTGAGACACTCCGTGACATCGTGAGATCACGTGGAGAACTACGCTTCGTCATCCGGGAGACAGCTGTGCTCACCGACGGTCGCCTGCTCCCGCAAGCTCCCGTGAGTCATATTTAGTTCAACTGCTTGCACTCCCGTTCGCCTCCTACTCCTCGTGGCGTATAATAAAATAAAAAAAAAAATAAAAAAGCGTTTTGTGGCGTTGGGCAAAGGCGTCGGCCTGCGGACCACACGGCTCGAGGTTCAACCCCTGCATGCTACATCGCTTGCTAAATCTTGCTGATGACAAATAATTGCGCTTAATCATGAGAATTATCAGTAGGTATGCATTTTGTATGCTATGTATGCTTATATATTGCCTGCTGCTATGGGAAATGTATGATTTATGCTACCTTAATCTGCTTAAAACTTTATTTTTTATTGATTTTTACTCGAGCGTAACGCTTATTGCATTAAATCCAGCCCTGAAACACATTGTGTGTTAATTGTGACTGCACACGATGATATAATCTTTAACTCGTATAATAAATCAACTTCGTGAAAGAATGAAGCAAATAATAAAATCTGCGATCTATCATTTCCAGTTGCATGCTGCAGGTCTATTCCCCGAACCTACATGCACTAAAGCCGGGGCACACTGCTCAAACATCATACAAAAGACAGTCTGCAAACACGAGTCACCGCAGTATCCCGTGGTTCGAATGCCGCGCGTCAAGTTTCTCCTTGAACCCATTGCCATGCGGCATTCGAAGCACGGATCTCGAGGTGACTCGCGTTCGAATCTGTATGCAGACTGTCTTTTGTATGATGTATACGCAGTGTGACCCCGGCTTAAGGGGATTAAAGGAAGCGGAAGAACAAAGAAAATAGAATGAACATGACATGATCGGCGTTAGAAAACAAACAACATTTTAAACGTGAAGACGCCGTCACATGAGAGTATATTATCGCCCAGGACGGGCTCGTACACTGTGGACTTGTTACGTCGGCATTGCCGTGCCATCAAACAGCCCGGCCATGCTATGGAAACTGTGAAAATTTCTAATCTCGCCGTCTGACACTCGTGCGGTGAACACTGGCTTTCATTTTTGGCAAGATACGTCAATGTGCCTTGAGCACTTGATCGCAATCGAAGAACGTGGTCCACGCACAAACTGTGAACTTGCAAAAGCTACGAATTACCTAAGTGGAGTAAACGACGCGACAATTTACTTCCGTAGCCATCTATGTTGGAACTGTTTTGTTTTTCGTTCGTCATTTTTGCGATATAGGTCATATAAACTACCTTGATGATGGTGAGACAATATGGCGATGCTAAGTATTAAAGAAAAAAAAAAAAGAAGCTTCTCATATATTGGTAAGCTTTGCCCAGACTCATGCTTTGGCAGAGCCAAAATAGTTCAGAGACAAAGCCAAGTAATGGAAGACGATGAGTTCTGAGCTTTTATGTACTCTTCAGTTTCATTCGTTTAACGAACACACTCAATTTGCTGACTTAACTTGATATCACTGAAGAAGGTAAAGTTGCATTTCACAGTATCTGAGTCTTCCCAGTTCTGAAGGGAAAGGCTTGCACTCCGACATGCTTTCATACACAGATCACAGCCACCCGAACGGCGCCTCGGGATATGCGCCTGTTAAACGCAGCACGATGCATGATAGCAGAATGCGCGTAATCAAAACGGATCGGCCTTAGCAGTTGTCGGCTAATATGTTTCCTCCCCATGCACAGCCATAGCGACTGCACACCAGACACGGACGCACGCAATCGCGGCGTGATCTGCGAGAGCGAGTCGGCGTATCTGAAACACGACTGCAACACGGACAGATCGCATTCGGGGGAACCGACATTTCCGGAGGAGATAGATCCATCTCAATCCTAGGCCGAAACTGGTTTGTCGACTAGAGGACTCCAATTTCTGCCACTTTTCCGGCGTGACTGATAGAAGCGATTTGAATGCGAATTTCGCTTTTGTTGTGTGGTCTCGCCCGTTCACTCACTCGGCAGTTGTGAGAGGCAACACGTGAGCCGCTCGCCACTCGCGTCCTCCACAAAAGACCGTTCAGGTTCCGCTTTCCAGATCCCTGTCAATACCTAGATCACCTGGTCGTTTTGCTGGTTGAGCTGGCATCTGAAGCGCATAAAAGGCCAGCTGTCGAATCTGTCATAGGCGCTGACATCAGATGTCCATCTCTGAAGTGCCCTTGGCGCAAAGGCATTGGCAATTTAAAAATTAAATAAAACATTTACGTATTGCGCATTCGTTCCCGAAACGCAGTATATACACCAACTCATGTTTACAAACAAACCGGAGCAAACCTAGCGGACGCCACCGGCGCCGCGCATGCGCGGTGGACGGTATGCAAGAGCTCGCCGTCGCCCATAAACAAACCATTGAACGTTGTTGTCGGCGTCAGTGTGACTCCCCGTGCTCTTTTTCGCTTCTGAATTGTTGATTCTACGTCCTCCTAACAATGTCTGACTACTTGAGCGGCTTCAGCAAAATGAACGAGGTTAGTTACACCGCAAAACTTTGCGTGAATAATGTGACGTGCGTCGATTCATTTCACGTGGACGCCGCAGAATGGACGCTAAAGCCTGACTCCCACGATTAGATTCATTTCGCTATTTTCAGTCGCGACGTCGCTCGGGCTGCAAAAGCGTGGACCGTAGCTGAGATGGTGGACGTCGATACTGAAAACCGCAAGTAGAATTGGGCATTACAAGTCGGTGACGGCCACTGGTAACAATGATCAACATCTTCTTGTATCTACTGTTTACACTTAGCCTACTTACCCCAACCAACCTTCAAAAGTGTTTTGAGGCCTGCACTTACTTCTTATTGCAATTACCGGGTCAACGTTTGGTTTACGGGCTGCTGTCGTTTGAACGAGCTGACGACAAAAAGCAGGCAAGTTTGAAAGAGCAGACGACAGTTCGAACGGATGGGCAATGCAGTGCGGGCAAGAAGCACCGCGTCCCGTGTCAACAGACCATTGGAACGTCACGTTGTCGGCGTCTGTGTGAGTCTCCATGAGTCTGCATACTCTTTTTAGCGTTGAAATTGTCGATCCTACGTCCTCATAGCACTGTCTTACCACTTTATTCGCCTGAGCGAAATTATCAAGGTTCGTTACGCCGCTAAACTTTGCGTAAATAAATTGACGTGCGGCGATTCATTCGCATGAACGCCGCAGAATAGACGCCAAAACCATGATGAGATTCTTCTAGCTATTTTCGGTCGCAACGTCGCTCGTGCTGCAAAAGTATAGAAGGTAGCGGCGATGATCGTCGTCGATACTGAAAATCGGAAGCGGGAACAGACCAAGCGTAACAAGTCGGTGATGGCCACTGGTACCAATGATCAACATCTTGTATCTACTGTTTACACCAAGCCAACTTAAGTCTTTTGAGGCCTGCAATCACTTCTTATCGCAATCACCGGGTCAAAGTTTGGTCTACGGGCAGCTTTTGTTTGAACGAGCAGACGACAAAAAGCATACAAGTTCAAAAGAGAAGACGAAAATTCGAACGATCAGGCGGCCGTGTGAATTTGAAGACGCACTGAACCCGCGGGTGGTCTGGACAACTTGGTGGTTTTCTCTCGTTCATGTTGGAACACAACAACTACGTCTGGCGAGCACAAAGTGTTGCCCGCACAAGCAATCGTAGTTCGACAGCGTCTGGTTTGCCCTTGTCACGGCTACTATCCACGTTCTCGGACGAACGGAGGGGGCAGAAACACATGAAAACTGATCTTCAAACCTTTCCAGACTCTATTGGTACAGCCCCCGTCGCGGCATTTCAATGATAAGGCAGAATTTTTGTCTGGTTTCTTCCAAAAGAACGCAGGAATGCATGTCTCGCACCGCGACTTCTGCCCACCACCCCAGACCGGAAGTGCGCCCGACGCGCCACCACCGCAGCGTGACGTAGGAGAGTTGAGTTCGTGTATTCCCCTCAATCTATAGATATACGAAGGTCTCAATTATTCCATTATTATCAAAGCTAGAAATTCATCCCCCTGCAGAGGTTTTGAATAATCTAGTGGTCGGGAAACCAGGTGAACACCTTTAGGCTATACACATACCCCTGAAAAAATCTCGCTCTTTAGAAGAGTGTAAAACATTTAAAAAATACGTACAAAAAACTTATAGACACTCTTCAGTAGCTTTGCATGGGTCTTGGTTTTACGTGACCCTGCCCTCATAACAGTGAAGTGCGTTTTCTGCTGTGCCCGCCACCATCAAAGCTTTATTTTTGTTTTTTGTTTTCTTTCTTATATGTTGAAATTACGCGGTTTTTATATATGAATGCTACATTGTGTTCTTCCAGTTAATCACTATAGTTAGTTTTTGGCACTATGAGGAGTTTTATTTTAAATTTATCTATCAAGTAGCATTACATTGCGAGTGAGTCGAAGACACAATAATATGACCGGGATTAATTTTTACTGTACGCCAGGGATCGGCAACCCACGGCCCTCGAGGCAGTTTCACGCGGCCCCCGGCACGACACCAAAAACGTAGCGGCTTCGTGACGACTCGGCCCGCCGCTGAAAGAGGTTACCGACCGCTGCTCTAAGCGATAATCTAAAGTTTTGAAAATGTACATCAACCTACCGTAACGATCCAGCCGTGTAGAGACGCCTGAGCTGCTACCAGTTTACATATTGCTAAAGCAGAATTAAGTTTAGGCGAAATATTGGCAAAAATTCCTCACGTCTTGCCTAAATGTAGAAGGATATAGCGGAGTAAGCAACTCGTCGCAAATGGCGCAGCAATCACATCGCTGTAATTTATGCGAATTTGATATGAGAGAGAGCGGTCATCAAGTGTTAGTGGTAAGGCAAACGAGCAGTATGTACGCGCTGTGACAATGGGGACTTTTAGCAAACCATTACCGTGTTCCGCGTACCGCACTACCGGAGCCTTTGAAGCATGCTTTTAAGCGCGCGCCCGACTGATACCATGACCGCGGTGCGAGCGCTTAAAAGCATGCTTCTTTAACGGTTTGCTAAAAGTTCCTGGTGTTTACAAACCTGCGATCTTCGGTTTGTCGTATTTGCTCGCATAAGCAAATACGGCACATAATCTAACATGAAAACTATCAGTCACTGAAAGATAGAGAACGATATCTTTCAGTTGTCCCCACTGATATCTATTATAGGGGGCTGGATGATGCATAGCCGCTCTCCGAGCCTGGCTCAAGTGAAGCCACCGGAAGTTTGTTGCTTGTCCCGGAAGTCGGGCGTCTGCTGGGCTTCCTAGTGCATTCAGTCGATGTTTTGGTCCGCACTTTCCGGTTTGTTAGAGTGGGTTTTAATAATCATGTTTCGAATTAAATCCCGAAAATGAGGCAGTTGAACTGGGACATATGCGCACTTGATCAACTAGAATCTCAAAACGTTTACATTGAATGGCTTCCCATGATACTTCTCGGGCCTGCATGCGCTCTTACTGCACAACAAGCAGGCTCTCCTGGGGGTAACAAGCGAAAATCCAGCACCCTTGACGCTTTTCGAACCAGCACTCGGATGGGTTACAAAGCCTGCCAAGCGCTCACTTCCGGCACAAGCCGCTTACTTCCGGTGACTTCAGTCCCGCGCGCTCGACGCGTCATCCAGCCCTTTATAGTAGAGATCGGTGGTTGTCCCAGCCCGAATTTCCTGTCTTCGATAACGTACCTCGGCGTCTCGTGCATTTCCGAGTGTGCAGGCGCAGCCAAAGCAGGGCTGAAGACCACGAGCGCTCGCTGGAGGCCGGAAACACGAAAGAGATGCCTTGGCCTTCTCATCCCCCGTCAGTGACTTCAATGCATAAGAATAAGCGCACACAACTCCTAACACCTGCGTAACATTTTCTTGCGTAAACAACTTCTTGCGCTTGTAACAATCACCCAAAACAACGACGTCCAGCGTAAAGTGCGTAAATTGAGCACACCGTTCGCAAACTGACGACCCTGTATCATGATGGTACCCTGATGGTACAGCCATCGAAGTGTCGAAGCAATCACTGTCGACGCCGTTCTTCGTTCTTCTTGTGTTGATTGTGGAATCGGTACATTTAAACTTGGACTAAATATGGACAGTAAGTAAATGATGTTTAGTGCACACTGAGCACGTCTTGCCCGCTATCACTGAGCATGTCTTGTCCGCTGCACACGGTGTAGGCGTCCCATTGCGGTTGCCTATTGCACGCTATTGGCCGCAAAAGATGACTTTTGTATACGCTAAAAGAGCATGCTCGATCAAGTTTGGAGGTCAGCTATGGCGCCTCGGAGGACTCGCCGACTGCTGGCGGCTCGGGTAACTGATGCGCGAAAAGCGTCTCTAGCCATTCACTAGGTAAGAACGGCAGGGAGGAGCTTCAGCTGTCCCGCCTCCAACACCAACTTCCCACCTTCGACTACGCTTCGGCGTCTCGTACGCTTCGAGCGCCCCTGCGCAACTAAAGCACGGCGGAAAAACATGGAGCTCGAGCTGGAGGCCATGCGTTCGAAACGCCCTACCGTTATTATTCTCGCCGTGACTGCAACTTCCAAAGAAAGGGGCTTCCGGTCGGTACCATTTGCGGAGCTTGTGCGTACGGCGCGCGCTTTGCTTTTCCGGGTCACGAACACGCACGTGCTGGCCTGTATAAGGGATATTCACTGGCGGCCGTAACTGTGTGCGCGATATGCTGAGCGCGTGCTGACGGCGAACATCCGCCGTTCTTTTGCAACGTGCATTCCAGACCATCAAGATTGCCGCTCTTAGCATCCTATTAATGTGAGCTCATTCTGAACATGCGCTCTAAACAGCGCACTCAAGTATTGCGTCCAGTGATCGCAAGCAAGTCCATTGGCCACTGGCCACCGCCTAGTCTCCACTTGTGCGGACAAGCTCGTGCAAAATCAAGCTCACCAAAGCTATTTTCATGCGCAAGCTGCACGCACTTGCACTCACTTGACACCAGTCGGGGCGCCATGCTTGCAATTGTCTATAGATAAAAACGTTTCACGTAAAATTTAACTGATGCACCAAGTGATCTTTGGTAGGGACCCCGGAAGTGCAGGGGAGAGCGGCGGCTGGATCCCTCTTGCCCCCCCCCCCCCCCCCCCTTTTTCCTTCTTTTTTTTTTTTTTTCCTTCAAGGGAGAGGGTTTAGCCTTAGTTACAAAATAATATACGGCGGGTTCAGTTGTCTCGATATTTACCGACAAATGCCGAGAATCGCAGCCAAATAAGTTTTTTCCAGCTTTTACCGAAATGACGAACATCAGAATCCGCAGATCGAAAATTACCGATATTTCGGAGCATGTTTTACAGCGAAACTGTTATGTGCTAAGATCTTTAATATATATATATATATATATGCACCCATGGATATTAACAAAAAAAAAACTCCAGTTTAAACGGCGCTCCTTCATTCCGATTGGTCGTGCCAAGTATAAATAAAAAGAGAGCCCAACAGCCCGCGTGAGTCAGCCTTCCTTGGCACTACACTCTAAAACAAATGTTATTGCGTCTACTTTCACGCACAACACTTGGAGAGCCAATCACCGCAACTTACGGAGGCAGCTCAGCGAATGACGATGCCGAAACATATGTTTAGAGCAAAAAACGCAGTCTGAGTTGTGACATTAAGCAATGCAAAACGTCACGGTTGCATTGC